>NC_133665.1:186154270-186754270 GCF_037893015.1 Macrotis lagotis
GGCCTTGGAATCAGAAGACCTCAGTTATGGTGGGCCAAGAAATTCTCTAATGCTGGAGGAACTGAAGTTAAATCTGAGGTCACTGGTCCTGAGTTGCCTGATGAAGCCATACACTGGGACTCTTCTTGGCTCCTAGCTTTTCCTCTTGCTCCTTGCCAGGTAGAGGACATGGATCCATGAGACAGAACAAGACAGTAGGAATAGTGCTAGGTTTTGATTCTGAGAGAGTGGGTTCAAATCCCAGTTCTGCTCCACTACCTGTATCACACTAGGTAACTTAGCCTCCAGGTCCTCAGAAGAAGGTAACCCAGATGACCTCTGAGAGTTGATTTCACACCCTCCTGCCTATTGCTCTTCCAAATCCAGATTCATTTTCAAGGTCTAACAATGACAATAGGTTCCACCAAGTCTCACCTGACTTCTTCATGCAGACTCTCTCTATCTTGGAACAGAATAGTAGTAAAAGTACTGTTTTGGGATCCAAAGAACTTAGTGTCAATCCTGGCTCTGCCACTCACTCTCTATTGAACCTTGAACCTCCCTGGGCCTCCATGAACCACAGTCCCTTCTTGCACATGTAAGCTTCCATGGTCTTTGTTGCTATGCAATAGAGCTTGGACACTCACCCATTTAGAGCTGGAAGGCCCTTGGACCCAAGGGCCTCACTGGACAGATGAGGAAACTGAAGGGCAGAAAGGTTAAGACTTGTTCAGAGTCTCACAACTCTTAGTATCAGAGCTTACTTTTCTATGCCTTGATGACCATGATGGGATTTAGAGGTAGAAGATGACCTCTAGAGGTCACATCCAGAAGATGAGGAGACTGAGGAAGCTGTGAGGAGAAATAGTGGCACAGTTCTCTTTCTACACTACCCAGGTTGAAAACACTTTGCAAGCTGGAATGGACAGCACTCATTTCACCTTGGCCTCTCCAAAGAGCCATGCACATGACCTTTGAAGACTCTAGACCCTTAAGGATGACCTCTTTGGTGACTGTCATCAAATTTAACACAGTGAGTTCTGTCTCCCCAGATATACTGGAAGATCATGGTTGTAGTCAAGAAAATACAAACTTTGGGTTTCAAGGACCCATATTCAAATCCTGTTTATTTCATTCACTGCTCAGAGACATTAAGCAAGTCACTCACTCCCCAGTTACTTCATCTCTAAGATGCTCCCAGTCCTGAAATGCATGCTGCTCTGATCCTGCTGTTGGGGGATAGAAAGGGAGGGCAGAGACCATGTCTTGAACTTTCTCATATGCTCAGCAGAGTCTGGAAATGCAATTCAGTTCACAATGCATTCATTCAGTCTCTGCTATGGAGGAGGGCAATGAAGGCTAAGTGGAGGAGGGTGGAAGTCAAGAAAGACTTCCCGGATAACGTAGCACCTGGTATGGGCCTTGAATAAAAGGAGGTATGGAATATGGGAAGAAGAGTCCACTCTGGGTAGGAGATATGGAATAAGTAAAGGGACATCCGAGGAAGAGGGGTGGAGAAGCTCTCTTGGCTGGAACCTAGAGCATTTTGAGGAAGAGTCTGAGATAAGGTAGGAAAGGCATTTGGGAATCAGATTGTGGTGGGTCTTGGATTATAGGGTTAGTTTAGACAATGGACCCCCTGATAAATGACAGAATCATAGACTTTGAGTAAGAAAAACTTAGGTTTCATCATGGTCAGCTTTGTATTGTTCTCATGACAGAACCAAGTCTTAGTGAGGGAAAACATGCTGATGGAATTCACACAGAAAGAAATAGCTAGAGGCAAGTGAGCAGGCCTTCAATAGTGAACAATTTTCTGATCAACTAATACATTTCTAGTGTTTCATGGAGAACATGGGCATAGGTAATGGAGAGAAATCAGAGCCTGAGTTATTGAGTGAGACTATGGAGGAAGATGGATCCAGGGACACAAATGTACTGGGGAGTTAAACATCTGACTCTCTTTATCCAGTTCTGTGACTCAACCATCAATAAATATTTAAAGGAAGCGTTCCACATGGCTGATCCTATCCAGGCGCTTCCTATTAGACCATTCTAAACCGTTCTACACTGACTGAGGAATCAGTGATAGTACATCAGATCCATTGCCACAAGCATGTCATACTAAAAAAAAGAATGGAGGAAATTGGTGGGTGTCATAGCTAGCAATAAAAGGGGTTGGGGGAGTACACCCTTAACACCCTTATGCTGATACCTTAAAAGATGCTTGACTACTAGGTTCTGACTAAAGCACATCAACATAAATTTGTTACATATTCTCTCTGTTTCTTATCTAAAATGGAATCCTCCATTAAGTCCAACCATGAGTGGGAGCCAAGACACTATTTTTTATACTCTTCAAGTGGAATATTAATTGAAGAGTCCATTCAACTCAGGCAATTTTGAAAATGTAATAATTAATGTTGGAATAGTTTTGATAATTCTTCTAACTCGAATTTCCATTCTGTCTCCACTATTGGGAAGGATATTGACAGACTAGGAAGGTTTTAGTAAAGGACGTCCAGGATTACATAAGATCCCAAGTTCACAAAGAGAGATGGAAAGGGAATTTTATAGAGCGGATGGTACATGATCATTGTCTCTAGGCTTTCAACAGCTGCCCATAGGAAAGGGGAAATGGGATCTGATTTTTCTGGCCCAGAAGAAAGTACTAGCAACAGTGGGAAGATGAAAAGTGGCCGTTTGGGGTCTGATTTGGGAAAAGGGATAGAGAAGGACACTTTTCTAACTCTTACAGCTACCCAAAGAAAACTAGACAACCCCTTAGATGTGGTAGTTCTCACTTATTGGAAGGCTTCAAGTCAAGGGCTGATAGTAACTTTGGGATTATCAACAGATTCTTAGGCAAGACTACATGGTCATGAGGGATCTCTCCATTACTATAATTCTTTGGGGAGAGGTTCATTGAAGCAAAGCAATATTTGTAAACTGAGTCCTAAGAGATCGTGCTGATTGAATAGCGCTGAAGTTCTCAGAATGCTTCTTTCAGGATCTGACTGAACAATGATCTAAAAACTGGAACAGACTATCTGTTCATCTGGGTATATAGCAATTGCTAATATATTGACCATTCTGGAAGTAGTTTATAAAATTGATATCAGAAACTCAGATTCGCATGACTGAGTAGAGAGAGCTGCAGCCATTTGGCAGGATTATATGCAAATATTGGCAATGAGCATTTTATACTCTCTGCAAAGAAGAAAAAACAACCAAATGTGTAGACTTTTCGGAAAATGGTGGCTTGGGATTCCTTGTTTAATATAATCTTATATCTAATCAGAGTAGAAGTTGCAGAGACAAATTTAGACTTGATATAATTCCTTAGAATTATAGCTATCCAAGGGTAAAAGGGGCTGCCTTATGAGGCTGTCAGTCCCCACCTTTGGGAGGTCTTTAAACAAAGGCAATATGGCCACTTGTAATATATGTTGTAGTGGGGACTAGATATTCATGGAGGAGTTGAACTATGTGACCCATCCAGTTCAGAAATTTTGTGATTTTGATTTTTGGGAATTCATTCATTCATCCTACCAAGTTATTTAGACTCTAACATGTGCAATGACCTGTGAGTAGAAATGATTTTATTCACTGGAAAAAGCTCCTGGTCAGAACTGCTGATTGTCTCATTCAATCTTTCCAATCCCCATTTTGAATAAATAAGCAATTAAACACCCAGCTAAATGAAATGAGTAATTCCTAACATCCCTGTCCAACTGAGCCAAACTAGGCTGCCCCTGAAAGAGTAGTGTGCTAAGGATCACTGTCAAGGCCTTTTTTAAACCAAGACTTTTCAATAATTCTAATGGAGTTACATATGGGATTAGCTATCCAATTAATTCTGGTCTTTTCTGCAAAAATATTGGTGAAATGGGATATTATGGTAAGTGCCAGCTTGAAACACCCATATGGCGGCCACATGTACCCCGAGATGAATTCCCTCATACCAGGACTCTCCCACCAAGACTGGAGGGTGATGGAACTCTATCTAGTGGGAGCGTGTCTAAACAATGAGGCAATCCAGGCTGGAGCCAGTCCCCTCACACAGGAGTGTTGTGTCAATAAACATTTGCATAATGAATGCTGCCGCCATCTTTCTGATATTCACAAGGGCAAAATAGGAAAAGAAAGAATATTTCTTACTGCTAAAAACAATTTTGGCCTTCATTTTTCTTTCTTTTTCTTTTTTATATTAAAAACAATCCTTTTTCATTGTCTTCACTTCACTAGAGAGGTGGGGTGCTATGGGTTTGGAACATTGTATACCATCAAACTCTGGTAACACAATGGTTAGTTTTATGAAATTGATGTCCTTATTTTGTTCCTTTTTCTTATTCTTTGTTATAAGGAAGGACTTTTTGGTTAGAGGAAGAGGGAGGAATATAATTGGAAATTAAGATGATTGAAAAAAAGCAAAAAAGGAAATTCCAAGCTTTTTTTAAAGCAGCTTTCTTGCTTAAACACCAAAATAATGTCACTTTTAACTATATGGTTTAAAACTATTAAGGAATTATTGAACAAATCATTAGGAAAGCTAAAATATAATATACTGCTTTGCAAAGAATTGTTGTTTATAAAGAATGCTCCGTGACTGTTCAACTGGCTGATTAAAGTAATTTTGATCACTACAGATCCAAATCCCATTAGGATGAGATCTGAGATATGAGACATTCCTATGATTTTATGATCTGTAATTGTTACCTCTTAAACAACACTTAAAGTCAATCAGACTTTGGCTAATATATGGTTTTCTGGTGCATGATGATCTTTGTTATAATGGATTTCTCCCTATGTGATTGTTTTTATTAGATAGATCATGCTGATTGATATTAAGTCTATAAATTATCTAATAGCACCTGGAGTATAATAAACAACCTTTAAAAGAGGGGAGAGGGATAAATATATCACTCTTCAAATGACTGCTCATATGCCTATTTTCAAGGGGGCTTTCTTGTAGCACTGTAAATTCTCACATAAATGAAGAAAATCCAATTTAATCTTCAGGTTCGAAAAAAAGGCATAAATATATTAGACTTACCAAAGGCCTGAGTTCAGGATGGGTCAGGATATAGCCATTGTTGGTGATTGCAAAAGCATAGCCGTGAATCCCCAACTGTCACAGAAAAGAGGAAATTTTTAAAAAGTTATAATTAGCCCAGTCCCCTGTGAAACCCTGGAGCAGCCAAACATTCAGTAATGAAGAGCTTAAATTTGGCATTCAAAACTCTTATCGGCCTAGTATTTCATTAAAATGAACACTAAGCTCTGATCCTTGACATTTGGTAGAAATGAAAGCTTGCCAGTGGGATGAGCTGGGTAAATAGCACTATTTTAAAATGGTACATGTCTGCTTGTGAGACACAGCTTCCAATTTGTTGGAAGCAATTCATAACATTTTTTTTCTTTAATACTTCAAAGTCTTATGGGCATTCATTGGTTTCCAAATGAATGCTTGCCCTTAAACCTCCCAAGTAAGTGCCAGGAGAATTGGCATACTGACATGGAAGGCTCTGGGAAGACTACATTTTTAGGGACCCTCTTCTAAGTGTGTCATAGGAGGGTCTCATTTTCCAGAAGTCTCTGAGGCTAAATAAGAATTCAGTCTCCCACCTTAAAGTTACAAGCCTACACTAAGAGGTTGCCTTCATTCTATTATATCTCCCCTAAATTATTTCCTATGCATTTCCACCGACATGAAACCTGAGGGGTCATTGTCAATGCAGAGACCAATTTAATTTATGGTTTCTGACTTAATGGTGAGATGGAAAATAGATGGAGAGCAATGAAATGTTTTATTCTCTTTAAAAAGTGTGGTAATCAAATTTAACACCAAACTTATTTAAATAATAATCCCAGACTTTGGACAATATTTCTATTACACACTTGACTGCACTCATTGGTTACAATAAATTTACCTACAAATAATTCATGTATTAAAACTGGCTCAAGTATAGAACCCCTACTGAGATGCTTCAGAAAAAGAAAGAAAGAAAGAAAACGTAACCCACTTTTGCAAGAGCAAAGAAAAGAATTTGGAAGGACTGGGGAAACCTATTTTTCCACTGAGTTATTTCATAGCTATGAATGGTTCTGATGGTTATTTTCTTTGTGGCTCATGTAACCAAGCAAGGAACTCTTTGAGGATCCAACCTATAGTAGTTTTGATGCAAGAAATCACTCTGTTCGTTAAATTCAAGCTATTGGAAAATTTCCTCAGAGAAATGATAATATTCAGTGAATAGCTTTCCAAGCATTCCATCTGGGGAATGGACATGGGCATGGTAATCAGTAATAGTTAGGGTATGACAGGCATCATTAAAAGGAGTTCCTGAATCATGGAGATCACAGATCCATTTAAGAATTTATTATTTATCTTCAAGTTCATGTGACCAGCTGTTCCTTATAAGGTCTACTTGAGTCTCGGGGTAAAGGTTCGTTTCTGTGTTATTTTAGATAACTAAGAGATCATTTTCTCTTTGAGATGAATGTGGACAAATTTATATTTTCTTTCCAGAAAAATGCCAGGAAAAGTCAGAGGCCTGGCATTATTTGTCGTGCATGGCTCCTTTCTGGGACAACCCAGTGACATTTCAGAAATGACTCTGAAAGTTTGGCTTTTTCCATTAGCACTAAATGACATTGGATGGAAAATCTACAACCTCCATTAAAAAGGCAAGTGATATTTTGAAAGGTAGTTTGTTTCTCCCAGGACAGGCTTTCTTATCTCCCTCATGTCTGTCAGAAGGAAAAGAGAAATGAGAGGAAATTCTATCTGGTTTGTGGCCTATAAGGCTAAAACTCTGAGTATGAATTGTATCAGATTTCCATTCTCTGAAGACTCTGGCCATATTGGTGTTTTTTAAAAAGGTGTAATAATGTACCATATTGGTAAGGAAATAATCATCAGAATAATAACACATCATAATAACAATAATGATAATAACCACTAAGCATTGTATAGTATTTCAAGGTGGTTGATCCGCCATTTTAAATCCATTTTGTAGATGAGGAAACCAAGACTGAGAAATCAAGGAACATATACAGTCACACAGCTAGAAAAAGTCAGGTAAGATCAAAGTATCTATTCTGTTTCCTCTGCCCCATGCATTTCACCCTGGCATCAACCTTCTATCCATGTCCTGAAGTTTCAGTCTGTGTCCCCACTCCCCACAAATGGTCTGTGTTCCTTGGCTAAATCTCAGCTCTCACTGCACCAAGACATTCTCCAAGAACAGATATACAATGCAGTGATGTATGCTGAGGGAGGGAGTTTCACACAGGCCTACACACCCTCCCCCCAAAAGGGCAACAAAACTGAATTCATTGAATAGAACATTTTAAGTATAATTTCAGATATGTACAAGGAAGGAGTGAAGTCTGATGGAAAATCATTTTTTTTTTCTTTATGGAAGAAAAAAAATGAATTCATCCATTTTGGAATTTTTTGGTTTAGGTGTAGACTTGTGTGGAGTTACCTTCCTTAATATGTTTCATAGCATTGTCTATCATTTATATTCTTGAGTTGAAGCATTGAAAGGTTGTGATTCACTCTAGATTTTCCAGTGAGCCTGGGTTAGAGGCAAGATTTGCATCCAGGTCTTTCCCATTCCAAGGCTTGACCTCTATTCCTTAAATGAAGCTACCTTTACCTTTTTTGATCCTCTGTCAATTTACATGTCATATGCCAAAGTAAATATGAGTAGTGATGTAGTAAGTGGTCAGTCAATAAATAACTGTTGGTACTCACTGTGTACCAGCACTATATACACTAAGGTCTAGAGATATAAAGAAAAAGTCAAGAAAATCCCCTGCCTTCAGGAAACTACATCTAAGGAGGGAGATACACAGCTAAATTGGTATCTGCATGATACACATAACTTTAGAAGGGAAGATTCTTGAAATGAGGGGAAGGAGGGGGGATAGGGAACATTTTCTGCAGACAGGAACATTTATTGCTGGAAACTCCAAGTTCAAATTCTGGTTTTCCAGCTTAATGTCTATTTGACTTTGGACAAATAGCTTGCACCTTCTGCCCTCAGTTTCTTCGTTCATAAAATGAGACAGTCAAATTTGATAACCCTATGAATTTCTATTTCAAATGCCCCTGATTTAGGAAACAATCACACTTCCCTTTCAGGGAACAGGTTCTTGAGCTTTGGAGCCAATCAAATCCACAGGCCCTCAGCTGGTTTAATTTAATCATCTCCTCCAATCCTGGAAGTGAGATTATAAAGACTAGGGAGGATAATCTGTAGCATCTTTCATGGCCACTTGAATGACCCATTCCCTCTGCATCCACCACCTCCTTCCCCAATCAAGACTAAGCTCATTCAACTGAATAAAAGTTCCAAGAAAGCTCTGCTCCCTGGACTCTGGTGAACATCCGGGGCCAAAAGCCCAAGGCGGTGAGAGCTGGTGGGAGAAGCCAGGGGCAGTCACCCAGAGACAGCCTGGAGTTCCTCTCCCAAAGAGAAAAGCTTTCAAGGAGGATTATAAATATCCCTTCCCACTGCTCTTTTCCTGACTCCTAAAAGTCAAGAAATTGGGGGAGATGTCTCAAGGTGATAAATCATACCACCTGTTGAAGAGTAACATGATAAAGGAGAAGCCTGTAAATTAGTGAGGCCCAGATTCAAACTCTGTCTCTAACCTAAACTGTCTAGGTATCCAAGACTTGATATCAAGGATAAAAATTAAAATTAAAAATTAAAAAAAATTTTAAATGTTCCATGAAGTCAGCATTTAAGTCAAAAGAATCAACTGGATTAAAATCCTAATCCTTTGGCTATCCTCAAGCTTGCCTATTTATTTTTCTAAGCTTCAGTTTCCTCATCTATAAAATGAGGATCTGGACTAGATAAATCTGAACTCTCTCTTGCCTTGAAATATGTGATCCTATGACTCAGTTTCCTTAGGATAGAATGGATTTCCCATCATTGAACACCTTCAAACCCAGCTTGGATAACTAAGGTAGATAGACTTCTTTGAAGGTATGTACCAGATCGAATAGCCTTCCTATCTTTCCACAGGGAAATCCCATAATTCAGTATTAAAAATTACAGACAAGTGGTCTCTGTCCAACAGTGGAAAGTGTTTCCCATCATGAAATCTCCTCAACAAATGAAATTCTCAATTCTGGATTAAACATAAACAATCAAGTCAACAAACACATTGCAAGCCGTCACCCCCTGCATTGTTACCTTATATTTAGGAATGGTCTTTAGTAGCTCTTTGACTGGGACATCAGTGCCAACCACTCCAAGCAGAATCCCTTTAGATCTCTGTTAACAATGACAGTAATTTTGAAAAAAGATCATTAGAGCACAGATATCACATTCTATTTTTAAAACAAAACAATGCATTTAGAAACTATTTGTTGAACCTAATAATGAAAATGATCCAGGTTTTGGAAAGGAGGAAAGTCTGCTACAAACTCGGAGGAAGAAATTGTTTTGGGTCATCTTGAAAATACGTACAATCTTTTTTTGTTCAGAAGATGAAAAGTGTGTAAGACAGGGAGGGATGGGCAGATTGAAAAGAGCATGGATTTGGGAGGCAGTGATCAGAAGCCAAAAAATCTTTTTGAGAAAGGACAAGGTGAAAATAGAATGAAATAAGGATGAACAAAGGGAAAATAGAATGGAGCAAAATATAGTTATTAATTATAAGTGGAAAAAATTATAGCAAGTGTCTCTAATAAAGGTCTCACTTTTCAAATATATTGAGAACTGAATCAAATTTATAAGAATGTAAGTTATTCCCTAATTGATAAATGGTCAAAGGATAAGAACTGTTTTTAGAAAGAAAAATCATAGTTTTCCAAAGTCATATAAAAAAAATCTCTAAATCACTATTAATCTGAGAAAGCAAAGTAAAACAACTCTGAGGTACCATCTGTCATTTATCAGATTGGATAATATGGCAGAAAAGGAAAATTACAATTATTGGAGGAGATGTAGCTAAATTAAAACAGTAATGCACAGTTGGTGGAGTTGAGAACTGATCCAACCATTTTGGAGAGCAATTTAGAACTATACCAAAGGGCTATAAAGTTATGCTTACCCTATGATTCAGCTCTGAATCCCAAAGAGATGAAAGAAAAAGGGAGATCTATAAGAACAAAATATATTTAAAGCAGCTCTTTTTATGGTGGAAAAGAATTGGAAATTAAGAGAATGCCCATCGATTGGGGATTGGCTGAACAAATTATAGTATATGATTGTGATGGACTACCACTGTCCTATAAGAAAGGAAAAGGGGGATGATTTCAGAAAAACACAGAAAGACTTACATAAATTGATGCAAAGTGAAGTGAGAAGCAAGAGATAATTGTATACAGTAAACTGTGAATGATTTATATACCCTGATCAAAGCAATGCCTCAAGATGATTCCAAAGGATCCAAAGATGAAAAAATGCTATCCATCTCCAGAGAATTGAAGGACTCAGAATGCAGATTGAAGTAGACTTTTTTTTAACTTTTAAAATTTTGGGGTTTTTTTGTCTGTGTTTTCTTTCACAGCATGACTAATAGCAAAATATGTTTTGCATGACTACATTTGTATAATCCATATCAAGTTGCTTGGCTTCTCAATGTGGGGTGGGGAGGAGAAAGAGAGAATTGGGAGCTCAACATCTTAGAAAATAAATTCTAAAAATTGGTTTTTCCAAGTTATTAGAACAAATCATTGAGATACAAACAAAATTAGAGATCAGACTGAAGTTGAAGGGGAAGAGATTTCAAAGTTATAATCACTCAGTCTAACAAGTGTTTGTTTATTTATTTGTGCTAAGAACTCTGTCATCATGGATAGAGAGCCAATGTCAAAATCAGGAAGACCTGGATTCTAGAAGACCCTGTCACCAGCTCTTGGTGAGCTAGACAAATCTCTCAGTGTCTAAAAATATATCACAGGAAAGTGTCAACTTTCAATAGGAGAGGTGTTTCCCTCATTGAGGAGTGCTCCTACCAATAATATCTCACACCAAGTTCCTCCAGACTAAGTGTTAGGGGTCCAAGAGAAAATCTACAAGGAGTTAAAACTCTACTGGGAGAGACACCCAAACCAGGTGGGTATAGAGCATACCAATTGAGTAGGCAAAAATTAAACTGTTTTCCCTCATGAATCACATTTATAAGGTTAAAAAAATCAGCTTTAAAATGTCAGATCCATCTTTTCTCACCTCTCACTGCCATCTTGTGCCCAGAAGAAAGAAAAGAGCTAGAGAAAGATGGAGCCATAGTGAAGGATTTAAAAGTGAATCCAGTCCCAAGATCATAGTTTACAAGCTGGGAGGGACTTCAGAAGGTCTTCTAGTTCAAACCTTTTTATTTACCGCTCAGGAAACTGAGGTAAAAGAACAGTTTGGAAAGTGTCAGAACAGTTGGGATTTGGTCACAGATCCTCAGAACTGAACCTCTTCCCAGGGTACCATGCTTCCTCCAGGAAGCTTCTGGAAAAGAAGGTCTGGAAGATCTCAGTAAGAAAAGACAGAAAAACTCTCATGAATGAAGCAACCTGATGTGTAAAAGTACATGCTGGTGATTTTCTGTTTTCTTAAGGAAGCTTTGGATTAAACCTGCAAGTTCATCAGTTTAGAAAATGCTCTCTTTTTAAATGCACTTCAGGGTCTAATCTGTAATGCAGGCTTTTGGAGGGTTGATTGGGTGGGCACCCAGTAGTAAGTGACTTGTTTACCACCTCATTGAATATATCCAATGAACTGAAGGCAGGAATTGAATCCAGGACTTCTGAGAACAAGCTAGGTTCTCTTTTGCCTTATGCCACATCACCTTCCCCACCACCACCACCACCTTTTCCTTCAGGAACATTATTGCAAAATTTAACAATAAACATTTAAGGGCTTACTAGGTACTTGGCACCATCCTAAACACAGATAAATTCAAAGAAGAGATAGTATACACTCTCTTACATTCTCCCTGGGGGCAGGGGGAGGGAAGTGGAGAACCTTGCTCAGAGATTAGTAAATGAAGGAGAGCTACAACAGAAATAGAGGATGATATATAGTGGGGATGAGAGGAGGAAGGTACTAAAATCAGAAGAAGTGGGGAAACCTTCCCAAAGAATTGAGAACATGATCTGGGTCCGGAGAAGGGAGCAAGAGATACCCAGAGGGAACCAGAGAAGGAGGATCATTCTAGACCAGAAGGTCAATCAGCTTGGACAAAGCAATGAGAATGAGGATGGACTATTATGGAACTAAACCTCCATAGTACAATTCAACTGAAGTGCCAATGTGAGGGTGAAAGATATTCGATCAACCTATCTTTAGGATAATCTGTAGCCAGATTTTGCAGGATTTTAATATCCCTGGGAAATTGGATTTTATCCAAAGGAAAAAGGAGAGTCCCTGAAGCTTCTGGAGAAGAAGAGTGATATGTTAAAACCTTAAGTATGATGAATGTCACATTAGCCGATTTATGGAGACAAGGCTGGAGAGGGGAGACAATAGGTCAGGGAGATACATTCAATAGTCCTGCTGAGAATTGGCAAAGCCTCCCTTGCCATTATCAACAGTGTTTCATGGATCTTCTTTCCCTGAGAACTGGATGCTTGAAAAATATGGAAATCCCAGAATGTGATGAAATAATCTAGGTTTGGATATTTCTGGAATCTGTTTCTAGTCATCTTGAATAGAGATGTATCCTCTAGGAAAAAAAAATAATTAGAAATTCCCAAACCTGAGATGTAGTAAAGCTGACAAGAACCTTTGAATTGATTCATTCTAATGCCAGAGGGAGAAATCAACACTTACGGTTTCATTTTGTTTGCTGAAAACAGGCATGGCAACCGTAGTCATCAAGACCAGTCCCTGGTCATCAGCAAGCTAGAAGAGGAGGAAAAATAGGTTACTGCAGTCCATCTTTATTTAGAGCAAAGGTATCTCAGGAAATGAAGCTTGGCCCAAGGCCACAGCCAAGATTCGTGGCATCTCCTTTACAGGACTTCAAGTGGCTTGTCGTGACTGGACAGGAATCAGTCACTTTGCTCCATCAGAACCAAGATTAGGCTACTCAAAAGTTTTCTGGCCTGTGGTCCGGATCATCCAGGAATGAAACTAGAAGACCTAGAACCCCAATTTTGGGTGGACACAAAGATTCCAAAGTACAAGCTAGAGGCCAAACCGTAACTGTGCAGACAAAATCACAAGTCTTTGGGAAAAGACAATGCCAGGAGCCACTAAGGGTCACCTTTTCGGAAAAACTTCCGTGAAATTTGAGGGCAAGATTGATAGGATGGCAGCACAACAACATGAGCCATTCATAATCACACTTGGCGTTGAAGGAATAATAATAACTAATAATAACATGCAGATAACTGATGAAGTTTGCCAAGTACTTGAAATATCTTATCTCATTTGATCCTCACAACAGCACTGTGAGATTGGTGCTATGATCTCCATTTTTACAGATGAGGAAACTGAGGCAAACAGTGGTGAAGAGACTGTTCAGGGTCATAAAGTAGGAAAATGTTTGAGGTTGGACTTAGAACTGTAAGGCCTTTATTGTTTCCATTTAGAGTCCGTGGTCTATCAAAGATGCAGTAGATATTTGTTGCTTAACCCAGTTGGAAGTATTAAGATATATTTTTCCTTGATAAAAATCATGAGTAAATTAGTGAATGTTTGTAAACTTATTATTTCAGAGAGGAGAACTGAGATGTATCTTATCAGATAATAAGATCAAATATAGCTTTCATTTAATCATAGGGCAATGCAATACCCTCACAACACAGAATTAAATCTAGACACACACACACACACACACACACACACAGATGATCTTTCCCCCCTCCCTTGTAGTAAACTGATATGAAAATGATCAGCTCCTAATTCAGTCCTAAGTAAACAAAGGAAAGGGGCTAAGCCCCATTTGGCCCCATCCACCACATGGCAATCTCCACTTTAACTCACCAGGGGAGGTCTTGGCTGTGGATGGGACCCGACTGTGGGAATCTGCCTATTCAGGTTTCTGGGTTATCACGGCTCATCTGGAGGAGGACAGGAATGCTGGCCGGATGGGAACTCAGAAATATGTTTGCTATTCACAAGCTGGGAAGCATGTAGGATTCAGAGGTGGAGGTGTGAGGACTGGGTTCAAATTCTGGTTCTGCCCCTTGCCAGCTGGGTGACTCATTTCTCTGACTCTCCTCAGCTAGGGAATGAGGGAGGATGGACTTGATGACATCCTCTCCAGCTCAAAATAGGATCCCAAGGAACTTTGGGTAGGTCTTGGCTCTGGATATTGTAGCTTCGGTCTCAAACCTGAATCTTGGGGATGCTCCAGTGGAAGCTTACAATGGTTCCATAATCTCGTTGCCATACCAAGACTTTGCCTAGGCCCTGGAACTAAAGGGACTTTAAAGGCTACTTGGACAATTTTGTTCATTATATAAATGAGGATACCAAATTTCAGGCAGGTTAGATCATCGATCCAAGATCCTACTGATAATTTCCAATGGCTGAGATGGAATCTGAACCCAAGTCTTTTGTTGGAAATCCAGGGATCTTTCCACTGAGTTACATAAATCACAATGAACATTTTTTTTCTTTTTCTTCTATGTCTACTAGTGAACCAGAACATATACTTGCTTCCAGGATGCTTTATTAAGCATCTAAAGTGCTCTGCCTAAGCAGAGCTTAAGACAAATGAGTCAGCCCCTGCCCTCAAGGAGCTTACATTCTACTTGGGGAGAAAACACAGACATATAGAAGTATATACCCAATAGTTAGTCATTGCTTCCTCAAACTTGGTAGCTTGCAGCACTGAAAGGGTTTGAGGAATTGGGGGGGGGTGAGGAGAAGGTCCATTCATAGCCCACCACAGACTACAGAGGCTACTTGGGTGGAAGCTACCCTTATGATTCATGTACATGGTTTCCAAGAAAAACTCAGACAGTGAATAAACATTTATGTTAATGGAGGGGGGTGGGAGGTGACTGTTGTCCACCTGGGCAAACTTCCAGCAAAGTTGACTCCGAGTGGGATCTGAACAGAAAGCTCCATTCCAGTAGGCTTGCCCACGTGGAGCATCTGGATATGGATGGCGTGGGGCTGGTGCTCAGGCCCATAATGAGAAGATATTCAGCCAGATCCTTCATTTCCTATTCGACATGACGGGGTGCTCTGGTATCAAAGGAAATGGTGAATAATGCTCAACATCTGGTTTATAAAGCACACACTTGCTCAACAGATTGACAGCTTCCTGTCAGCTTCCCAAGTTAATCATGCATGTGGGGGAGGATGAATATGCATTTGCTATCTTCAGTGAGCCTCACGTGGAAGTACAGGACTCAGGCCCAAATGGTCCAAGTCTTGAGATGCCCAGACCCCAGGCTGGGGCCCTGATTGGAGTAGATAGAGTCTATGTGTACATTGATTTTTAGAGAACATGGGTAGAGTATATTTACTTATACTCTATATGTGAATGTATGCATAGTATAGTATGAGGTACAAGTCTATGTTTATATGCATATGTATGTTCCCCTGTCTAGTCTGCTTTGATACACCATAAAACCCATTATTGGTCCATAACTCCTAACTGGAGCTATTGTCAAGATGGTGGCCAACTGCCAACGGCCAAACCTCTTTTTTGACTGATGCTCAGGAAGCCAGAAGATATTGATGGGAGCAGGGGAGGAAGCAAATGGGGGAAGGGGGGTACCTAGCAGACTGAACAGAAAGTCAACCAAAGAATCAGTCTCAGTTCTGATCCATCAGACAAAGGGCCCTTGGTCATAATGTCTCAGAGACACAAACAACTTTGTGGCTATATGGGGTAGATGCTTGATAACTTGCACTGGTAGATGGGGTGAGTCTTCCCTGAGCTCCTGGTGAATTCAGAAACATAAGGTCTGAGGAAAACGTCACTAAGTATGGCAGTCCAGAGACCATGACCTTTTGATGCACAAAAGTCTGGGTAAATAGAGTCCCAGGATTTAAGGCAGGTATGGATCTCCAATATACTTTAGTCTAAGCTCTGATTTTGTAGATGAGGAAACAGAGAAAAGACTTGTTCAAAGTCACACAGTTAATAGCAGGGCCAGGACTTGAAATTGAGTCTTCTGACTCTAGTCCCAATCATCTGTCCTGTGCACTATAAAGTTATTTTATTTTAAGGAGCAAGGTAATTTTGAAAGTGGAGGAGGATGAAGATCCATGTACTAATTTCTGTGCTATTTAAGGGGAAACTTCCCAGGAAAATGATGACCTCAGGCACATTCCTAAGTATGAGAGACTCCAAAGATGGTTGAGGCAAAGTTGCTATTTTCCATGCTTTTACCCTATCAGACAAGATAAGTGAACCTGGTCTCAAATAGCATTAAAATGCTCAACGAAACCTCCTAATAATTGACGTAAATGTTATTTTATATGCCAGAGGAAAGGTAATGCTACATATACATAGATTTCAGTAACTTTAAATTGCTCTTACAAGAGAGGTCTTGCCTTTTACGAACAGAGAAAGAAGATGGTATGGGGGGATTGAATAACTGACTTTGGAGTCAGGAAGCCAAGGATCCAAGTTCTGTCTCTGACAGGTACTGACTATTGGAGTCTGGGTAGGTCCTTTACACTCTCCATGTTTTAAGGCTGAAAGTTCCAAATGAATGGCTGAGTTCTATCAGTAGAGGAGGTTTCCAGAATGGGAGTTGCCTATTCCCATGAAATCAGATTGGATTTGAAAAAAAATAAAAATTTGATGTGAGAAACAAACATACCAAGAGGAAGCCAGATTTGGCATGACTCCATTGTATGGAAATCTCCATTAATGCAGGGATGAAGTTAGGAGAATAAGTGAATCAACAGACCAGTCAGCATAAGGTCATGGTTCAACTGTGCTTCAAAAAAGAATGTTCCTCCACCATGTCCAGAGGAGGTAGATCTACTCTCCAGAATCAGTCAGCAAACACTTATCAAGCACTTTCTGTCCTGCCAGAAACTCTTCTTCAGATCAAGAAAGCAAACAAAAATGTGAAATAGTCCCTCCCTTCAAGGAATTTATAGTCTATCAAGGGAAGCAGAATATATATATATATATAGATATAGCTATAGCTATATCGATATGTCTAAAAGGAATCCAGGATAATAAAGAGAAGAGAGAAGGAAGATTGGGGAAGATACAATCTTAAACAAAAATCACCAACAATGATCCATAGTTTAGACAAGAAAGGCTGTTGATAAATATAGACAGAAGACTAGCTGGGAATAAGGAACTCTTAGTGCAAGATTCTACCAAAGATCCCACACCAGTCAGCAAACTCTGAATTTTGAATGTAGAGTCAAAAAATAATCCAGCAAATTTAAGGCTGTATGACCTTAATTTTTGCCTAGCTACATGCCATAGGGATGTTTATGGACCCTTTTGACAGCTGTTAAACTATTTTGGTCCAAAAAGATAGTTACCCTTATGAGGAGAAATTAATAAGCAATGTTATACATACTGGATTGATCAGTCAGCTGACCACTGATGCCAACATCATAATATCATTGGTCCTCTTTAAGTATCAAGGACTGATAATTTAGGAACAGAACTTGAAATTTAGGGTTTCACTGGACTCTTCTATCTGAATCTTAGGCAAAATGCTTTTGAAAGGTGATTGAGATGTGTCCTATATTTAGCTTAAACACTGTCAATAGTTATGGATGATGATACTTTTGTCTGAATTCTCTCAAAAGTTGTCATTTTGGATGTTAGCAAAGTCACGGGATCAGAAGATCAAAGATCTGAAAGCTGAAAAATGCATTAAGGATTATCTGATCTTTCTGCCAACGACCCCATTAGCAACCTCTTCTCACATGAATTTTAATGTGTAAAATTACTAAGGAATCCAATTAAATAACAAATATAGATATTGAAAAGATATATTCTTCAAGTACACAAAGCCCAGACTAAGGATCTTTCATCTGTTCAAATATCTTCAGTTTATAGCTTTACTTAATAATCCTTTACTTAATACTTAATACAGGGGACTTCAGATTAAAGGGGTAATAATAAAGATTGTAGAAGTGCCAACTTCCAAAACCACCCTTGTGGATAGGGGGTAAGGCAAAAATGTGGAACATTGAATATAGGGTCATTTTTTTTTGGACAGATCAAGCAGTTTTGTCCTTTTTTAAAAAAAAATTGTATAAGGATGGTTCTCAGGGAAACCAGAGGGAAAGGAACATAGAAGGAAATATAGATCATGTAAAAACAAAATATATTAAGAAATTCTATTTAAGCTGGATGGGAAGAGAGAAACTGTATATAATCAACAATCACAACTGAGGATGTGCACAATGTGAACTCAAAATTTAGGTGGCAGTCAAATAGATTAGAATGTAGAACATAACAGCATGTTGTATTCAAGAGTCACGGAAATAGAAAAGGAGATGTGGACTTAGGGCAGACGTTGTATCTCAGGTAATATTGTCAAAGATTGTGGCGGCAAATAATAACTCAAAGATGTCAACAATAAAAATAAATATGGTTACAGGAGAAAAGCAAGAAAACAGTAGTATGCTTAAAAGAAACAATGTAAGAGTAGTACCCATGTACTGTTCACCTCTCCCTTCATTTCAAGGCTTAGGACTTGATTTCCCTAAGTGGGGGACAAAGCTCAGGCTTTACATCTCTTTGCATAGCTTCCTGTTGATCTTTGGTTATGTTGTCATGACTTCCCCATCACTTAGGAACATAAAAATACTCACCCCCAAAAAAGGTGAAGATCAGCCTTCAGGATGGTGGATGTCAGATCACACTGATCACTGTGGGAACAGACCTGTCTCTACCTTCAGGAAATGTGAAGAGGGAGGAGTCTGGCTGTTGCACAGTGATTTTTCAGACATGTCTCACTCTGTGACTCCATTTGAGGTCTTCTTGGCACACTTACTAGAGTAGCTTGCCATTTTCTTCTCCAGTTCATTTTAGTCTATTTCTTTCTTTTTTTTTTTTTTTTTAGTTTTTTTGCAAGGCAGTGGGGTTAAGTGGCTTTCCCCAAGGCCACACAGCTAGGTCATTATTAAGTGTCTGAGGTCGAATTTGAACTCAGGTCCTCCTGACTCCAGGGCCGGTGCTCTATCCACTGCGCCACCTAGCCGCCCCAATTTTTCAAGTCTATTTCATTTTTTTTTTAGTTTTTTTTCCAGTTCATTTTAAAGATGAGGAAACTAAGGCAAACAAGATTAAATGACTTGTCCAGAAAATATGGAAGTGGCTTTTGTGATGGACTTATCATAAAGAATGTGACCCACCTGCGACAGAGCTGGAGGTGTTGGAACACAGACTGAAGCACATTTTTCATTATTATTTTTATTTGGGGGAGGGGGTGTTGCAGGGCAATGGCTTGCCCAGGGCCACACAGCTGGGTGATTGTTGGTTGTCTGAGGCTGGATTTGGACCTGGGTGCTCCTGACTCCAGGGCTGGTGCTCTATCCTCTGCGCCACCTAGCCGCCACCGCTGCTGCTGCTGCTGCTGCTACTACTACTACTACTATTATTATTATTTTAGGTTTGTTTTTTTTTTTTTTTTTGCAGGTCAATGGGGTTGGGTTGGCTTGGCCAGGGTCACACAACTGAGTGATTGTTGGGTGTCTGGGACTGGATTTGGGCTTAGGTGCTCCTGGCTTCAGGGCCAGTGCTCACCTGGCTGCCCCTATTATTACTATAATTATTTTTTTAATTTAAATTTAAATTTTTTTCTCTTTCCTTTATTGCTCATGAGGGCCTATATTTTTTGGGGGGAAGGGGGTATTATGTTTACTCTTAAACAATAATATTTTAGAAATATATAAAAAACATCATTTGTACAAAAATAAAAATAAATTTAAAATAGAAAAAAATGATTTGTCCAGGTTCATACAATATATAAAGGGGGAAATGTAAACAATCTAAATTTTATATCCTTTATCCTTGCTAAAAATTGAGCATTTTGTCATGCAGTCAATGATGAGGAATGTCTCAGTTCATCCAAACACCAAACCTGGACTACAAGATGTTGTTATCAGACATTTCCTTAAAGATGACGTAGAATATTTATATATCCAAAGAATTAAAGGAAAATCTAATAAAATCCAGACATAAATAGAACCAAAATAATTGAGAATCTCAATTCAACATCTATCAAATCTAGATAAGTCTAACAAAAAAAATAAATGAGAAGGAACGCCTCAATAGCATTTTGGAAAAAAAAAAATAGATGTGATGGTTCTTTGCCAGTAACTAAACAGAAATGAAAAGGAGTATACCTATTTTTCAGAAGTATGTGCATATATGCATATATTATTGATTTAAAAATGCATATATGTAAGCATATACGTATGATGTTTTATATATATATATATATATATATATATATTATATAGATATAAATAGTTCAGGAATTCTACATTAAGAATTTCTGCCTTAGAGAAATAGTCCTTTTCACCCATTCTACTCTTTTTATGAATCTTAAATAGATGAACAACTATTCCTGGAGACAGGAAGATTTCAGTTCAAATCTGGTCTTAGATACTTACTGAATGATCTTGAATAAGACAACTCTACCTAACTTTTCCTCAACTGTAAAATGAAGGTGATAATAGATAAAAAACAATAAGATTTTATTTGCAAAGTCTTAGCATAGCACCTAGCACCTGGGAGGCACTTAATACATACCTGTTCTCTAATTTTCTTTCTTCTTTCCTCTTTACTTTTCTTTCTTCCTTCTTCCCTTCTTTTGAGTAAAGTTGTGAACTTAATGCTGCCCCTACAGTTACTTTCATTGTCTTGCTGGCAACTTTTTTTTGAAATGGTGTTCTGGCTTCCCAACTTTTCTGGGAAGGAATGCATATTTTATTCCTGAAGGGTTTCCCTTATGTGATTCCAAATCTGTTTTTTTTTTGTCTCTGGTAGCCATTAGCTTCGGCTAAAGCCTCACTAGACATATACCTGACACATGACATCAACAAACCATTATTTACTTAAATAAAACAGTCAGGAATCACTGTATTTGATAATAGCAAAATTAGAATTCACAAATTATGAAGAGGGAATGGAAAAAATAATTTAAATGATTTTGTCTAATTGAATGCCAATGAAACCAACAACTTCAATGAAATAGATAATTATTTAGAAAGATTCTGGGCTACTAGTTTGGGAATCTTTTTGAAGGAAATTATAATTTTTTGTTGTTATCACTGCCCCTTCTGCCATTGTTTTAAGGACTACAGCCTTATTGACCTCCGATGAAATCCTTTCAATTACTTTCAAATAATTTTCAATGGTTTACTGGAACATCACTTATCCCAGAAAGACCTTGAGGTTTTCTCCCCTCCATGTGGAAGCAGAGTCACTTCACAGTTTTATGGATGGAGAAACAGAACCCAAAGAACCCTTATAATTTTTAAAAATAAAAATATATAAATATACATTTGTGGAACCTCCTCCCCCCAGAATAAAAACAGAATTTAAATATATAAAACCATAAGATGGTGCTTGCTTACAAGGATAAATTAATATCCAGAACATTTCCTTTTTAATGCAGAAATTTTCTTCTTCATCTTGAAAGAATAGCAAGCCCAAAAACTCTTCATTATCCACTGAAAAGCTTGGGCATTTAAAACATTTCCAGAATACAATGCATCTTCTAGGGGGTCATCTTTTACACTAAATTAAAGACTCATTCAGTCTTCATTCACTGTACCATAGGATGAAGTGGAGATGAGGGTTCTTGTATTTACATCAAAATGAAGACTCTTGGGAACGTCAGCCATATGCATCTCTGTCTCTTGTGACACTAATCAGAAGAGCTGTTTCCCCTTAAAAATCCAGACAAATTAAGAACCCTCGCCACTGTTTAGATTTACATCATGGACTGGTATTTTTCAGCATTCTCCCCAAATGCCTGAGATCTAAGCAATGGGAATGTCACAAGAGAAAAGAAGGCATTCTTTTCGTTATGAGCCTCTCCTGCCTTCACTTTCATTGCTCTTGGTAAAGTATGTAACACTCTAGGGCAAGAATGCTACAGCAATGAGGTTTTCATTTTTGCCAGGGACTGATTTTTTTTTCCTTCTTCTTTCAACTGAATCATTATTCCTTCCATCTGGGATTGGGAGCTGATACAAATCTGGGAGCTGCCCTATTAAGCCACTCTTACACATTTCTGAAATAGCCAAATAAAGGGACGGCCTTTTTCAAAATTCTGTTTCTAACCTTTTTTGCCATAGGATACAGACAATAAGGGATGAAGGGTATCATTTTAAAAGTTAACTTTGCATTTGGTGTCATACAGGTAATTTTTGCTCCCCTTGCTATACAAAGGGAAGTATCATGAAGAGAGATTAAATATATTCTGCCTAGCCCCAAAGTTCCTCTCCCTAGAGAGGTCCCATGGTAAAGAGGACAGGGTTGAAATCAGGAAGATTTGGGTTTGAATCCTGCTCATTCTTAGACATGGATCTCTTGCTTAGCATCTCTGTGTCTCAGAAATGGGGAACTTGGCCTCAATGGCCTCCAAGACTAGCTCTGAAGTCATGATTTTAAAGTAAGAATTCAGAAGTTGCAAAGGGGTGAATATTGGCTTAGTGGAAGAAAAAGCTTCCTCATATTTAGAGTTGTCCTAAAGTGGAAAGTGCTAACTCCTAACTTCACTAGAAGTCTTTATGTAAAGGCTGGTCAGTCACTGAACCTCTGGCTGTAGGTGCCTCTGTGACCTTCCAACTAGAGTAGTGGACTTGACCACTCCCTATTTCTATATTTAGGGATATGGGGAACATAATTAGGGGGTCAATATGCCCTCATCATAATTCTGGCCTAATAAAGGTATAAAGGGCAAAGGAGAGCTCTGATTAGGTAGGTTATGAGTGGGAGGAAGGAAGTGAAGCTCCCTCCTCTTCCCTCACATACTTGACTTTGGTTTTTGTAGCCCAATTCTGAGGACGGCACCCTGCCCATCTAAGTGCTTAGTGAATGGTAATGAAATTGATCACACATGTGATCTTTTTTGTCACCATTTAATCTGGCCAATTCTCACTTGATTTCTTCCCACGTTGGCTGACATCCAGAGTTCTTCCCAATCTATTTGGGTGCCACGGCATAGCCAAGCAGGCTGTAACTAATGCCCCACTTAGCATCATGTATGGATAATTTGGAATGGCAGCTCCTACTTGAGACCTTTCATGATTCCTCCAATTATTAATCTTCCTTGTCCAAATTCAAATTGCTTAATACCTTTTGTATTTAGTTTGCTTTGTGTTATTTGTCCATGTGTCTCTCCTGCTTCCTCCCTAGGGGCTATCAGTCAGGAATGTTTTTTGGGTTATTTTGGTTGTTTTTTCCTTTGTATCACTGGTCCCTCCCAATGTACTTAAGACATAATAGGCTTAGAATAAAGACTAATTGAAATCAAGATACATTGGATCTGGCCCCTTTACATGGAACATCAGCTTATTGCTCTAGTCTACCTCTCACTTCCACATCATTGCATGGGCTGTGACTCTCATTCCTTGAAGGCCCTTTATGTTTAGCTCTATTTCTTGGGACCATTAGTTCCCTTCCTGGCTCAAGGACTTTGCCTCTTTCAAACTATTTACTCTGATTTCTTAGTTTTTAAATGCTCTCTGGCTCCCCCCTAAGAAAATAAAATTCTTTGCAATTCTTTTGTATATTTTAATGATATTTTCTATTTATATATTCCCTATATAATGTAAGTTTGTGAGGGTAGGACATACAGTAGGTATTTTATAAATGGCTGGTGAATTAAGTATGATAGTCTGAGTACGATAAATCTGATATTCCATATAAGCCAACCTCCTCATTTCCTAGAAAGTTCTAAGACTTGTCCAAAGAGATTTGAAACCATGCCCTCTCACTACAGAATCAGTGATCTTTCCACTGTATTATGTATCTCTTATTTTATTTAAGTTGACCTTTCCTAAAAATTTCTCTGGTAAACTTTTTTTCTCTTGATGATTCTCTGATTTGGCCTCAGTGACTCATCATTCTCTTTGTCCAGTTTTAGGTTCCCAAAGGACATAACTGTCCAGGACATCTGTTACCTCTGTTCAGGATGTCTCACTAACCACTTCCTGTCCTGAGATGATTACTCGGGTACTTGACATTCTCCATAAAGTTCAAAAAATGTCCTAATACTCATCTCCTTCAACGACCCCCCAATATTCCACATCCTCCACAAAGTCTTTGCTCACTAAATGGAAATGAGAACCAGATGTTCTCCAAAGCCACTCTAGGGATGATGGAATGACCTATTCACATGCACTGACCACAACCTCCTGTCTTTTCCCTGTCCCACTCCTCTGGAACCCTCTTTTATGCTTCATTATGCCCTCCCATGGACACTGTCACATTGTCCTCTCATTCTATTTTTCCTTCCTTCTTCCAGGTTCTCTTGTCAGCTTACATATTTCAAAAAAGATACCCCAAAATCTTCCCATTTGACACATGTCCCCCAACCCTACATCTATTCCACATACTCAAAGCTCATGACCTCATGTCTTACTGAGAGTGACCCAATCATTGCCAATTCTTAGATTCCCCTTTTTTTCTCAATGAATCCAGGGCCTGTCTCATAATTTTCTTTTCAACATCAACAACTTTTCTCATAACCAGGGATGTTACTTTTCACCTGATTTCTCTTTTAAATACTCTGCCTTTGCAGTTCACCAATGTCTTCTATGACTTATTTCTCCTGTCTACCTTAGTCACTTCCATTGTCTCAAATTGTACCATTTCAGATATCTTAAATTTTCTTTCGCCTCCACTTCTCTCCACTGACCCTAATCACCTGTCTTTTTCATCCATCTCTTCTTCTATCTCACTCCTAACTATAGTCTTTGTTTTAACTATGACCAGTTCTGCTCTGGCCTCACAGAATCTGACATGTAAAAGTCAGCGCCTATCTATTCAGCCTGTTCTCAACAGCAGCCCCTAGTATCAACTGTCTAGTTACCACCTCCAGCTTGAATACTAAGAAGTTGAACCCATGATTTCATCATCCTCCCTTTGCATTCTTGGCCCTATACTGGTTCAGTTCAGCTCTACTCATGATGTTCTTTCTACTGTGCTTCTCAAGATACAAGTTTTGGGTTCTCATTCCTTAAAATGTTCCTTTGAGTCTTCCTTAATCAACTTGTATTGGTTCTTGTCCTTCATTGTCGAAGAAGACACTATGTTTGAAACAAATTGATCAGCCCAATATGACTTCAGAATACTTTACCAGAGGTCAGGCACAAATAATCCATATGAACCCCTGGGGTAGGTCATCTAAACTTATGGACATCACATTTCCTCTGAATTGCTTTAATTCTGCCTTCCTCATATAGTGAAGCCCCTCACTGATGAGGGCATGCCATGCTGGGTAGTCCTGTGCCAGTGTCTTCCATGCTGTACAATTAATTCTAAAGTTCTTAAGAGACATTCAGGGTGTCCCAGTGTCACTTCTTCAGATCTCCTTGTGAGCTTTGTCCTGTGTGAATTCTCCATAGAATGATCTTTTTTTTTTTAGATTTTTCAAGGTAATAGGGTTAAGTGGCTTTCCATAGAATAATGTTCTTGGCAAGCATATGTCTGACATTCTCATATCATGTCCAACCCATCATAATTGCACTTTCTTTAGTAATGTGGGAATGATAGGCAGTTTACCTTGAGAAAGGACCTCAGTGTCTGGGATCTTCTCCTGCCAGGTGATCTTCAGAATCTTCTTAAGGCAATTTAAATGGAAGTGATTCAAAATTTGGTTGTCCAGAGACATTCGTCAGTACTGTCCATCAATCTCATGACTGCATCCTTGCCTGGGTTCTGGAGAGTGGATGATAGTCTTGAGATTTCCCAGTCACCAATGGAGTAAAACAAAGATTGTCCTTGCTCCCATAATTTTAGCATGATATTTTCAGCCATGTTTATCAAATGACTTCACTGAGGAAGACCTCAAAGATAGCAAATTCTTCAACTTCAAAAGGCAACAAGTCAAGACCAAAGTGGAAGAAGTGTTGGTACATGATCTTCTGTTTGCAGAAGACTGTGCCCTCAATGCAGCCTGTCTCTGAAGCTGAGATGTAACAAAATATGGATTGAGTATCTGCCACTTATACTCATTTTGGTCTAACAATGGCCTCCAAGAAAACTCAGGTGCTCCATCACCCCATCCATATGGGGAAACACTGATGACAGCAAATGATGAAGTTGTGAGTACTGTGGACAAGTTCACTCATCTTGGCAGTGTCCTTTCCAAAGGGGTCCATATTGACAATAACATCGGCGCTCACAATGCCAGAGCTAGCTCAGTGTTTGGGAGGCTTAGAAAGAAAGTGTGGGAGAGAAGAGGTATTAGACTGATCATCAAGCTTAAGGCTAGATAGCTGTTGTGCTGCCCTCATTGCTATATGCCTGTGAAACCTGGACAGTCTACCAGTCCCTTGTCAGGAAATTTTGTTTATGCTTCTTAAAGAAATTATCCCAAACCTTTTGTCCATTTAAAAGGAATTAAAGTCAGGTCTTTCTCAGCACAGGACTGTTTTTTACTTTACTGAGAAAATGGGTTCACCTAACTTCCCTAATCCACATTTCAAAATCATTCTACTGTACATCTTCCATCATCTTATCCCTTGTTCCAGTTATTTGGAGAGGGTCTTTCATTTAAATCCTCTTTATACAAGACTTCCTTGCAGCTGTTTCTATAACCTCCAGATACCTACTCCTCTGATCATTCAAATTCCCTCTGATTATTTCCTTGTTCCTCTCCACTCTCCTCTCCCTCCTTGTAACTCATTTCCAATCCCCCCCCCCCATCTATTAGATCCTTTCCTAAATCTTGGGGGGGGGAATGTATCAGGCCTCCTTGATCCTTCATAACTACAACCTTTGAGTCTGACCATCCTTGCAAATTTTCATCCTCGATAGTTCTACCTTCAGTGCCAAACTCCTAGAAAGAGCTGTACCCCCTGCTTCCCTTCCTCACTCCCAACTCACTCCTCATTCTTCTTGGCTAATCACCAATCACCATTCACTCCTTAAACAAATATATTCCCAGGTTCTATTGTGAATTCCTTTTCCTTCCTTCTTGGCACTCTCTCCCTTACAAATTCCATTAAATACCATGGTTTCAAGAGTCTTTGTTATGGAAATAACTCCCAAATCTATATTGAGCTGAAATCTCTTCCTAGAATTTTATCCTTCTCTCTAAGTGCTTTTGCTGATTTCTCTACTTGGGTGTCCCAGGGGCATCTTAAACATAACATACAGTAAATGATTTTTTTCATCTTCCACTTTTGGTGCATCCCTGCTCTAAGCTTTCTTATTTCTGTAAAAGCATCATCATTTTTGAAATCACTAAATTTCACCAATCTCAGAGACACCTCTGAGTCTCTTCTCTATCCCTTACCACTCTTATATCTAACAAGTTGCTACATCTTGAGGATCCTACATCTCTCCCATCTGTCCCCTGCTCCCCATTCATTCAGTCATCATCCTAATTAGAGTATTCATCATCACCTCTCACCTGTCCCTTTACAATAGCCTCCTAACTAGATGTTCAACTTTCTAGTCTTTTCATTATTACATTTATCTACACAATTACTAAAATAATCTTTCTTAGTCAAAGGTCTAGTTGGTCATGCCACTCTCCTACTGAAAAATTTTCAGTGGCTTCCTATTAATACTGAAATAAATAAAATGAAACATTACCATGCTTAAATCTAAACTGTCTTTTCATTTTTATTTTAAATTATCCTCCCATAGGCAGCTTTCAATGGAAGAAATTCAAACTATCAACAATCACATGAATAAAAAGATCCAAATACCTAAAATTAGAGAAGCCCAACTTAAAAGTCTAAGATGATACCTTACACCCATCAAACTGACAAAGCTGACAAATTAAAAAAAAAGGAAAGGAAAATTGTTGGAGAGGCTGCAGAAAAGAAAGCGCACTACAGAGTTGCTAGGTATAGGGACAAACTATATCCCAAAGTTACTGCTTGAGCTCAGTGATGCTACTACTAGAGCTCTATCATGCTGAGATCCTTCATCCCCCCCCCCAAAATGGATACAAGAGTACACAAGTACCTCTGACAGCAAAATTATAAATAATGGAAATATATCCTGAGCAGTAGCAAAAACAGCAAAAACAAGAACAATTGCTAACCATTCAAAGATTATCTTAACAATAAATACTATGTATAACAAAAACATCCTTTTCCTACCTTCTCCTTCCCCTCCTTCACCTCTCTCTCCCAAAAGGCAATGTGTGCAACAGTGGGAATTGATTAAATGAAATCTAGTAAACTAATATAAGGGAAAGCTGTAATGCAATTAAGACTGACAGGGATGGGAAATAGAAACAAATATGCAAAGAACTTTATATAATAATGCAAAATGAAACTAGGGAGAACCAAAAGAGCAGATTGCATAGTAATTATAAATACATAACATTTTTTAAAAAGCAAATGGAAATTAATATACAAAAAGAAAATTCTAGCAGATCCATAGAGAATGAATGAATCTTTTTAAGACTATGAGATACTTGGGAATCAATTTAAATGAAAATGGCTACTAAACAAGGATAATCAAATGTACTTCTATTCAATTTGAAGCTTATAATAAATCACTATATAAATAATTTAGTATGTATGAAAATGAAACCATTTTTAAATAATGCAAAGTTGTAGACAAGAAAGTATCAATCCAGTGTCAATGAGAGTTCTCAGAAGGTTTGCAAGAATTTTCAGAGTCCTCATTATCACAAAATAAGACAGTATACAGAAATAGGTAGATTGCAATTCCTCTCATCCACTCAAGAGTGTGACACACTAATCAGTAGGTGATGAGCACATGGATCTCACATTTTCACAGTTTCACAGTTGATATATATGCATATGTATGTCCATATATGCATATACCTTCATATTCATATGCTTATGTAGACACATCTATCCATCTGTTTCTTTTCCAGGTCTTCAAGAAAGATAATGCTTAAATTGCTACAAAAGCCTTTACCAAACTTCTTTATCAGCCTTAATTAGCACTAATTAAGTTTATAATGTGGTAGCTAGGTGAGTGTTGGACTTAGAGTCAGGAAGATCTGACCCCCAGTTTGGACATTTCCTAACTCTATGACCCTGAGATAGTCATTTGACCTCTATTTGCCTTAGTTCCTCATCTGTAAAATAGGGACACACTGAAGAAAGGAATGACAAACCTCTCCAGTATGTTTGTCAAGAACAACACAGTCCATGGGGTCATAAAGAGTCCCACACTACTGAATGACTGAACAACCACAACTTCTCACTACTGGCCTTATTAAATAGGATAAAGAGAAGGGACTGAGTTTCTAGACCTATTCAAAGTCCTTTCAGTTTTCTTTCGTACAATTAAAGTGATTGGGGGATAGAAGACATTCTGCAAAGGTGAAGGAGTATAATAACAGCAAATATGGGACAAAGTAGAGCAAGTTATATTCTAAAAAATCCACTTGCAACAGAAGAAAAGACAAATGGGAGATGGCAACACTAGCTAAAATAATGGCATCTCAGAATGGGATTTGGATTTCAGATCTGTAGCATTTAATGAAATAGCGGTAATTTCAAATATTCTTGATGAAAAGATCAAAAGTGAATAGAAAGTTTGACTTGCAAATACGAATGAAATCGAGTGAATGTTCTTCAAATGGGGAATGGCTTAACAAATGGTGGTATATGCATGTGATGGAACACTATTGTTGAGGGAAGTTTGGAAAGATTTACATGAACTGATGTTGAGTGAGATGAGAAGAATCAGAAAAACACTGTACATCCTAACAGTAACATGGGAATGATGATCAACCTTGATGGACTTGGTCATTCCATCAGTGCAACAATCAGGGACAATTTGGGGCTCTCTGTGATGGAGAATATCATCTGTATTCAGAGAAAGAAATGTGGAGTTTGAACAAAGACCAAAGACTATGACCTTTAATTAAAAAAAATTATCTTATTATATAATTCTGCTATATCTCTTATACTTTATTTTTCTTCCTTAAGGATATGATTTCTCTCTCATCACATTCAACTTACATCAATGTATACCATGAAAACAATGTAAAGACTAACAGACTGCCTTTTGTGGGGGGTGGGGGAGGTAAGCTAGATTAGGGGAAAAATTGTAAAATTCAAAATAAATAAAATCTTTCAAAAGAAGAAAGATGGTGTATGTGACTTTTAATAACTTTAGGATTTTTAGGGTATTGAGAAAGATTCTACATAATAAAAAATCTGTGAGAGTGAGTCAATTATTTTGTTATGATGCAAAAAATGGATAGAAGAGAAAGAAAGATGCTCTGGGAGAAGGGTGAAGAGAGAAGAACAGGGAAGAACATAAAAAAAAACATTTATGAGCAACCTCACTCAGATTTAAATTGGCTCAAAGAGAGAGTATACCTACATGCATTCACACACACACACACACACACAAACACACACACACACACACACACATATACATATATATATATATATATATATATATATGTTTGTATGCATGGATATAATTTTATATACCCATAAATACACACACATAAACTCAATTGGTAATAAAAAATTAGCTTACTCAATATGGAAATAGAAGGTCAAAAAAGAGAAAGGATAGATAAAAGAAGGCAGTGGTCAGAAGTAAAATAGACTTTAGAAGAGGGATATGATAAAAAGGGAGAGAGAAAAAGATAAATAGAAGAAAATAAAATAAAGGGAAATGCACAGTTAGAGAAATCATTGCCATGAATGTAAATGGGATGAACTCACTTATAAAAGAGAACTGAGTAGTATAGTGGATTATAAATCAGAATCTAACAATATGTTGTTTTGAAGAAAGACATTTGACACAGAAAAAGGCATATAGTGAGTTAAAATCAGGAATTGGAACAGAATCTTTTATGCTTTTGGTGTGTATAAAAAAGGCAGGAGTAGCAATCATGATCACAGATAAAGCAAAAGTAAAAATAGGATTAATTAAAAGGGATAAACAGGGAAATTGCATCTTGCCAAAAGGCACTACAATTAAATGACATCCATAATAAATGTAAATGCACCAAATATCATAGCATCCAAATTTTTAAGAGAAAAGTTAAATGAATTATAGGACTAGAGAGAGAATAAAAGTATACTAGTAGAAACTTCAATTTTTCCCTCTCAGAAAGATAAATTGAACCATAAAATAATTAAGAAAAAAAGTTAAAGAGATGAATTAATCCTAGAAATGCTATATTTGATAGAAATATAGAGAAAAATTGAATGAGAATGGAAAGGAGTATAACATTTTCTCAGCTGTATGTAAGATCTCAAAAAAATGACCATGTGGTAGGACTTTAAAAACCTCACAAGTAAATTCAAAAAAAGCATAAATATTATATGTACCATTTCAGAACATAAAGCAAGTAAACTTAGATTCAATAGAGGGTCAATGAATGAATCAAAAAAATAACAAATCACAGAATCAATCAATAATGTCACTAAAGAAAATGACAACAATGAGAGAACATTCCAAAAGTTGTGGGATGCAGTCAAAGCAGTATTTAGGGGAAAATTTATTTTTCTAAGTGCATACATCAACAAAAGAGAAATTAGATCAGTGAATTGAACATGTAACTAAAAAAAAAGATTAAAAAAGCAAATTAAAAATCCCCAATTAAACACCAAAATAAAAATATTGAAATTCCAAAGAGATTAAGAAAATTGAGAGCAAAACAAAACAAAACACTGAGCTCATAAAACTAGAATCTGGGTTCACATTTTTTAAAAAAAAGAAAACTAAATTACCAGTTTCAAGAATTAAAAGGATTAATGTTAACACCAAATGCAGATGAAATTATAACAAATATTAGAAGTTATTTAGTACAACTATAAGCCAGTGGAACTAATATTCTTTTCTTTCTTGTCCTTCATTACTGAAGAAGACTGACATCCAGGAGGTGATGCCATGACAAGTATATGAATTGGATTTGAAGGAGGAGTACTGTACTAAATCACCAGCCTCACTTTCTCTGCCAGTGCTATCTGGGTCTAGTGACCAGATATGGATCAGGATGACCAGAGATGGTCATGGATATGAGGTAATCAGGGTGAAGTCACTTGTCCATGGTCACCCAGCTAGAAGGTATTAGGTGGCTGAAGCAGGGTTTGAACCCAGGTCCTCTTGACTATAGAGCCAGTGCTCTATCCACTGTGTCACCAAGCTACTCTTCTGAAATTCGAAGGGAAATGGATAAATATTTACAAAAATATAAATTAATTCAGATTAACAGAAAAGAAAATAGAATATTTAATAATCTATCTTAGAAAAAGAAATGGAATAAGTCATGAATGAGCTCCCTAAGGAAAAAAATCCCAGAAACAGAAATTCTACCAAATACTTAAAAAAATAATTAATCACAATACTATAAAAATTATTTGGAAGAAAAGTAAATAGGAAATTCCACCAAATTCCTTTTATGAATCAAATATAGTTTTGATACCTAAACCAGGAAAAGCAAAAACTGGGAAAGAAAACTCTAGATCATTATCCTTAATGAATATTTAAATAAGATACTAGCAAGCAGACCACAGCAACATATCCATTAATTTCATATAGTATGACCAGTTGTAATTTATACCAGGAATGGAGGATCAGTTCAATGTTAGGAAAACAGTGAGCATAACTGACAATGTCAATAATAAAAACAAAAATAATGACATGCTTATACCAATTGATGCAAAACAGTCTTTGACAGAATGAAATATTCATTGTTAATAAAACACTAGAAAGAAAAGGAATCAATGGAGCCTTTCTTATAAGGATAAGCTCTATCTAATCTGTAATGGAAATCAACTTGAAGTCTTACCAGTAAAAAACAGGAATGAAACAAAATGTCCATTATCAGTACCATTATTCAATATTATAGTAGAAATTTTAGCAATAACAATAAAAGAAGAAAAAATTAACTTAAGGAATGAGAATAGGGAATGAGGAAGCAAAACTATTAGGCTTTGCAAATGATACCTAGAGAACCACAGAGAATCAACTTAAAAACTAAAACAATACCTGCTTCGGTGAAGTTGAAGGATACAAGGTAAATTCATATATGTCACCAGCATTTTTATATATTAACAACAAAACCCAGCAGGATAGTTATATATGTATAATGTATGTTAGTTACTTTCTGTCAGGAGGGAGGCAGAGGGAGAGAGCAGGGAGGGAGAAAAATGTGAAAAAATGTGAAACTCAAAATCTAAACAAAAAAAATGATTTTTGAAAACTGTCTTTGCAAGTGGTTGGAAAAATAAATAATTTTTAAAAAAAGAAAATGGAGCAGCTAGGTGGCACAGTGGCTAGAGCACTGGACATAGAGTAAGGAGGACCTGAATTCAAATATGGTCTCAGACACTAAATAATTACCTAGCTGTGTGACCTTCAGCAAGTCACTTAACCTCACTGCCTTACAACCATCACAACCCCCCCCCCCACCAAAAATGAAGCATCATTATGTAGGGAAAAAAACAGCTGGAAGAGATAGAAAGAGAAAATTCATTTAAAACAACTGCAAACAATCTAGAATAAAAACTGAGTCTATCTACCAAGCTAAATCCAGAGACTATAAAAATGTAAGTATAAACATGATTCTCACAAAAAAGTCAAATCTAAACAACTGGAAGAACATCAATTACTTATGGGTAGACTGGGACAATATAATACAAATTATACCTAAGTTAATTTGCTTATTCAGTGACATACCAGTCAAACTACCAAAGAATTATGTTATGACATTACAAAAAAATAAGAAAATATATCTGAAATAACTAAAGATCAAAAGTGTCAAGAGAATCAACAAAAGCAAAATATGAAGAAAGATGATGTAGTAGTATGAGAATTCAAACCAGATTACAAAGTTCTAATCATCAAAACAATCTGATACTAGTTAAGAAATAGAATTGTGGATCAGTGGAATAGATTTAGGCACACAACACACTATAGTAAATTGCCATAGAAACTTCTTGTTCTGTTGTTTTTCAGTCCTGTCTGACTCTTCAGGGCTCTGTGTGTAGTTTCAAAGATACTGAAGTGGTTTTCCATTCTTATTCTAGTTCATTTTACTAACTGGAAAACTCAAACAAGGTTAAATGAATTGCCCAGGATCTCACATCTTCACTCCAAACCCAGCATTATGCTACTTAGGTGCTTTTATAATCTAACTGTTTGACAAACCCAAAGATCCCAGATTTGGGGGTTAGAATTTACTATTTGGGGGTGGCTAGGTGGCACAGTGGATAGAACACCGGCCCTGGAGTCAGGAGTACCTGAGTTCAAATTCGACCTTGGGCAAGCCACTTAACCCCATTACCATGTAATAACTAAAAAAGAATTTATCATTTGACAAAAATTGCTGAGAAAACTGGAAAACAGACACTGGGCATAGAGCAATTTCTCACACCATATGCCAAGATACGGTCAGGACAGATTAATTATTTAGGCAAAAAAAACATAATATTAAAAGTATATTATAGGACCATGGAAAATGTACCTTGCTACATCAATGTATAAGGGAAAAATTTGAGAAACATAAGAATGCTCTAAATCATTATTGATTAGATAAATACAATTCAAAATAGCTTTAAGAGTCAATATCATACCTATGAGATTGAATAAATCAAAAGAAAAGGAAAATGATAACTGCTGAAGGCATATGGAAAAATTGAGACACTAATGTGCTGTTGGTAGGGTCATGAACTAGTACAACTTTTCTGGAGAACACTTTGGAACTATTCCCAAAGATCTATAAAACTGTGGATATCTTTGACACAGACATACCACAATTAGGCTTTTATCCCAAAGAGAACAAAAAATAGGGAAAAAGACCTATTTGTACAAAAATATTTTAGCAGCTCTTTTTTCTGATGATAAAAAAATCAGTAAAAGAAGGGGATGCCAATAAATTGATGAATGACTGAACAAATTGTGGTAGATGATTATGTTGGATAATAAATGATGAACAGTATACTTTCAGAAAAACTTGGAAATTCTTATATGAACTGATACAAAGTGAAGTGAACAGAACCAGGAAAACATTGTATATAGATGTAGAATTAAAAGAACGATCAACTGTGAAAGACTTAACGACTCGGATCCAGAAAACGATCCAAGGCACTGCCAAAGGACCCGTGATAAAAAATACCATATGCCTCCAGAGAGAGAACTAATTACTTTGGATGTAGATTAAAACATACTTTTTCTTTCATTTTGTGTTTTCTTTTGCAACGGGGATAATATGGAACTAGGTTTTACATTATTTCACATGTATTATAAATATCAAATTGCTTGCTATCTCAAGGAGGCAAAAAAAAAATCAAGTGAAAAATGGTCAGCTTCAAGTAGCATTCAGACTCCAGGCAATGCTTTCTCTGAAGGTGGATTGCATTTTTCATCATGAGTCCTTTAGAGTTTTCTTGGATCATTTATATTGCTGAGAATAGCTAAAAAATTGTTGATCGCTGTACAGTTTTGTATTACTGCGTACAATGTTCTCCTGTTCTCACTTCACTTTATATCAGCTCATATAAATGTTTCTACTTTTTCTGCAATTATTCTGCTCTAATATTTTACATGTAATTGGGAAATAATGAAATAAAAATATATCTAAATAAAAAACAAAAAAGGGAGAGAAGTAAAGTCAAAGATTTCATTTCAAGATCTGATCTTTTACATCAAAACAACTCCTATTGCTGGTGGATACTTTATTGTATTAGTCATTTACTTTTTATGCTTTGGAAATCCAAGATGTCCTTCAATGATATGAGAATTAAAGGAAGCCTTAAGAATCCAAGAAAAGTAAAAGTGACCCCTCCCCTCCTGTCCTATTCTCCTCAACTGAATCTAGATATCACAACTACTTGAGTCCTTTATGAGGCTAAGAACCTTTCCCCTTGTAGATAAATGGTCAAAGGATAAGAGCAGGCAGTTCCCATGGAAAGACACCTACAATGAAGTAAATAAAAGCTCCAAATCATTAATCATCAGTCAAAGTACCTCACACACATTAACTTGTCAAAGGGTTCTGGGAAATTTGTCATTGTCTTTTATTTTATTATTATTATTTTTTTCCTTCTTTAGTAGAATTAACCTTATGCAATTCAGTTAGATGACTGAGCCAACACTAGCTGTGTTTTTCTTTATCTGTGTATCTGGCTGTCATCCATACAATCTAAGCTCTTTTGTGGGCAGGGGCTCCTAGAACTTTTTTCTTCTTGAATTGTGCTGAAATAGAAAAGATTGACTGTATATTTCCATAAGTCATGTAATCCCCTAACATACTTCATATGTGAATTGATGCATCATATAATCTTGTAAATGAGTTTATGAGGACGAATTCAAGATTATTCTTTCCTATGGCATAGTGTAAAGCAAAGTTTATTTAGAGTTAGGAGACCTGGGGACAAATTCACGCTCTGTCCTACAATTCTTAAAAACTGTGGCAAGCAATCTCATTTTCGTGGACCTTGATTTCCTCAACTATGACATGAGGAGTTGATCCAGAAGTCCTCTAAGGTCTTGCAGCTCGAGATCCAATAACACTATGAGAGGACAGTAATAGAAATATTTTTTTAAAGGCAGTAAGAGGAACTCAAGAACATCAAATTGAATCATTTGGTCGAAAACCTGTTTTGTGATATATCAGTCTGAACAGCTGATTAACAACCAGAAACTTGGGAACAAGAAGACCAAATGTTTGAGGTTTCCCCTTCACTGCTGCTCTCATGTTTAACAATATGAAAGCTGAAAATGATGGCATGTTCTTCTAATTACAAGTGTTCTTTGTAATAACTTTTAAGAATCCATTGCCTTTCCCTCAAAATGAAAGGGTGTGTGGCTATTTCTTTTAAGATGCAAGAACAATTGCGAAGAGGACAATAACAGAAACCAGATTTGGGGGTTCAGCTGTTCCTTTGACTTTCAAAGGAAAATGCTATTTCATTTGGGGACTGTTATAAGTTTGGGTGGAGTTGTATTGTTTTTACATCTCAAGAGATATTTATATTTTATAATTGTTATTGATTAAAAGAAGTAGTAGTAAACAAATACATGTACACTTGGAATCAAAGGGAACTTTGAAAGGATAACTCGATTTCCTAATACAATTATAATGAATTCCTGAACTAAGACAGATTTTTAGATTATTCTGAGATCTTCACTTTTCATAATGGATAATTGTTTTTGTTCTTAGAATACCAAATGGCGCCAGCATTTCTGAGATCATTTCCATGTTTTTCTTGGGCTCCTCTGAATTCTGGTCAAATAGTGACCTGTACTTTATTATCTTCCATGCAGTGAAATGTCTGGATGTTCTTACCATTTAAAGAATAGACTGAGATGCCCAGAGGATATGATCTCATCAATGTGGGGATATTCTCTTCAGTGATGCAGTTGGCAGCCCATCCACACCTACCTATTGCATGCTACTCTAGTTTAAATTGTTCCACACGTTCACCACAAAGGATTGACTCAAGATACAAGGGGCTTTCCTTGGGGTTTCTTGATGATAATGTTGCAGCACTGCTACGATTCATTCAATATTCATCTCCCTTGCTTTGTCACAAGTTCATTTTCTTTTTATATGGTTGGGACTATGTTGTTTTTGTCTTTTTTAATCCCAGGGGCTAGGACTGTGCTTGGTCTCAATAATTAATATATATTTCCACACAGAGGGTACTTAAATTTTTTTTTTTGCTAATTGGATTGAAATTACTAACACATTTTCAGAAAGCAATGTTTTATTGTACAGATATATTAAACTATATATACATTATATATGCTTTATTTTATGTCTTAATTTAACATTATATAACCAATATTGTTTGGTGTGTGTTCTGTTCTACATTTTCTTCTGCCCTTATCCTTATATTTTAAATGTTCCATTAACATCCATTTCAGTCTTCTTTATTTTGTATTGTTATCAGCACTCTACTACTCCCCCAAATCCCTCCCCCTCAAAAAGAAAGCCCTTTTTTTAATAGCAAATATAGAGTTAAGCCAAAAAAAAAAGATATATATTGACCACATCTAGATCTATAAAACCTTCACCAGGAGACCAGAAGCATGCTTCATCTTCAATCTTTTAAATTTTCATTGGTCATTTCAATGAATTGTTTGGAGTTTTGAAATATTCAAAATTCATTTTCTTCATTGTTATAGTCATTATGTAAATCCTTTTTCTGGTTCTGCTAGACTTACTTTGCATCAGTTTATCTAAGTCTACCCAGGTTTTTCTAAATGTGATCATTTCATTATTATGAAACAATAATATTACATTGTGTTCATATAGCATGTTTTCAGTCATTCAGTCCCTTACTTTTCACTTCTTTGATGTCACAAAAAATGCCACTATCAATATTTTGAATATCTATCACTATTATTATTTAATATATAATATTTGAATATCTAATATTATTATTATTATCTATTATAATGTCTTTAGGATACAAAACTAGTAGCAGGAACTCCAGGTCAAAGGTATGCACAGTTTAGTGAGTTTGTAGGTATAATTGCAAATTGCTTTCTAGAATGGATGACCAATTCACAGCTCGACCAACAAAACATTAGTGCATCTTTATTCCCAGAGTCCTTTCAACAATTGCCCTTTTTCATTTTTGTTATCATTGCCAAGCTAATGGTTATGAGTTGCACTTTCTGATTGTGATTTGGAGCATTTGATCCTTTTGGTTGGGGGCAGCTTGAATTGCTTTCCTTGAGATCCGCCTGTCCATACTGTTTGACTTTTTAATCTTCAAAGACAATGACTCTTGTTGAATCAATTTCCTACATATCTGAGCTATTAGACTTTTTTTTCAAGATGATTGTTGAAAGGATTTTTTCTCCTGTTTAATATGGTCCTTTTAATTCAAATGACAATACTTTTGTTTGAAATTTAAAAACAAAAACTTCTTGACTTTATATAATCAAGACTGCTCATTTTCACTCTTGTGGCCCTCCCTATCCCTTATTTGGTCAAGGACTACTCCATTCTTACTTGTGAAAGACTATCACCTTCCATTCTCTTCTAATTAGCTTATGATATGACCTTTGATATTGAAGACATATATTTAGAGTTTATTGTGGTATATAGGATGAGATTTTAGTCTAAAGCTAATTTCTCCCAGAATCTTTTTCAACTTGCATAGAAGTTTTTGTTTAATAATGAGGCCTTATACAGTGGATTGTGCCCTTAAATGTACTGAACATTATGCTGATATGCTCAACTGCTTCTGGATAATGATTACCTAATTTCTTTTATTGATCAACTTTTCTATTTGTAAAATAGGATTTTTTGATACTATATTGTAAAAAAACTTCAGATCAAATGCCATGAGATCACTTTTCTCTCCAATTTCCCCCATCATTTGCTTTCAAGAGTCTAGAATTATTGTTACTTCATATGAATTTTGTTTTAATTATGTCTAGTTCTACATGATCATACTTTGGTAGTTGGATTCATATGTCACTGAATATCTAAATTAATGTGAATGATACTGGCATGCAGCAACCAGGAGCAATTAGTTGCTTTTTAATTATTTGGCTTTTTACGAATCTCTACTGTTTTCTACTTGACATATAATTCTTGTGTTTATCTTTTGACTCAGATATTTTACATATTCTATAGGAATTAAATGCAATTTCTTTTTCTTCTGTCTTTCTGTTGGTGTTTGCAGATAGTTTTAGAAAAGATGATGAGTTGTGGGTTTATTTCATGTTTTACCACTCTACTGAATATTGTTTCCATTCATTTAGGCTAAATTCCTGGGAGAACTTTAATGAGCTGATATATAGAGTAGAAGGAAGAAAACAAGGAGAATAATTTATACAATGGCTAAAATCATTATAGGGGAAATAATTTATAAGGATTTCAGAATTCTGATCATTGGAGTGACAATTTCTTTTGATTGATGCTGACCAGTGTGCTAAAATGTGTAGAGAGACCTGTCTTCAGATCCAGGTAGCCCTAGGTATGGGTCCTATCTTTGTCACACACTGATACATTCAGAAGAGACTGATGATGTATATTGAGGAAAGTAATCCCTACTTCTGCACAAAGAAGTGATAAACTAGAGGTACAGAATGAAATAAAAACATTTTAGATATGGTCAATCTGTGAATTAGGGTTTTTTCCCCCACTATGTTTATTTGTAATAAGGGAGGGCTTATTATTTTTTTTTTAGAAAGTGAGGAGGAGGAGTAGAGGAAAAGACTAAATAGTTAATGAGGAATCCATTACACATTAGAAAGCTCACAAAAGAGAACAAAAATTTAGAAGTGGAGTGACAAAAGCAAGGCAGGGTGGGTACTATTATTAAAATACCTACTTTTTAGAATGTAAAAGAGATCCAGTTCCATATATTTTAAAAAACTATTCTTTGGATATGAATTTATTGAAATTTGTTGCTCATAGCAAAATAAATGTAGATGTAAATAAACATGGATGTGTGTATAGATACTTTAAACATAATATAAAACACACACACACACACACACACACACACATATATATGTATATATATATATATATATATATATATATAAAATGTATATTTACATTAAGAGATGGAGTGGGAGTTTGCCATACCTCTGAAATCACTTTCCCCTCCAACATAACCCATCCCCATCAAATATCCTCTTAAAATAATATTTGATTCCAATCAGGATTTCTTTGCTGCTTTCTTGAACAAGCAGCACTGATTTACTAATGAGATAATGGTCTGGAGGATGGAGTGAAATTTTCCCAATCTGTACTCGAGATTATAGAATTAGGATTAATTGATAGAAGTTGCAAAGAAGAGAAATGAGACATGATGTGAGGAGAACCTTGCTAACCAAGCACGGGAGGTGTTCCAAAGTCTGGTGTGCTCTACAAGGAAGTGATGAATTCCCTACCTAAGAGGAATTGAAATAAAAATCGAATGCATGGCCACTTGTTGAGTTTGTCATGGAAGGGATTCCTTTGTTAGATATCGATTGGATCAGCACTGACATTTTTTCCAGATATGGAATTTCTGTCATTCTCTCAGAAATACTCAGAGTTTGGCAGGGTGTGGCATGACCAATCATAACCACTTAGTGCTAACTTATTAGAATCTGCTCAACTCAATAGCTCTGTGTTGGTAATGAGGGTGCCCTCTGTTCTAGAAGGATAAATCCTTCAAAGTCCAAACTGGCAAGAAGGAGATGGACATGTTTCTCCAAAGAGGGACCTACAACATCAAGGTCAGATACTCACTTAGGCCATTACAGAGGAAGTGCAGTGGAACTTCTGGTTCGAGGTCAACAAAGGTGGTCATACACAGGTCCTCTGTCTTGGTTCCAAGGTCATCCTTTAGGGATTAGCATGAAGGACACTGAACTTTCCATGGGAGATTTGTTCAAGAAATGCAGGTCACATGGTAACCTTTACCTGTGCCTTCCAGGTCCACTAGCCCCATTGAGTTCTATGCTTTTGCAACTGTTCTGCTTTGAGGTTTTTTCCTTGAGCTTGCTAACATAATAGTGTAATATAATAAAAATAATAATAAATCAGGGGTAGGAGATTGAACCTATAGCTGCCATTGAGTCCAACTTTTGGATCTTACAGAAGAGAAGGCTCACAGAGGGGAATGGACTCCCAAAAGGGAGCTGAAGAGTTAGAATTCAAAATCCTATCTTCTGATAGCAAATCAAGTATTATTACCTTTTAATTCAATTTGCCGATAGGCAAAAAGTAAGTGTTGCCTTTCATTATCAAAAAGGAAAAGTAATAGTCAAAGCTATTCATCAGCACATTATGTATCCTTCAAAAGTCAAGGAAAATCATTTGCTTAAAAATTATTTCAGTCAGCAGTGCTCTATACAGGGTAATGGAATGAACATTCAATTTGGCATGAAAGGATTCTGTTTTGATTCCCGTCTATGCTGCTGACAACGTGAGTGATGTCAGGGAAATCGCTTGCGCGTTTTTGGCAGCAGTCTCCTCATCTGTAAAATGGGAGGGTCTGATGGATCAGAAGATTTTTTTTCAGGACCATTGCAACTTTAAATTCAATAATTATAAACCAATATCCATCTGAATTTCCACATATGGCACGTTTCACACTAATTTGATTTGTTCTGTGTTCCAATATTGTCCCTCACTTCCATGCAGGCCATCTGCCCACACCTAAGTTCCATTTCCTTTACATCTATGGTGAAAAACTTTAAATCTCTTCAAGGCCAAGTTGAGACATTATGCTCTCTACCAATCTTGCCCCTGATTCATAGCCATTCTAAATTTACCTTATCCTTCCATGAATCTATGATGTAGAAAAAACATGGTTTATAGACTAGGCCTTCATGGACAGCTATCTCTGAAGAGATTTCAAAATTATATAAATATCTTAATAAGTTTTCCTTCAATATAATTGGTTTCCTCTGTATTCCCACAGAGTGAGAGAGAGAGATAGACATATAGAGATAGACAAAGTCTGAGATAGCTAGCTAGACAGAGAAAGAGATAGAAATAGAGAGATAGATGATAGTAGATAGACGTAGATAGTCAGAGATAGAGATAGAGCTGATGACTATGTAAATATAAATGTATATATATGATGAACTTAATATTATTCTGAGATGGGCTTCACTTCATAAGACCTCACTAGACAACAAAGAAGTCCATGACACAAAGAGTATAGAAACTCCTGATGTAGACAGACAGACCAAGGAACATCCTGGGCAATGAAAAGGCATCTATCTATGAGGATCAAGACCCTCATGGGACATGGACTTGAAAAATGCTCAGCATGAGTGTGAAATTCTCAAAGCAGGGGTATTTAGCCATTGTAAATTAGAAAAGGAGAAGATAAACAAGAGCCAAAGTAGGAGCAAATGTCCATATTTATCCGGGTCGGGGGGGGGGGGGCTGTTTGCCCCAGTCTCCACTGAGGCTGCAATAGAATCCTAATGAAGCCCTGACATGACTAGAGCTGTACTTCTGGGGAAATCACAGCTTTGCAAATTTTCCATTTTCTCTCCTCTATGACAGTTAATTCAACACTTCAAAGTGTAGCTGGTAAATGAGGCGAAGAGTGATAAATGATGCTCTGAAACTGCTGAAATCTGATCCTGGGAAGATAAAAGCCAGGCCCATTCTGGCTGGCACAGCTGAGCCAGTAAGTAACAAAGAAAGGGAAAAGAACATGAAGAGGGCAAAAGCTGGAGAAGGGGGAAGTATCTCCCAAAAGATTTCAAAAGCAAGACATCAGCCACAAAGAAGGAGACAAGATCCATGTTTTTGATGTGGAGTGGGGAAGAGACAAGAGGCAAATGAATAAAACATGCCATCCTGGAGGAAAACCAATAACAAAAAGGGGCAGGGAGCCTTCTTTCTGATTCTGCCTGAGCCCCCTCCCCTCCTGGCAGCAGAACTGCCTAGCCCGGCAGGGAGGAACTCACAAATCTTGACCTTTGTTCATGAAGGCAAATTAAGCTATTCCTAAGAGGAAGCCAAACACCTGGTCAGACAACTGATAGCCCTGAATGAATTAATAACTTCTAGGGATGCTGGGAGATGTAGCTCTAACCAGAATCTTGAGGAAAAATATGCCCCCGCCTCCATATTCGCCAAGTTGATATTAATGCATAGAGTTTCCCTGGAGTGTCCCTACAAAATCCAGAAGAGGCAAGTTTGAGCAAAGAGTGTCTGGCATTTATAGAGTGAGCTCTTTGGTACACTTTGGCCATATTATCCTATTTGAAGGACTATAGGGGAGTGGAGAGGGCATAGCGCTTGGAGTCTGGAATTCCCACTTTAGATCCTGCCTCAGAAAGTCACGTCAGTTTTCTCAGCCTCATTTTGCTCATATCTAAAATGAAGGCCTTGTGCACAGTGGTCCTCCAGATGTAAATCTGTGGTTCTATGAGCCTTACAATCATTCTTGGAGATAAGTGCGATGGCCTTATTATTTTTTATGATGATATGTCATTTTACAGAAAAGGAAACTGATGCAGAGGGTTTATATGGATTTTCCATGGCCACCTCAACATGGGTCAGAGATTGGATTTCAAGACCAGTTTTTCTGACTCTAGGGCCCCACAAAACAGGAAACATCAATTAGTTGGGAGCTCACCAGAGACACACAAACTTTCGAAATTCCCAAAGGAAATGATGACTAACTTGTATGGCAACCTTCTTCGGATGAGGCAACAGTGGATAGAACACAATGAGTTTGGGAATAGGGAAGACATCTTAATGATAAGTTTGTAAAACTCAGCCTCATTTACTAGCTCTGTGACCTTAGACAAGTCGCTTAACCCTGTTTGACTCAGTTTCCTCTCCTGTAAAATGAGTTGGAGAGTAAAATGACAGATCACATGCAAATCTTTGCCAAGAAAACTGTAATGAGATCATGAAAAGTTGGACATAACTGAAAAAGGACTGAACAACAACTTATTCTAATTATGTAAGAATTAATCGACTGTTGATATTTGTGCAGTGGAGATGTACTCTATAGGAATGAATAAAATGAACTTATTTGGCTATATATGACTTGCTGCAAATCCTTTTTGATAATAAAATCTTTTTCTGAAATTTCACCCTACAATTAATGATTATGAGAGAAATGTGATCACTCATAAATTTTTTTCTATGTTGTCTTCATCATTCTGTGACCTTCTTGAGAGAAGAGATGGTCTTTTTTTTAGGTTTTTTTCCCAAGGCAATGGGGTTAAGTGACTTGCCCAAGGCCACACAGCTAGGTAATTATCAAGTATCTGAGGTCTGATTTGAACTCAGGTCGGTCCTCCTGACTCTAGGGCCAGTGCTCTATCCATTGTACCACCTGGCATTTTTGTATCTCCATTACTTAGCACACTGAGACTCTGACTGAGATTCCTCGGGGCAAAATAGGTAGAATGCTGCACTGGGAGTCAGAAATCCTATTTCAGACATTTCCCAGATTCTTGACTCCAGGAAAGTCACAAACTCTCTGAGAATAATTCCTTCTCTGTAAAATAAATATATCTATATCACAAAATTGTCACAATGAGATGTATGTAAAGGTTTTTGCAAAACTTGGACCAGTCATCTTTCTATGGTATTACTATTAATGATGTCATTGCCTTCAGGGGAAGTTCAAGAGAAATGGTCCCAGGATAAGCTGACCTCCTGGAGTTAGTTTTATATTATTTTATCTCCTGTGGTCTCCTGTGCAAATGTTTGTTTTTTTAATATAATTAAGTTGGGATGTGAGTCCATTCTCCTAAGGTCACTAGCAACATCTTTGGGACAGCTCCAGGGGAGGCCAAAGGAATTGGGAATAATTGATTCAACTCCCTCTGGGCATCACAAGGACATGAGCAAAGCCCTTTAAGAGGGAAATTCTCAAAGACTCATAAACACATACTTTTCTGACATTACTTTTGAATTCTAGACTATGTCATCCCTTACAGAAAGAGCTGCTATTTCCACAAGTGTGTTTACCGTGGATTTTGTGTATATGTATGTGTTATTTTTTTTGAGTCATTGTAATCATGTCAACTCTCCATGACCCCATTTACAGTTTTCTTGGCAAAACAGCTTGCCATTTCCTTCTCTAGTTCATTTTACAGTTGAGGAAACTAAGGCAGAGTTGCATGACTTGCCCAGGGTCATATACAGCTAGTGGTCTGATTTGAAATTAGGTTCTTCTGGGAGCCCAGGGCCAACACCCTATATGATGTACCACCTGGCTACTTGTTTTTGTGTATTCCTGTAGGGGAAAAAAAACCCAACAAAAATTTTTAAAAAATGATTCTTCACCCATACTTTTGTGGCATTCAAAATTGGATGAGATGTTGCTAGCAATTCCTAGAAAAGAAATATGGGTACTACTGAAACATCTGTTTTTTTACCTGAATTATGACTTCCAAGCACTAGTTCTATAAGGCTTCAAGGGCTAAGATTTTCAAACTGGAGAGATGGGAGAAGGGTCTTGGAACATCTTAAAACCAAAACTCCTTATTTAGAACAGTTGGGAAGTCTCAAGTATGCCTTTGGAACTTCTTCCAGTTATTCAGAGCACAAACTTAATTCATAAATAAAAGATTTTAAATGGTTGCCTTGTACAAAGGATGGATTTAAATGTTACATATCTAATGGTAGATCAGCCAACAGATTAAAATAAGCCTGTTTACAGAGACAGAGGGATGAGAAATATTTATAGAGAAAACTCTTTCAGATGATACACAGAGAAAGTCCAACCAAAACACAGTCACAGTTTCAGACACCATATGGCCAAGTGTCTGTTTTAATGACCTAATGTCTAAGTGAAGCCTCAAGATGCAGCTTCCCCAGATCCCTTCCCTTCATCCAAGGAACAAGAGAACTTCTCAAGGCTTCAGTTCACGGGGAAATGGCATCTTTTATTCATGCCAGAATCATTACAACGACTGCTCTCCAAATCATGACCCTTGGAAGGCCTTTCTTTATTGAAAGCTGAAGCCCCATCTGACAGCTTTCTATAAGAAAATCCCAAGTGAATTCAAGATGCCAGACTTCATTGTGGACTCTAGGAGATGTGGAAGGAAAATGACTGGGAGACTTCCGTTACCACAGTATCATGTCCATTTCATTTTTTAAAAAATTAAATTTTTTTTATACATTTGGTGTCTGAGTTGAAGTTTAAACCAAAATATAACTAACCAAGACTGTATACCATGATATAACTACCCAAGGCTGAGGAGAGAGCATGGGATATAGTCCCAGTGGCAAAGGACCCACAACTGACCCTATAGTACAACTTTTAGAACGCAGAGAATAGGAATGAAAAATGAAAGACTTCTCTTCTTGCTAACATGATCATAGCTATTAGGACTTCGTGGGTTCAAGTCCACATCAATAATTTTTATTTTACTAGTACTCAAGGTGAGGCTATATTTTATTTTATTTTTTATAAAATAACTCTAAACCCAATAATTTTATATTATCCAGGAAATCCACACAAAATATCCATAAATTTATTCATTTAGGTATTATTTATGCCATCATTCATTCACTTGTTTGGCCTGGACTTATGATTTTATCAGTTTTGGGAATTTTCAATGAAGAAACTAACAATTGAGATCAATGGTGACCATCAGCAGCAGTATAACTTTGTTCTGAAAATGGAGAAATAAAGAACCTTTTAACATAAAATCTTATATCAAAAACAAAATAATCAAATAGGGATCCTACCTAGGTCTATTTTGATCAAAGGCTAAGAATTGGGATTGTAGAATATTCCATGGAGAAACAATAGTCCTTGTTAGAACGCAGGCATGGAAACCAGTCCTCAGACCTTATCGAGCCATTGCCTGGTGCTAGGGAGAGACCAAGGCACTCTGGTGAACTGTGCATCGTGATTTACACGAGCAGCTCACGTTATATTGACTTAAGAAACCCAGAATGTGGAAGAAAAGTATAAACCAAGAGCCAAGGGTTTCCATGGGGTGGGGAGGGAAGTCCATCGTTCACTAATATGATGACTTTGTTCTGAACTTTGTTGGAAAATTACATTGTTGAGAGATCTCACTTGAGTGTGTATAAGGCAGAAACTCTGATGAGACTTTTTCTCAATGTAATTAGTTGCTGTGTAGAAAATAGCTACTAAATGAACACTGTGTTATCAACTCTTTCTTCAGCCTAACAAAAGAAAAGGTAACTTCTGCAGGGAATGTGACCTTCTCCTAGGTCTTGAATTCTTGAAATTCTTTTTATCTTTTAGTAAACCAGTTGCAAACCCAAGTTCAGGGAAGCTGCACCAAATGTTCAGTCCTTTTGTGATGACATTGGAGTATAATCAACTATCACAACCAGCCAAGTTACATGCTAATACATTTTTTGCCTTGTTTAAATATCCATAATAGAGTTGAGTAACGATGTAATGATTTCTAGGCCTCTGGTGGTCCATATGTTCTGAACAGACTGTTTGTTGTTGGAGTAGTTCTCCTCAATCTCTCAATTAGAAGGAATAGATTCATCATCTCTCTGTTGCAAATTTGGAAGTTTGGGAGAGCTGCTTAAGTTTCAGGATGGCTCCCACATTTAAGTCTGGAAGAATCTTCCTTTGATTTGTTTCTTAATTCTGGGGGAGATCTGTGTGGAAATTCCTTGCACCAATGCAGAGATCTTGAATTTCTAGTCCCAAGGAGTTGCTTGGTCACAGAGATGACGTGGCATATTCCTGGGCCATGACGCTGGCATAGTCCAAAACCAAACTTGAACCCAGATCTTTCAGAGCTTGACCTTGAGCCTCCATTCACTCGCTACATTACTCATGCTGCCTCCTGTCCGGAGGCATTGGTGACTCTCTTAGAAGTCTCAGTTCTATTTGTGAATCACATAAGGATGTTGCAACAGGCATCTGATGATATGGTCTCTTTGCCAAAACCAACACTATATCACAACATGCCACAGAAACATTGGTTACAGAACCAGAGTAAGGCTAAAGCTGAATTGCATGACATTGTTTGAAACAGAGAACACACTCGATGGTATTTTCAAAGAGTTTTGACAGACAGATAATGAAAACCAGTGAAAGGGTCTGGCCATTGGTGAAATGATTGCCCTTGTTGGGACTATAGACCAAAAACTGGAGGACCAAAAAATGGAAATCATTATTTTTTAATGATCCAAAATCAAGCATGCCTTTTAGCTCTACAAAGAATTTAATTTCCAAGCAGAAGGTTGGCAACTATTCATACCAAGTATCTGTCCAGGAATAGATTCTAGGGAATGCAAAGAATACCAAATTGGGCTAATTGCACTTCTGAGTTTAGAACTAGGGTCAGAGCATGTTTGTGACCCTAGTCATGGCCTGAATGGGTTCCAAAGCTGTGTTTCTTGGGGTCAATCAAATCAGCAGCACCAAAAGGTCAAAGGACTCAGTAATGAGTCTTTGGACCCACATCCAGGTGACTGAGCTTGTCCCAAGGGGACCATTTCACTGGCCATGGATGGTGTTAGTCACAACACTGAAGACATGCGCGACTTGCAGTTTCTTGGAATGGGTAAGACTTGAGTGAAAAATAGTTTACCTTTTGTGCCTGGGGAAGCTGAAAAATAAAGAACAAAAAAGAAGAAGAAAGCCATCATTACACAACAGATTAATTGGAAAGGTGAAAACAGCTTTCTCTATAATTTCCGGATTGTGTGATGAAAATTTAAAAAAAAAATAAATCTCAGGAAAAAAACGAAACTAAAGTCACCATAGAAAACAAAACCAATGTGTTGACCAATTCTACTTTGTCTCCAAAGCAAATTGTTGTTGTCATTGTTGTTGTGACTGGACTTATATAAGGACGAGAACATGGCTAACAGCTTGACCATCCAGTGTTCTGGGATAAAAGGGTTAACTTTCTTATTGGGATGCAAGCACAAGTCCCAATATTGAAGTTTCATTTTCTTGGATACAGATTTAGTATATTTAGAAACATCATAGAGCTAAAGTCAGAAGGAACCACAGAAGTATCGAAACCAGCTCCCTCACTTTACCATTAAAGTCAAAGATCCAAGGAAGATTCAGTTTTCTCCACCATGCAATGAGTAACTGGATGGGCTGGCCTTTAAAATGTCTTTGGGCTTTTAATCTATGAACCAGAAATCTATGGGACCAGGAGTGAAGAAACAGTATCTTATCCCTGTGCCCCAGAAATTCTTCAGAACTTAACATTTAAGGCGAATAAGACATAAAAAGTTGGAAAGGGTGTATTTAAGGAATTGATCAACTGATCTAACCACAAAAAAAAAAGACATAAAAAATTTAGTTAGTAGAGGAAAGGAAGCAGATGCAATGAGAAGTCAGTGAGAAAGGTAATCCTACTCTATCAGCACATCTTTATTTCTCCTTATGCCAACAATCAGCAATATATCTGTATGAGCTACAGAAATATCAATAGTTTAATTAACTATCAAGTCCCAGTCGGCTACATTTTAACAAATGTTATCTGCACAACTGCTCTGTACTAAAAAATGACCTGAGAACTGCAGAAGCGAAGACAAAGAAAACTGTCCCTGCCCTCAAGGAGCTTCCATTCTCCTGTTGGCCAAAGGTTACTATCTAACACTTTTGGTTACAGCTTTTTCTGAGAGATATCTTGGAAAAAGCTTTATCACATAGGAGAAAATAGATATTACTTTTAGATTAATTAATAAAAAGATCTGATATACTTTAATGCTATACAATATGCAGCAAAACTTATTGATTGGGATAGCTTGGTGGTGCAGTAGATAGAGCACTGGCCCTGGAGTCAGGAGTACCTGAGTTCAAATCCAACCTCAGACACTTAATAATTACCTAGCTGTGTAGCCTTCAACAAGCCACTTAACCCCATTTGACTTGTAAAAAACAAACAAACAAAAAAACCCCAAAACACACTTAAGGAGGGACTGGATGAGTTATCTTCATTAGAAAGAAGAGATTTTGTGAATAGATGTGAAACTCCCAGAAAAGAAAACTTCCTCTATTAATGCAGGTTGCTATCTGTTCTCCAACTTATGAATGTACAGTTGAGTATGTGTCAGAGAGACATGAACCCAGGAATTCTTGACTCTGAAGTCAATTCTCTAGCCTCTAATACCATCTGACTTCTCAGATATACCTTTAGAATACCACTGCCCTTACCAGGGGGAATGGGGAAGTGCAATATACAGGACATCATAAAGTCCTAAGTTCAAATCTGGACTCAAACATTTACTAGCTGGGTGACCCTGGGCAAGCCACTTCATCTCAGTCTGTCCCAGTTTCCTCATCTGTAAAATGAGTCAAAGAAGAAAATGACAAATCACTCTAGTGCCTTTGCCAAAATACCTCCAGACAGGGTTAGGAAGGGCCGGAGAGGACTAAAACAACTGAACAACAACACCATATTTACATAATGCTCCTAAAACACTTTTCATACCTGATCTCATTTTATCCTTAACATACTGAGAAGAGATTTGTTTTGAAGGTCATAACATTTTCAAGTTAAACCTGGAAGGGACCACAGAGGCCATTTAATCCACCTTTCTCATTTTATAAGTAAGAAAACAGAGATCCAAGGAAGCTAAGTGACTTGTTAAAAGTCACACAGAACACAAGGAATGGGGGTGGGGTGGGGAGGCAACACAGAACAGTGGAAAAAGTTTGGGGCTAGTATCACTCATACCCAGTTCTGATTTAATATTTACTTTAAACAATAGAGGCTGCCTGGTTCTGTCAGGAGAAGACCTGAGTTCATTTGCCACCTCTGATTCTTGCTACGCATATAGCTATTTAAGCTCTCTGGGTCTCAGTTTCCTCATTTGTAAAATGAAGGCCTTGAACCAGAAGTCTCCTCAGGCTCTAAACTGATGATCTGTTCAAAGTTCTGTGAACATTATTATGTACTTTTTATAGATAAAAAAAATCAAAGTCAATGCAGTTTAAGTGACATGTTCCTAGTCACAGAGCTAGGAAAGAGCAGAAATGGGGTCTGACAAAGAAACATTCGCTAGATTTAACTGGCTGGATGTGAAAGCTAATTAAACTGTTGATTTCTCTGTAGATGATACAGATATATATGCCACTGATCACTGATATAAAGGCTCTCCAGACCCAAAGTTCAAAGTGTTTTCAATAATACCCAACTTTCTCACTTCAACATACTGTTGATTTGCACTGAGCCTATTTTTTCTAGTACCTTCAAAAACTAAAGAAAGGGGGTGACTAGGTAATGCAGTGGATAGAAAAGCAGCCCTGGAGTCAGGAGTCTCTGAGTTTAAATCCGACCTCAGATACTTAATAATTACCTAGCTATACGACCTTGGGCAAGTCATTTAACCCCGTTGCCTTGCAAAAAACAAAACCAAGAACAAAAAAAAAAAACTAAAGAAAGACAAATAACACACAAATTAGTGGAGAATCATGAAAATAATTTAAAAATAAGCATTAACCACCAATTGGTAGGTGAATTGTTAAATAAATTGTAGTATATAAATGTAATGGAATATGCTGTGTAGTAAAGAAGGGATATGATGAAAACAGAGAAGCATGGAAAGACCTTTGTGATTGGATGCAGAATGAAGAAAGCAAAAGTAGTAAAACAAGAGGCCTCAGGACTACAATAAAGTAGATAGAAAACAACTATCAGAAAATAACTGAAATTCAAAGCTGCAAAATTACCATTCCAAACTTGAACCTATCCAGAGATAAGATCTAAGAAAACAATTCCTTGTATTTTTTGTAGAGGTGGACGTGGCTAGGTCTAGTGTCTAGAATAGTGTAGATAAAGTCAGATCACCATATGTATGTATGTATATATATATATAATATTTTATATATAATTTATATAAAATATTATATATATATAAATATATGCAAACACAGACACACACATAAATGCCCACATAAAAGATCAATAGCTTTTCCATTGAATTTCCTTTTTAAAAAATGTTTTTCTCCTAAAAAAAGAACCTTTGTTATATAGGATGGCTATCTGGAAAAGAGAAAAAGGAGAGATATTAGGTGAAAATGGCAATGTAAAAACAAAAATAGTATTAAAATTTAATTTTAAGTAATGTTTGCATGTATTAAACCCTTAATAAATATTTCATCAATTCACTCGTTTTGGGGGGGGTATTTTATTCATGTGCTCTTTTCCTTGGCTTTCCTTCCATTCACGTTATAAAGCATTCCTTTTCCTAGTTAGTCTATGCTTTCTTGAATCCTGATTATTGAGGAAACTTCCTTAGCTTATTTCTATAGTTATGTATCTGGTAGATTACAATCCTAGAGGCTTCTGTACCCTGATTCTGCTATACTCAAAGTGGGAAGCAAATTCCTCATTGAGGAATTTCCCAAGAGTTCGGGGAGGGAATGTTACCCCTGTGACTCAGAGGAGAGAGACATAAGTATTTCTGATTTTTCCATTGTGTTTGGAGCCATTCTAAAAGGAAATATACTGGTTCTTTTTTTTTTTTTTATGTTTCTCCATACTCCATAGACCAATTGGTTTGAGATAACATCCCTTTGAATTTTCTCTCTGCCTTCCTATTTATTTAAACCCGAGGAGGATAGGAGAGAGGAGAGGGTCAAAAATGTACTATACAATTAAAAAATTCTTCAAAAATTGCCAGTTTTGGAAATATTAGATATCCTCTAACACAATGAAAAAGAAACCTGATAAACCAAACATTCTGGGATGATAGATGGATATTTCTTTAAGAACATGTTTGTGTTAAATGTAGCTTATAGAGAATAAATTGCGAAGATTGCTATGGGAATTAACAGAATTTGATGAACTGTAAAATAAATAGCAAAGTGAAGGCTTCCTTAAAATGCTGGGCTACAGAGCAGAGTAGCCTAGGGCCTCTCTGAGTACTCAAAAATTTAGACCTGGGGGAGCAAAGCAAATTGAGACATAAAGCACAGGAAGAAGAAAAACAGGGACAAAAGTGAAAGACTCCATGTTCATAGGGTTGTCTGCCATGTACAATTTTTATTAGTTTCTCTCTCCGTCGTGTAATTCCTGAAAGAAGAATGGATGGAGATAAAGTATAATATTTCTACTAGAGCAGTTCATTGGTGTCACCTACAGCCAAATCAACAAAAATCATATTGTGGTCATTGAGAAGTATTTCAGAATCCTGAGTCACTAATTTAATTTACATTACATGGTATCATGGACCCTTTTGTATGAAATAGAACCACTCAGATTTATCCATTATTGAAGGTCAGTTTATCTTTAAAAAAAAAAAACTGAACTGCAAGCTCAATCTGAATCAACAGTAAATAAGGAACCAGGGATTGGTTGGATGAAGAGGACTGCTGCATCCAAAATATCTGGTCAAACTATATCGACAGTAGAGTTAGAGGATTATAAATCAGAACTAGAAAAAAAAATCTAGAACTTAGCAGGTGCCTAATAAATGCTTGTTGATGGATTGACCTTTGAAGTTATTTGTCCCAACTCTGCCATCATATTGAAAAAGGTCAGAGGTTATAGGATTTGTTCAAGGTCATATGGGAAGTAAAGGTCAGGGCTGATCACTGAATTCAAATCTGTTGACTATAACTCAGTGACTTTTTCTCTTTATATTAAGTATTCCACTCTTGTTTCTCATTTAAGGAAGAGAATAGACGAGTTGAGGAACTTTCAAAACTGGGCATTGAGGATGGCAATGGGCCTTGAGTTTATATCCTTTGAGGATGAGATAATAGAAGAGAGCCTGGGTCAGAAGAGAAGGCTTGGGTCAGAGAGAATAATGTTATTTGTCTTCAACGGGACTGGATGTCTTCTACTTGCCTCCAGGAGGCAGCATTAGGAGAGTAGGGTAGAAATTGTAAAGAGGAGCATCTAGGCTCAATGAAAGAATAATTTGACAAGTGAAATAGGCTGCTATCAGCCACAATGGGTTATCCTACATTCACTCAATCAACAGACATTTATGAAATACCTACTATGTGGCATGTACTGGGTTAATCCCTAAAGCTGCATCTGAGGTCATCAAGTAAGACTGAGTACATAGTCCCATGTTGGATGCTAATTCAGTGGCAGTTTTGATTCAGATGACCCCTGAGGCCTGAAATGGTAGCTGCTATCTCTGAGATTGTGTGACTGCAATATACGGGGACCACCCAGGTGCTATGATTCTAGAAGGTAAATGACCACTGCTATCCTCCTACAGTGCTTCATCATGGTGGAGATTTGACCCTTGATTTACCAAAGCTCTGAAAACAGAAAAGAAGCTCTGGTGAGTTCCAAGACAGCTTCAAGGATGGCCTTGGTGATGGACTCTAGGTCTGGCATCTGAGGACCAGGCTACAGAGAGACTCAGAACAAGACTGAGAGCAGCCAATTTCACTTGTGAATTATTCCTTCTTTGAGCTTAGATTCTATTCTTTACAATTTCCCTCCAGTTCTCCTAATGCTGAAGAATCAGAGGGGGAAGGATCACAGGAACACTCTAGCTATAAATAGCATGTTATAGGTGTTGGTGGAAGGGGTCCCAGATAGACTGTAGCAAAGATTGTACCTTTCCATTTCCTGAAGTTAGAAGACCCGGGCTGTAGTTCCATGTTTGTTACTAATTTATTGTAAGTTATTTAGCCTCTCTGGGATTCAGTTTCCTTACCTACAAAATGGGTCAATTGGACTAGATCCCTATAGGAACTTATGAACTATCCATATCCCTTACCACAAAGTTAGCACTTGGAAAGTGTCAGACTTCTTTGACGTGGGTGACCGTTGAACCCACCAAAACTATAATGTGCTCAAATTCACTCTATTTTATGTATTGTAATCCTCTTGGTGGATGGCAATTTTCTTTGCATTTTGCTAACTTGGTATTCAGAGAAACACAGAGTCTAATATGCAAATATAGCCTCTTTCCATAAGGAGCTTACATTCTGAGTGTCAGACAACCCATCAAAAGGGTTCCAGACAAAGAGGGAATGTTTCAGTCTAGACTTTAGAAAGTTATAGAGATGGAAAAATAGAGTAAGAGAGAATTCTATTGACACAGTTAGTAAGAAAATGGATTGAGAAGACAAAAGACCTGGGATCAAATTCCATTTTTGATGTTTACTACCAGTGTAGCTTCGGGCAAATCACTTGAAAATTCCTAGGCTTAAGTGTCCTTGTCTGTAAAATGGGAGATTTCAACTAGATTACTTTGGAGGTCACTCCCAATTCTCCATGTATGATCCCTTGGACCCTTTCCAACAGGCAGTGGCAAAATCAGTTTCAAAATGGCACCAAACCTCCATAGCTTAAACGGGAATTTTGTCAAACATTCAATATGAGAAATTGAATTAAGGAACTAATGTTCAAAACAACACAGTTCCCTAGGGAGTATTTAAAGGGCAAATGTGCATTGATGTATTTGGCCTCCAAGTGCTTAAAGCAAAAATCCCGACCTCCATGTGGTGAGTTCATTTATCAAACTGATCTTTTGCAACAAGCTTTATATCTGAGTGACTGCTCCTTCCAAGACCCAAATAATCCATGCATTCTCAGATTTATAGAGATACTACCACTTGCAGAGTGCCATTTTGACTTCTCTTTAAAAATAGAGAAATAAACGGTTACTATCTCTCCTGCATAGTTAGCTACTGGCACAGTAACTGGCACAGATTCTCCAAATTTAATTCAATCCAACAGAGTCATCTGGCTTGGAATGAGAGGATGTGATTCATATATTAGCTCTACAACTTACTACTTTTGGGGTGTTGACTCCATAACTTTAGTGCTTTTGGCTTCTTTTCCTCCTTTTTAAAATGAAGAGGTTGGACTAAATTACTTTTACGATTTTTTAATTAATTAATTGGTTTCTTTGTTGGTTTTTAATTTACTGGTTGAATTCTGAGGGCCCTTCTAGTTCTAAGTCTACAACTCTACTATGTGCAATGAATGTATTATGAAAAGGAAGATAAAGTCACTACTTAAGCAATAACCTGAGGAGGCTAATTTGGCTCATCATAGCCTCTGGAGTCTTCATAGCATCCAGAGATGGTGATGATGCCAACAATAGTGATGCCAGTTAGGATTTAGATGGCACTTTTAAACTGGCAAAATGCTTTACATGTGTTATCTCATTTGTTTCTTACAATAATCCTGTGAGTTAGGTAACATTTCCATTTTAACAGATAAGGAAAATGAGACACACAAAAGATAAGTACTAAGTATATGAAGCAGGATTTGAACTCAAGTTCTCCTTTCTCTAGCTCTATTACCCTTCTCACCTTCCTGCTTCAAGAATGACATTATCAGTCTGCTCTCACTAAAGGTTATATTTGACTTTGTCACAGGGAAAGACGGTGTAGTGGTGATATGTTTATCCTGAAATCAGAAGGTCTTAGGTTTGAATGCTCCCTCTCTGATACTAATTCTCTCTTTGGTTATGGGCAAATGGCCTAATGTCTATGGACATTAATGTATTCATCTATAGAAAGGGGATGGTAGCATCAATCTCATAGAATCAGGATAAAATTAAGAATGTTCTTAGATCAATGTACAGTATGGAAAAAATGTAAAGACTAACAGACTGGCTTCTGTGGAAGGTGGGGGAGGGGGGCAAGAATAGGGGAAAAATTTTAAAATTCAGAAATAAATTTTAAAAATTAAGAATGCTCACGCTTTTACAAAAGTTTAAGCATCATATAAATGCCAGTTACTGCAATCTTTCTAGTCATGGTAGTCCCTGGTGATGTCTCCACATCATTACCCTGTTTCTGTCTGGTGACCAAGGCCATGCCTTCTTAGGAACAGTAGCGGGAGGGGTACTGTATCTATAGCTCTTTATATAAACATAAACACATACATATCTACATGCATGTGCATTCATACATATAAGTATGAAACAAATTCCAAAGGAATGCAAAATAATCACAAAGTAATTTTGGTAGTAGTGTAGATAGAGAGGGAAGTCAAAACATTAGAAAATGCCCACGACGTGCCAGACTCTAACCAGTATAGGTTCTGAGAATACAAGCAGGGTGAGGGGAGATAATCCCTGTTCTCAAGGGGCTCACATTCTAATGACAAAAACCACTAGGAGATTAAGACAGACTTTCCAGAGGCCTCTTGGGATGTACCAGGAAAGGAGCCACGGATTGTAAGAGAGGAAAGTGAAGAAGGAGAGCAGTCTAGGTCTGAGCAGCAGAATGTGCGAATTCATGGAAATAGGAGCTAGATGATTAGCTATGGGAAGTGGTAAGTAGGACAGTTTTTCTGAAACATAGAATGAATAATTGGCTTAGAGGGAAAAGGAAGAGGGAAAGTATGACCGGTCTAGAGAGAGGGTTGGACCGAGATTGTTCCGTGGCCTTAAATGACAAATAGAAAGATTTATATTTTATCTTGAGAGGGTAACAAAGAACCTGAAAGTTGGTTGAACAGGGGTGTGATGTGTGTTATTACTGTTCACTTGGGTCTGATTATTGGTGACCCTGTGACTCTGTGAATGCCATCCATAGGATTTTCTTGGCAATGATGCTGGAGTGATTTGCCATTTCTATCTCTAGGGAACCAATGCAAAGATAAGTTAAATGATTCATCCAGGGTCACACAGTTCAAAAGCATCTGTGGTTGGAGTGAACTCAGGTCTTTTTGACCAGGTCTAGTGCTCTAACCCACCTCAGTGATGTAGTTGGGACCATGTTTTATATATATTTAACAATTAGATAGTTACATAAGAATGATATTTGGAGAGAAATGGGACTTGAGGTAGGGAGACCCAAGAGAAGTTTTGCCATAGTGTAGGTGAGAGGTCATAAAAGCCTGTACCATGATTGTAATTTGAGTAGAGATAAAGGAAGGGTATAACCCTGTAACAAAGCTGAGGTCCAGGAGGGACTTCCCTTGTGGACCTCACATTATCAGAGCTGTGTTCAAAGCAAGGAAATCTAGTAGGTCACTAAACTGATTCTGTGAAAATAACATAGAAAGTTTTAATCTCTGCAGGGATATATACTGGACATATGTGTAAGGTTATCTTTGCACATATCTATCTAAAAGGTGGAAGAGAATCCTTTCTTGAACCCTGCCCTGTTTGACTTTGATGGATAAATAAGAAAATGTGAACTTGGCATTATTGAGTCAGAGTTCTTTATTCCTATGAGAGAGACAGGGCTAGGCTACAGTCCTTCATTTCTCATCCTTGTGCTTTCATTTTTGGATCAAGTTATTTCATTGACTATATCCACTTTGTGATCAAGTTGGTCCCTGGCAATGTTCCCCAGGGGCATGATGCCTGGTTGTGAAGTATACTACATAATAACAACAAAGACATTGGAAATGCATTATGGACGAATATCTTTGTTGCCATTACTCTGAAAAATCTGAAGTGAAAGGATGGAAAATCATCGCTATCTCTACAGGAGTGCTCACTAACTATCTTCCAACAGATGCAAACACTTATTCATCTCTGTGCAATGAGTGATAGGATTTGTTTGTAAATAACAAAAGGCATGATTAAAAAAAAATCACTTCATCCAAATTCTGGGTTGAAATTCTAGATCTACACATGACTTCCAGAACCCTCTTTCCTCATGCTAGAGCCGGTTCATTTCTGCTCAGGTGAGTTGATCATTAAATCTTTAGTATGAGAATTGACCTCCCAGGAAACTGGTAAATTTACATCTCAGGAGTTTATTTGTTGTTTTGTGGATTGTTAGACTTATGAAAGCAATTGAGAAAATGTCAACGATATTGAGTAAACTTAAAAACATGTTGCAAATACATTTTTTCAAAGTTTTAGCAAATCTGTGATGTTTCTTCAACTTTTTCCAAAAGTTGGGAGAGATTTTCTTTGGCAATAGTGAAAATCCAAACTCCTGGAGGGCAAGACCTGTTTATGATTTATATTTGTAGCCCCTGCACATACACATAACATGAATGGTAAATGCTTATTAACTTAATTGGATTCAATCAAATTGAATAGTATTTCCTGTCCCGATTTGCCAAACTAACCCAGATCGTTTCTGTTTACTAATGCTCAGCATATCAATTCATGAGAGAAGCAGTGAGAATTCTTGGCTACCATGTTCAATTTCCTGCCTCCATATCATTGCCCAAGTAATGGAAGATCTTTCCTCAACACCTCCACTTTGTAGAATTCTTAGTTTCCCTCAAAGTATGGATCATATAACACATACTTCATCTTGCCTCCTGATCCCCCTCCCAGTGTCAGTGACCTTTCTTTCTGGAAAATCCATGGATATAAAGCTGCTGTTTAGAGATACTTACAATATGGAAAGCCACAGAGCCAAAATATCAAGGTTAAAACAATAATGAGGCAGTACAGCCTAGGATAAGTGAAGGGGAACCCTAAATTGAGTTGAGGAGAACATGGGACTGTCCTGAGAGATACCAGGTCAATGACTGAAACAACCTTGAGCTGTTGAAGCTGAAAAATGATGAGACTGGAAGTGACAAAGTAGAAATTTTAAGTCCATTCAAGTTCCTTTTCTCGACCATTCTCAATCTCCTAAGAATCTTCTAAACACAGAGATAGAAAGGAGCAGTGAAGTTGTGATTTGGAATGAGATAAGATACCAAGTTAGGTCTTCATGAGGGTAGCCACCCCACAAGTCACAAAAAGTCTGGCTGGTACCTACAAAATCAATGAGTTTAGCTCCAATTAATATCATAGAAATAGCAGTGTCTACCTTGTCACCAATAGTATTAACTTTGGTAAGAACATTGAGCCTGAGTTTCTGAACCATAGAATCGTCAGTCTTCTGACCCTAAATGTTCTAGACTCTAGAATTTGATGAATTAGACCAATACAGCCTTTCCCCAAAAGCATTCAGATGGTATTCTTTCAGGTAGCCTTCTACTTCTTGAGGTGAGAGGTAGGAAGCAGTGGATTTAATCTATCAACCCCAAGAGAATAGTAATGAAATGGGATCTCAAAGTCCAAAGGGATACAGAAGGTCTAGCTGACCTTTCCCTTCTAAATTACTCAAGCTTACATCTAAATCCAGGCTTTCTCATTGATGGAAATCAAAAATCCTATTTCTAAAGACAAACCAGTGATAAAAACAACAGCTGTATCTACTCTGAACTTATGTTCATCAGCTACAATTTCCTCTGCCTTATCTTAATTTCATTAGTTCAACCCTGTTTTCTCTAGTCTAGGAATCAGACTGAGATTTCAGCTCAAAATCTGCTATTAGTGACTTTTGTTGTACCCAGGTTCCAAGCTTAAATTCAATTCTATATGATTCTTAAATGTGCCAAATGTGCCAAGTTTGGTGCATGAGCTGGCCATACTAAGAAAAAATGAAAACAGTGCCTCTTCTGCAATAGAATGTGCATTGGAAGCATCATTTACAATTTTAGTCATTATTATTGAGCTATTATATATCTATACATGAATTGACTATCACTTATTAGACTGGCTTTCTTCATTTGCCCCAGGAGGTTGGAAGTGCAGAGATGACTAAGATAGGATCTGATCTGCACTGTTTCCAACTAGGTGGACCCTCCCTCACTAGGGTTTACCATACTGATGTCAAACTTCGGGTGGACACAACCAGTATGGTGTGCTACCAAAATTTCAGAGTTCAAAAAAATCTATCTCCTCCTTCCCAGTGGTTAGGACTTGGGATAACTGGCACTTTTTAAAGAATTCAGGCCATAGGGAACAGTTAATCTTCCAAACTTTCCCTTGATAACTGATTATTTCTTAACATGTAGAAGATAATACAGTTAAATGGAAGGGATAAAGAGAGGGTCTAAACCCTAGCCCTCTTTCTGTTTTCTTACTAGCCAGGTGACCTTAGGTAACTCACTTAGCTCCTCTGAGTCTCAATTTTTTCATTTGTAAAATTTGGGCTTGGACTTCATGGCCTCTGGAGTCCCTTTTTCAGTTCGAGACTTGACCCTATGTTCTATATTTGCTCAAATTAAGATGTTTACATGATATTTCTCCCCTCCCTTCCCCTCAGTGATATAATTTCCCTATAGTACAGCAGGAATAGTTCATCATTCAACTTGAACTACTAGCCTGTGTCTCTCCTGTCCTATGTCTTAGAATTTTTGGAGTCCTACAAGGCCAGTCTTCAGCAACATTGTAGAAAGAAATGTGTGTCAAGGGGCAGGGCTGTGTAAAGTAGTCACCCATGGCAAACCTTTGTAAGATGCTAGAAACTGTGCATTATTAATAGGCAGACTTGTACAATTCTCACATTACAGATTGCTGAATTCCACCAATGGGAAAACTCTTACATCCTTCACTCATTACCAGAAACTGAAAATTCTCATAGAAAAATAGTAATTTCTCATCAGCACGGACCCTGCACTCTATTGGTGAATACGTTTCTAATTAAAATGGTCATTCTTCAAGTTCCTTTGGGATGGTCACTTGGCTGAAAAGTGAGCTGAGCAATAAGGGAGAGGCCAATGTGTGGTATCTCTGAACTGCCTTCTGCCCTGCTAAAGAAATGGGGAGAGAGAGTACAGGGAAGGTGACAACACCCAAATAAAATACCATCCCCCCAAACCCCCATCTTCTCTCTGTACAAAGTCTGTTAGCTGGGTCCTCATCTAGCAAGCTCAGCAGAGGGTAAAGAGCTGGGTAGAGATGAGTGGGGAAGTTGAGATCGACTCAGAAATGGAAAGTCTTTGGGGAGCCCTCAATGGGAGAGTCCAAACAAAATGCAGATCTGGGCAGCCCTTCCTCTGAACTCCCCTACTGCCCATGTCACTTTTCAGCCTCAGGGCTGATTTTTGTTGAATGATTTGAGTTGCTGGTTTTAATTAAAATTTAATCTGCAAAAACATTTCATAATTTATGCATGTTGTGGAGTCTCTGAACTCTGAAGGCATCATTCCCTAGCCATGTGGGGGGGGGCACTGTTTCTTTGAAAAGGTTAATAAAGGGAAGAGAGGGGAAGTACTAATGAAGGGTGGAAAGGAAGATGCTTTTCTCTAGTCTCTGTCCACTGGATTTGGATCTATATATACTAAGGATAGTTTGGCTGGTTAGGATACAATAAAAGTTGCCTGCTTGGGAGGTCAGTGATAACCAAGTGGTTTCAGCAACTGACCAGGATGGTTCTCAAAATAAAGGGAAGGCCAGGAGAAACAAAAGCCAGGGAATTTGAAATTCTTTAAAGCAAATGAATGGGATCTCCTAAAGAAAAGATATACACGCCCACGGCCGCCACCCAGGAGAAATGAATGACTAACCAGGATTCCGCCCAAGAAGCCATATTTCATCTACCAGATGTCTTCAAGAGGGAATTTGCCGGGATCCATCAGACCATTGAACCACAAAGACATCTGTAGAATGACTTGGCTAGAAACACTGGGCTCTCAAGCCTGCCAGTCAAAAGGGTCCTACTAGTTCTTTGCTAATTAAAAAATAAACAAATTGCAGCCCCCTCCCCCTCTCCTCATCTCTTCATCCCTCCCCATCTCCAATCAAGGGGTTCCTTTGGCAGGAATTGGGTCTATGGAGGGGAAATGAGGAAGCAGTTCCTTGATCCTCCTCCCCTCCACCACTACCACTTTAGCTTCCCATGCAATGTCTTTTCCACAACTGCCTATAGATTAAAACCATTGGGAGAACTCAATAGATTGTAAAGGACACGGACAACCTGGAGAGAAACCAGAAGAAGGCTATTAGAACAGTAAAATATCCAAAGTTCCCGACATATGAAGATCATAGCAAGGAAGAGTGGGGAAAAGTTTTTAGCTGGAAAAATAGAGGATTCAGGGGATTGCTAGGATGGGGACCAGTCCATGGAAGGTATATAGAAGCACATTTACATGAGACAGAAAGGTAATCTTCTGAACAATTAGCACCATCCCCAAGTAGAATGACTCCTCCTGGGAGGGAATCCATTTTCATCTTCAGACACCTTCAAACAAATCCTAGATGGGTTGAAAATCAGGTACCCCTTAGATTGGAGCAGTTCTACGTACCATCCTCATGATTTTTTAGGAATAAAATCTGCCTGCCAATACAGAGGTATTGCTGAAGCAGGTCTTGTAATCGAATGTTGCTCTTGAACCATTTGGTGGCCTCTAGAAACATATTATAAACATTTTTTTCAGCAAGTCATTCCATGTGTGAGGTATTACTGAATCAAGCCTGTACCTATGAATTTCCAGTGGTTTTCTTGTAGCCATGAAAGCTTATTGGCCACAAAGCCTTGGAGCACTATATTTAAGGTACTATATATTTGTTTAATGGCAGTTTTCAAAGTGTCTAAATTGAACTCATCATACTATGGCCATTCATTTGTAGCATACTTTGTACATGACCACATACTTTTTTCATGTAAATTATGTCATTAAAAATTCTATAAAAAACATTCTACATATTTCAGGTTGCTTCATTTATCCTCACAAATAAATGACAGTGCTTTTAGAGCTATCTTCAAGTGAGGTTATTGTACAAGAAAGAGTTTGAACCACTGGGAAATGAAGAAAGGTCAATTTGGGCTTGATTTCTGGGAAACAACCACTAATAATAAAGTTTGTCCTTCATTACTGAGGAGGACCATGACATCAGGGGGTGATGCCATGACAAGCACATGAATTGGATTTGGGGGGGGGGGGCTATGCAAAGTCACCAGCCTCACTTTCTCCTCTGGAGCCATCTGGGTCAGAGATGGATCAGGATGACTGGAGATGGCCCTGGATGCGAGGTAATTAAGGTAAAATGACTTTCCCAAGGCCACAAAGCTAGAGTCAAACATATGAGATCAGATTCAAACTCCATTCTCCAGAATCTAAGACCAGTTCTCTACCCAGCAGCCCCAGAAAAACCCATTACCATTCCCAGAAAAGGAAAGGTATTATGCATTTTCTAACAACTGGTTTTAACCATAAGTAGAATGAGCTACCCCTGGAGGTAGGGAGTTTCTTCTTACCAGCAGCCTTCCATCAGAGGCTAGATGCCCACACCTGAGGTGTGGGAGAGATAACATTCTTGTTGATCTATGTACCTTCCTTTCTCACCCAGCCCAAGTTTCTTTTGCATCTGAAAGTTTCTGGAATTAATAATGAAACCATCAATCAAAGAATGCTAGACCTAGAACTAGGTGAGACATGAGAGGCCAGCTTGTCCTTTAGGTGACATTCAGGGAGGTGATGTCTTGATCAAAGTCCTTCAGGGAGTAATTCCAGTAAGAGCTGGAATTTGAATTCGAGTCCTCTGACCCAGGTTCCAAATCTCCTCTCTTGTGCTACATGGCCTCCACCTAATAACAAAATTCCCGCTAAACATGTTCTTTCTTGAATAATGAGTGGGGGGGGTGAGTAGTTTAAAAGACAAACATGCTACATCTCTATTAAGCTGTATATTTTGAAGATTAGATACATTTTTGGCCTGCTTTCTGCCACCAAACTTGGGCATTTGCTTTACTTACTCACATTTAAAACTCTTGTGAAACACGCTCTTGAAAATTTTAAGGGAATTTCCAGAGAATAAGGGCACACAAAGATAGGTCCCATGAAACCACATTGCTTTGTCATGTTTTCCAACAATTCAACATTGCCACACTAAATTTTTATGGTTGAACCGTAAACAACTCAAAAGACTTTGGGGAGTGGCTGCCCTTCCATCAGACTGTTGATTTCTATGAGCCAGTGAGAGCAAAAGAGATTGCAAAAGCCTCTAGATGATGAGGTCTGGGGTACAGCAGAGGTCACTCAGATATTTCTGTGACCTAAAGGAAGTCATTTCTCCAAATTGGGCCTCAGTTTCCAACTCTGTAAAATATGTGAGTTGGGTGTCTTGTCTTCTGAGATTACTTCTAACTCTAAGTCAAAGAATCATGAGCCTGGTGATAAAATGCTTGGCTCTTGTCCTTTGGCCAGCTCGCCCAAGGTCAGAGATGCTCATCTCTACAAGGTTGGCCATTGGATGGTGGACTGTCCTGACTTCAACTGGCCTTGAAAATTCTGTTCTAAGGCTTAGAGAAAGAGACTGTTTTCCATCAGTGGATGAGAGTTTAGCTACATTGATGAAAGTCTGGATCTTTGACACTTTGAAACGAATATTCAATTCAGTACAAGGCTATGTTATGTAAGTTATGAAAATTGAATAAGTTATGAAAACAGGAAATTGATGAATGAGAATAAAACCTCCTTTTTTGTAGACTCAGAGCTAAAAAATGCTCTAAGGGCTTATTTACTATAACATTATCACCAATTTTCATGAATTTTACCAACCTAATTGATTTTATATTAGACTGTAAGATCGATGAGGGTAGGGGGACTGTGTCTTATTTAGACTAGGAATCTCATCCAGCTCCTGACAGTGGACTGAATGTAGTTACTACTCTACTCCAGGGCTTAGCTAGGACCATGACTGCTAGTTATTTGTGGAGAATGCTGATCTCAGTATCAGGAACGTTCATAATTCAAATCTTGCATTCAAATCTAATTAGCTGTGTGATCCTAAGCAGGTCATTGAATCTCATGACCTCAGCTTCCTCATCTTAAAAGTGAGAATAATATGGTGGGGGGAGTCAAATGATTTCATGGGTATGAAGTACTATATAAATGAGAGCTGCTATAGTCATGGAAGACATTTAGAAAGTTCATTGATCATCTTCTTTATCATAATAATTATCATTAAACATTTGTTTAGCACTTTCTGTGTGTTTGACTTCATGATAAGAACTGGGAATACAAAGAAAGCAAAAGACAGTTCCAACCTGCAAGGAGCTCCTATTCTAAAAGGGAGTCAACCTGCAAGAATTGTCTACATATAACAGAGATACCATATCAGTGGGGAATGATATGAGAAAGATTATTCTGGGAGTGGGGACAGGGAATGGGAAAAACCTCCTGAAAAAGGTCAAATTTTCTTAGGTCTTAGAGGAAATCAGGAAAGCCAAGAGGCAGCAGTGAGAAGAGCCAAGGGGAATTACTTATCAAGTCCCAAGTTAAGTTTTTATCTTCCTAAGAAGTAGTCTCAAATTCCACTAGACAGGTCATGCAAATATTAGCATCATTTCATTTTACAGTTAATGAAACTAAAAGGATTATGTAACTCTCTGTGGGTCACATAGCCAATGGATGATAAAGACAATGTGGAACCAGATCTTCCTGGACTAGGAGTTCTCCAGGAATGTCCATGACTCTTTCCACTAAACCAAACTGGCTCTTATCTAGGTAGAATAAATTTTTTTTAAAATCACTAACACTATATTCCATCCCTCAAACTTGTTCCACAGAACTATGTAGAAGGAAATGTCCTTTTTCAACTGTTGTGGCAAACTGTGAAGGAGGTCACGTGGCTTTCTGGGTTATACTGATGCCTGAAGGAAATATGCTTTATATTTCTCTGATCTACAAAGAGTTTAAAACTTAGGTTTCTCTGTCTGCTCAAAAAGGATCGAAAGAAATATTCATCTTAAGTGCCGAGCAATGATGAAGATCCTGGAACTGAAATCTTGATAAAATGATGGCATTCAAGGGGACCCACCAAATACTAAGCTCCATTAGGCAAGTACTAGAGGACAACACAATCTTAATATTCCTACTTTTTTTTTATTGCTTAGTCTTCTCCTTGGTCATATTGTAGGTACCTCTAGAACTCTGCCTAATCCCTTCATGCTAATTACAAGGAAACAGCTACCATAACATATTTGAGTTCATATGAAAAAGACTGGAGGGTTTGAATGGACCATAATTTCAGTATTGCGACTTGACTGTCAAAAACATGCCTGGGATCTTGGGCTACACAGTATTAAGCAAAGTAGCATGACTTGAGGAAGAGAAACATGGGTTGGCCAAGTCACTCCTGCTCAGTCTGGGTTAGTCCTAGATACATTTCAGGATATAAACTGTCAAACAAAAAAAAATAAAAATAGAAAATGGTAAATAGGATGCACAAGGATTTGAGAAATAATATCCTGTCACAGCTTTATAGGACCCCAAAATGGAAAAGGACTTGAGGTATCTACTAGCAGCTTGATGCGGTAGAAAGAATATGACCTTGTAATCTCAGAACACAGGAGAATCCCAGTTTTACTAAGTACCTCCTATGTGGCCTGGAGAAGATCTCTCTATTTCTCTCTTCTCCTTCTCCTCCTTCTCTTGTTCTTTCCTTCTCTTCTTCTCATTTTCTTCTCTTCTCTTCTTTTTTCCTTCTGAGCTTGTTCTTGCTCTTTTTCTCTGTCTCACTCTGTCCATTTGTGTCTGTATCTTATTGTGTCTGTCTCTGTCTCTCTCTCAATTTCTCTGTATCTGTTTCTCTCTTTTTGTCTCTGTGTTGTCAGAGGTCTTAGGTCTTAAAGGAAATCAGGAAAGCCAAGAGGCATGAATAAGAACAGCCAAGGGTCGCTACTAAAGTTTGAGAGCTCTTGTGAAAGTGAAGAATCATGACTAGGCTTGGAGGTGAAATAGCTCAGAATTTTTATTTCACAAGCCTGCAAAGTTCACAGATTAAATTTTTTTTTTGGAGAGACTGTATGCTGCTTGAGGACAGGGTGATTAAAAAAAGGACAAGGCGAGCTACCTAAGGTAAAGAGACAAAGGAGAAACAAGAGGTCTGCTGAATGGAGGCTGGAGGGGGACTCACCAAGGGGACAGGCTAAACAACAAAGTTTTAGGGGAAATTGCCTGAAGAAAAGGGACAGGAAAAGTAGCCATAATAGTGTGCTTAGACACAAGCGAGTCTGGGCATGTGGAATAGAGGCCATCATCCTCCAGCAGCCTAGGCTGGGAGCCCATGGTTCCAGTTTAGAGAGAGAAAGTGTCCATCCTACCAAGGGAAGGAAGAAGAGGTTTCTCTTCCAGGACTCTTCACTATAATACATTTCCACTGTGAGTGGGACAAGGGTAGCACTTGGGGAGTGGTTTAGCACCTGGTCTCCAATACATAAGCCATGGGGTGATCCTCCAAGGATTGGCCAGGACAGTACTCAGCACAGATGGGTGTCAGTCTATGCACTAGTCCCAAGATGCGTGTCCTTTAAGTCCAACATAAATTATTTCCTGTGCCCTGCATCATCTGTCTGTCTCTCTTACATCCTAAATTTTTAAAGGGGGTAGGCAAGGAAATGAAAAGGGAAGCGAGACCTTGGAAGATAGTGTCTGTCTGTCTGTCTGTCTCTCTCAAACTGTGCATCTCACTGAATAAGAATTCCATTTCCCAACTCTATGTTGTTCCCCCAGTTCCCCCCCCCCCAAGTTGGACAGTTCCCCTTTCCTAACTCCACTTCAGAGATTCCCATACTGCCTTGAGATCTCAGACTCCAATGTCAGCCTTTCCTAACCTACCTGGGCACTCCCCATCGAGAGAGATCTTTTATCAACTGTGTGTATACTTGTTCTCACACTTCGTATTCCATTCGAATGGGAGCTCCTTGAGGGCAGGGAGCGTGAGTTTGTTTCTTTAGCCCTGGGTCTCACATAAAGAATACTTAATAAATAGTACTTGTCCGATGGGCAGTGGATATATTGTTGATATTTGAAACTATTGCCCCTACTTAATGGACAGGCAAAGGTATCTAAGTCTCATTGCCATTTAAAAAAAAAATCTCCCAATTTGCTTTTAAAAATATTTCTTTTCCTTCTTTTTTGAAAAGAAGGAAAAGAAATCGTAGAACAGTAGCATCGGATTATTTGGGGGAGAAGTTAATTATATCCCATCTGTTTCAATGGAACTGCCCTCTATTTGGAAGGGGGAAGAGGAGAGAGGAATCTAAACTGGCAATAATGTCCACTTAATTGAATAAACTAACAGTTTTCTTCTTCTAATGAGGGTAAACTGTTTACAGAAAAGATTGTATTTAAATTACCCGAAGTGATTACTTTAAAATGCATAGTTTGGTTAAAAGCTATAGTCATAAATAATTAATTGCCTTCCTCAAAGAATTATGCTAATTTCCAACCAGGGGGCTAAAAATGGAAAGATTATAAGCATATGGGAGGACAATTTGACCTTGTCCTCACATTCCCAAGACTGGTGCCAGGCTTCTGTACTCACACCTGCTACGGGCACTCTCGATCACTCATCTCAGCTTCAGGATTGAGACTTCCTGTCTATCTGGGATGCCGGGCAGAGAGCTGCAAAGACAACTTCACCTGAAGAGAAGCCAGTGCTTAGGGGGCTTTTTCAGAGACGGAGCCAAAATGAGACCCCAGGGACTGTGGCTTAGAAATTCAATCCTTTTGCTACAGACATGTTTTTTTTGTTTTACAGAACACCTCTCCATCCATGTTGTCTGCTTAGATAGTAGGCGTAGGCTCCTAGATAAAGTATGTAACTTGGTTGTTGCTATGCTATGCCCACAGGGGCGTGGTAAGCCTTCATAGAAACCATGGTTCCTTTCACTGGGAATGGTGCCCAGACTAGATAATACCTGCTACTCAGAATATCTCATTGTTCTTCAATAATAATGATAATTAAATCACCAGTTTCCCTTCATCAATCATTAAGTTTTCTACAGCATGCTCTTCTAGGCAAAGCCCTGGGAGGGCTACAAAAAATAATCTGCCCCCCCCCACCTATCCCTACCTCCAAAGGAGTAGACAGTTTGTTGAGTTGGTAAGCCTTTGGAACATTTCCTGATATATTCATGTCAGCTCTAGGCCAAGCATTTGGTGAGTCTCAAGATGACTAAGGTGCATAAAGGTAGGTAAGGACTTCTGAGAAAAGAACCTGAGCTAGGCCTGGAAGGACAGGTGGTGTTTTCCTGTGTAGGAAGCAGATGTCATTCGAAGCAGGGGAGGAGAGTGCCAGCAAAGACACAGTGATAGCAATGTTCAAAGGCTTGTTAAGGATGGTTGGCAGTAGGCCAGCCTAGCTGAAGCAAAAATCTCAGAGTGGGGAATAGAAGGAAGTTACCTTTGGAGAACCTTGGCAGGGCCTGGGGAAAGAATGTTGATAACCTAAGAATGGTTTTCTGGATGAGTTAGAGTCATTAAACATACACATACATATTAGATCAAAGCCCTGGATAAGAAGATTGATCTGGTAGAAGGCTAGTCAGGAGGCGGCTGACCTATTCTAGGCAGCTAGCATGGGAAGCAGCTGGGAATCCTGTACAAAACATTAGATTCATCAGTAGGCCAATAAATGAATTAGCACCTCCTATATACTAGGCAATGAATTAAACATAAAAATACCAGAGTGAGGCCATCCCTTCACATTTTAATGAGAGAAAATAATGCACAAAAGGAAACGGAGGGGGCATGGAATGGAGTAGGGATCTAGTATCTTTTCTAGCACTTATAGTCTTTTTTTTAGGTTTTTACAAGGCAAATGGGGTTAAGTGGCTTGCCCAAGGCCACACAGCTAGGTAATTATTAACTGTCTGAGCCTGGATTTGAACCCAGGTACTCCTGACTCCAGGGCTGGTGCTTTATCCACTGTGCCACCTAGCCAACCCTAGCACTTATATAGTCTTAAAGAATTATCTGGACCACTGAGAGGTAATATAACTTATATGACAAAATAGGAAGTTGAACCCTGGTCTTCCTGAATCTAAGGCCAGATCTTTAGCCATTATTTTATGCAGCTTCTCAGTTCTATTAATACTTAAATGATGCTTGTTGTTGCCAAACAAGAACAGGAGATGGAAAGATGCAGAAGTGAGAAAGAATCCAGGCAGTTCCTCAAAGACAAGCAAAATGCTGACACTGAGTTGACCTGGTAACTCAGTGAATGGCTGGATGGGCACTGATGGGAATTAACCCCTCTTCCTTTGACCTGCAAAATTAGAATTCCATTGGAAGTGTTTGCACTAAAATAAAATCAATGCAGCCAAAATTAGAAAGAAAGCATAAAGCTGGGAAAGAATCTTCACAACTAGGAGTTCTGACAAGTCTCATTCTTAAAATATATAGAGAATTGCATCAAATTTATAAGATTACAAGTCATTCCCCAATTGCTAAATGGTCAAAGCATATGAACAGACAATTTACAAGTGGAGAAATTAAAGTTATATACAATCATATGAAAAAATGCTCCAAATCATTATTGGTTAGAGAAATGTAAATTAAAACCACAATGAAGTATCACCTCTCCTCTATCAGATTAGCTAAGATGATGAAAAGGGAAAATGATCCATGTTGGAGAGGTTGTAAGAGGATTGGGACATTGATGCATTGCTGGTGGAGTTATGAATGGATGCCACCTTTCTGGAGAACAATATGGGACTATGCCCAAAGAGCAATAAAACTGATTATACCCTTTGACCCAGCAATTCCAATTCTAGATCTATATCCAAAAGAAATCATAAAAAAGTTCCAAATTATTCATAGCAGCTTGTTTTCTAGTGGCAAAGAATTGGAAATTGAGGAGATGCCCATCCATTGGGGAATGGCTAAACAAGTTATGTTACATAAATACTATGGAATACTGTTGTTCTATAAGAAACCTAAATGGGTCGGACTCTAGAGAAGCATGGAATGACTTACAGGGTCTGATGCTGAGCAAAGAGAGAAGTACCAAGAGAACAATGTTCACATTAACAACAACATTGGTATTTGATCAACCTTGATGAAAGCAGCTCCTCTCAGCAGTCCAGAGAGCTAGAACAACTGTATTAGACACACTGTGGACAATGTAATCCCCATCCAGAGGAAGAAAAACAAAATAAAACAAAACAAAACACACAAAAAACTAACCCTTAAGAATCTGAGGAACTCTTTATCAAAATTATCTGTTATGTATCTTTTCCCCCTTAATCCTAATTCCTCTTATCAAAAGTTACTAATCTATAAGATGTATGTACTAATGTTCTAAATAGGTATGTATCATGCTAACCTAATGGTCCACTGCTGTTGGGAGGAGGGTGGAAGGAAATTTCACTTGGGCATATAGAGGGAAAAAAATAAATACATTTTTAAAAAGGAAGTATTAGGTGGTAAAGAAGAAGTTAAAGAAAATAGCGACTCCAGAGAGCAGCGGTCAAATGAAAGCTTTTTGTTTGTTCTCAGAGAGGGAAGCACCTGTAAATGGGAATAAAGATCATAAAAGTCATGTTTCTTGGTTCACCTTCTCAATTTAGGAAATTGATTCTCTGGGAGGTTAAAGTGGTCAAAGAATTAATAAGTATTAGAGGTAGGATCAGAGCTCCAAGTCAGGGCACATCTTATATCACTAGCTACCTTCCACCATCTAGAAGCATTGACCAGTGGCTAAGAAGACTGTGGATGTAGCAGGGAAGGGACCTTAGAGGGATAAGCAGGAAAAGATAAGATGGATGGCACAGGAGAAATTCTGAACCTGGAAAAAGAGAAAATTATTTCCTTGGTTGATCCGGGAGGAAAGGATAAGAAGATAGATATAAAGGTAGAGCTATTTCACAAGGGGGTGAGGAAAGGGCAACTGAAGGAACTCATGATGGATAGTCTTCTTTTTCTTTGCGATGTAGAAAGCAGGACCATTTACTTAAATCACAGGACTAGGTGCTGATGACTTCAGAAGATATGAAAAGGTCTCAAGCTGTCTGCATGGGGAATGAATAAAAAAGAGATGATTTAAAAGCTCAGAAGATCAGTAGGGTCCAGTGAAAGTTTTTAATGATTTAAATGATATTTAAGGATATCTAGGGATATTTACTGCCTTTTGGCAACTTCTATTCTCCAAGCTGAACATTTCAAAGCCCTCAGTTCATCAAGAATCTTGTACCCACCAACAGAGAATCTTACCATAACCCCACTGACTTCCTTGGTGGGGCTGCTAAAAAGAATGTATCATTAAATGACTTGGCTTTCCCATGGGGTGGGATGGTAGAACATTAAATTAAATTAATCAATTAAAACTAATTTTAATTTTTAATAAATATATTTGTTTTTATTTAATGTCTTTATAAATATTTATATGAAATCACTTACTTAAATCACTTAAAACCAGGAAACAAGGAAGAGACTAATCCACAATTCCTCTCACACTGTGTTGGGAGTAGAGTTAAGAGTAAGATGGGGAAAAGTAAAAGTATCATGGAATTGGAAGAAATATGAGGTCATAAATTTTGTGTTTCTAGGTATAGCATTAGGTAAGTTGGTAGCAAACTGAGTAGATCTATCTCATTTCAATCTATATATTTTATTTGTCATTCTCTGTTGACTTTTATTCTTAAGAAAAATATAATCACATGACCACAGATTTAGAGGTGAGAAGGGGCCTTTGAGATTATGTAATAAAACTCTCTTAATTTCGCAGATGAGGAAATTGAGGCTCAGCAAGATTAAGTGGCTTGTCTAGGATCACATAGGTACTTGAGCCAAGATTCAAATCCATGTCTTTCTGACTCCACTTCCAGCAGGCTATCTGCAGCATTCTCTAAATACCTTCCAGACAATGACACCTTTGCCACCATCATTTGATCAGTTTGGGTCCTCCTCTTGGAACATCTCGAACTGGTGTACCCAAATGCTGATGCTAAAATCCATCATTTGTCTGAAGAGTCTTGAAATACAGACACCAAGGAATGAATGGCTAATGTGGAATAATGCTTTAATGAGGAACAAACAAATGATTCAAAGAAAAAAGATCCAATTTCCATCCAAATACCCAAAGTTTCACAGTCAAGGAAATAGACAAGCTTGACCACACACACCCAACTCTTGGCCAGACCCAACGGGGCTTTGCCTTTCTCCCCAGTGTGGCAACCATGGCATGCAGACTTCGAAAGAATTTGGGTCAGGGATGAACTCAGGAATGAAGTTAAAAGGAAAACATTTACGGTTGCCCATGAATCAAAGCCCTCCGGGCCCTTATCTGTCTCTTTCTTTTCTACTTTGTAGGCAGATGAAACAGGAAATAGGAGAAGGTAGAAAGAGAAAAATCACTCAAATATGAAAAGATGAACATGATTCCCTACTCTGGAGGATAAGCCCACCCTCTAGACCTGTCTGAAAATGAGACAGAATATTTCCACTGGTTGTGCCGCCATCTTGGTATAACAAGGGGCAGGTTTCAGTTTTCCAGGAGCTGGCTTGACTACCTTTTCCAGTGTGAGCAAGATCAAAGTTGGAGGTTTCCAAGCCACAAAGCAGGTTTCTGACAACTCTGTAAAATGGAAAGCAATGGCATCCATAGTAAATAGAGAAAGGACACCTTGAAAGCAGGCAAGGCTTTAGCACCCACAGAGAAGTTATCCTGTAGCAGAAACAGATGAAGCAACTCAGTTTCCACTGCCTGTAATTCCACATACTGGAAGCTATTGCCTCCCAGGGATGACTTAGAGCAGTTTTCCAGACTCATGAGAAAGACCTAAGTGAAGAGGCCAAGAGATGCAATGACACCAAAATATTGGTTCCATGTGGGTATTTTAAGGTAAAAGTAAGAAATCAGAGCAGCAAAAGAGTACACACACATGCACTTTTAGCTTCAATATTATATATATATATCTACACACACACACACACACACATATATATATATATATGGATATCTGCACATATAGATAAATAAATATTGAGAGACAGAGACAGACAGAGAGAGAGAGAGAGAGAAGTGTTTTATGATGTAAATATGTAATAGATGCCAGACTTGGAAACCTGGATTCAAATCCTACATTCTCTCTAGCCCAGTTATGTGACTTTGGTTAAATCATTTGATCTTTATGGGTCTCAGTTCCTTATCTGTAGAATGAGGGGATGGCTCTTAAGGGCCCTTCTACCTCTAGATCTGTGATTCATAAAAACACATATATTTATCTTCCTCACATTATAAATATGTCTTTGTAAATATAACTATATAGATATGTAGATAAATCTACATATTCCTACATATATATAAAACTACATATCTATTCATAAATTTACAAATAAATACACATATCTACAAATATATAAATACATATATATATACACACACACACAAGTATAAATACATACATATACATATGGATATGGATATACCTACCTGTGTCTATACCTACATATTTCCTCAGTATGTTGTCAAGAGAGTTTCCAGGCTATCTTTTATGGAGAGGAAAAACAATCACTTAAGCCATAGGTGGAATATTGGGTTCACCTCTGGGCACTGTATATTGGGAAGGACACTGGCAAGTTAACAGTGACCAGCGCAGAGGGGTGGATCGGAAGGGAATTAAAGATCAAACCAGGAGAATAAGGTAAAGAAGATGGGGATAGTCCACCTCCAGAAGAGAAAGTTTTAATTGGAGGGAAGGGCATGATAACTGCCATCTTGCATTTGAAAGGACACCAAGTAGAAGAGACCAAGAAGAAGGAAATATGCTGTTCCTTTTGGATCCAGAAAGTAGAAATGAAGCAATCAATTGGAAGAGACAGACTTGATATCAGAAAAAACAGCTATACATTGGCTCCCAATGAGAGTTATCCAGGAAGGTAATAGGTGGTATTAGCAGGTTTTTTTCACTTTATTTTTGCATCTCCAGTCCCTATTCCAGCTCAAAGTCCAATGTTTCTGTTTAATGATGCTTGCCAAATGAAGGAAGGGAAGGGCTGGGACCTTCATTGGCTATCTTCAAGCAGAGGCTGTTATAGATGGAAACTGGGGTGGAATATATGACTAGTTCTGAGATTCAGTGATTCCAAGTTATGAGGCCAGAAACTGAAAACACAAACAGCAAGAAATGGAAATATAGACACTATCATGATGTCTGCATTAAAGGGACTTGGTTGGCCATAGGACCTGCTAGAAGGACAATTTTATTTAGGCTTATTTTGCTTTTATCTTCAGGAAATGAACATCCAGATGAGAATGCTTCCAATGTGAAGATATTCAAATAAGGTGCATTTCAATTACACAGGGTACAAATTAATTGTTTTTCTCACAGAGCCTGTTACTGGATGGTTGGTACCTCCTAAGCACATGCTGACAATTAAGAGAGGATGGTTTAACTGAGTGCTATTCTTAGAGGTGATAACTTTGTGCTAATGAAGTCATTTAACCTGAGAGAATCAGATTACCAGGCAAGAAATCAGTGTGAGTCTGGTCTTATCAATACCATATTACTCAAATGAATTGCCTTGGAAATCCTATGCCCCATGAGTCAGGGATCCTCTTAATTAAACGAGCTTCAAATAATAGGAATAGCTCCCAATGTTAATTAGTTCAGTCATGAGATTATGTGAAAACATAAAGTGTGCGAGGAGCTGAAAGGGAGATAGTGTGATTGGGCCACAGAGGACATGGAAGGGAATATATTGAGTGTGAAAAAAATTGCAAAGGAAGGAAGGGACCAGGCTTTAAATAACTGGGAAATTTCTATTTGGTCCAAGAGGTAATAGGAAAGCACTGGGGCTTCATGAGTAGAGAGGTGATACAACTCTTGAAATTGTATGGATAGGGGCAGCTAGGTGGCACAGTGGATAGAGCACCGGCCCTGGAGTCAGGAGTCCCTGAGTTGAAATCCTGCCTCAGACACTTAATAATGACCTAGCTGTGTGGCCTTGGGCAAGCCACTTAACCCCATTTGTCTTGCAAAAACTTAAAAAACAAAGAAATTGTATAGATGGATAGAAGAAGGAAAAGATCTGGCTAAGTATGTGTCAGATCTTGTTGCAACTAAGACCAGTCTTCCACCTGTTGCATATTTTGCCACTTATATGTATATTTGAAGGGAAGGGTGTGTGTGTGTGGGGGGGGGATGTTAAGACATGAAATCACAGACTTAAAACTAGAATGGAGTTCAGATTCCTTGTAGTTCAATCTCCAGAATTTATGGAAAAAGAAAATGAGGCAGAGACAGAGGTCAAAAGACATCTTCAGAATCATGCATGTAAAAAGTAACTGACTGACTGGATTTCATCACTGTTTTACAGAAAAAAGGTGTAAGGGCATAAGCAGACCACAGGAATTCTCTGAAACAGAATCGCAACCTTGGTCAACCAGAGAATCTAAGACCTTTCCAAGGACACATAACTTGTTGGTTAGTGACCTGGTCTAATTGGCTCCCAATATTTAGAGCTCTGCTTGCTTCTATTCTATGATCTACAGATGTAATTTTATTATATGAGATAGCCATGGTTTGGGTTGAATTCAGCAAGTCTATTGTAAAGAATCCCTGGGGCAGCTAGGTGGCGAGATCATGAGTTCAAATCTGGATTCAGACACTTGATACTTGTATAACCTTGGGCCAGTCACTTAACTCCATTGCCTTGCAAAAAAAACAAAAACAAAGCAGAAACAAAAAAAAAAAGAAAGAAATGAAAAGCATCCATAATAGTAAACTTTGGAACATCAGAAATGACCTAATGTCCTCAGGTACATGACCTTGATTTCCCTTTGAGGCAAGCTACATTCAGTACATTTCAGATATAAAAGACTATATTTTGATACAGCATGGATTATAAATTATATTAGATTATAAGTGAATCCAGGCAGCACAGTGCAAAGAGCACTAGGCCTGGAATTAGGAAGACTTGAGTCCAAATGAGATCACTAACTGTGTGACCCTGGGGAAATCATTTAACTTCTGCCTCATTTTCCTCATATGTAAAACAGAAATCATACTTCCCAGGTTGTTATGAGAATCAAATGAGAAAATTATACCAGGTTTAATAGACAGTATCTGGCACCTATTAAGCATGATGAGTTATTATTATAATCAGTATTTGCTATGAAAATACCAACAGAATGCTTTTGATGCATAATATATTCAAAATGCAAATCTTAGTGTATTTGAAGGCATGAAAAACTGTTATAACTAAAGATTTGGATTTTTCAAACATTTCTGCTTTCTTTCTGAAAGTGAATCTAACAAACATTTTTCTTTTGGAAGTTTCTGGTGCTAAACATGGGGAGTCAAAGAAAGGCCCAAATGTTCCTGAACCAAGCAATGTGTTCTCTAAATAGAAGAGACAACAGACAAGTTGCCAGTCCATAAACATCTGCAAAGCTTTGGAAAGTTTACAAAGAGAAGTAAAGGACAGTCTCTGCTCACAAGGAGGTACCACTTGACTAGCTTAGGGATCACTGGAGTGGTCCTTCTCCAGTTCATTTTCCAGAAGAGGAAATTGAAGCAACAGGGTAAAGTGACCTGCCCAGGATCACAAAACCATCCTGTCCAAGAAGGATGTCAACTGGCTTGGACCTTCCTGACACCAAGTCTAACTCCATCTATTAAACCATTCATACTTCACTCCCTCCATGGAAGAGTTGATATTTCTGCCATTCTAAATACATTCTGATAATATCTATAAATCTCTTTAACACATGAGCATTTGACAATTCCTCTGAATCTTACTATTCCTATTCTTTGTAAAGAATGACAGGTATCACCATCCTCATTTAACAGATAAGGAAACTGAGGGGCAGAGAAGGAGTAGGAATTGTTTATGGTCACAAAGCAAGTAAGGGCCAGAGGCGGTATTTGAACCTGACTCAAAGTCCACAATAGCATGCTGAATCCTTATCCAAGGTCAATGAGACCTTTCATTATATTTTGGGTAGTTTCAGTAGTAAATGGCATTATTACTGGGGCTTAGGGGGCCTCTTAATTCTACCTTTCTATGGTGCATCTCTGTCTCTCCTCCACTACTGCCACTGTTCCATTTTAGCTAACACCTACATTCTGCAATACAAATGTCCTGCAAGACAGATCACACCACTTTAATTACTTCTTACTCTAATTGCTTCTAAATGAGGCAGTCATGGAGACTGATGAGAAAGTGATGAGAAATAGCATCCATGCACCTTTACATAATGCTGTGTTCTCAAGTGTGAAGAGTGGGCTGGTTGCCAAAGGTCTTTGGAGCCAAGCAGAGAGAGGTCCAGGAAGGAGTGTGGGTACCTTCTGCTGGAAGAGAAAAGCCAGAAGCACAGAATACAATGGGGTTGCTACGGGTTGCTTTTCTACAAGACCCTTCCAAAAAGACAACCACAAAAAGAGCTAGGAGACATCACAGCCATCGTTTGGGACCTAATCATCCTTCTAGTTTTCTGATAATATATCAGTTAGCAAATTGGATCTTTTCAGTTCTTCCAGATTATTGTTTCTAATAATCAGCCTGATCCTTAAACTTTTAGGTGTGGTGTCCTCTCATTAGCATGACAAAAATGGTTCTGGCTTTATGAGAGACTCTGCCCAGTTTATGCAACAACCATACATAAATCACTTATTGACTAATCATTTTAATCATGTACAATTCATGCCAAGAAAATCCATTTCCAGTTCATTTTTCAAATGAGAAAACTGAAGATAAATCTTCCTGACTCCAGGTCAAACTCTATCCATCTAGGTTCCCCCTAAATAGATCACTAGGAATGGTAACTCCAGAGCATAGAGGAACATCAAAGAAGACCTAGATCAGATCTAGAACTCAAAGGGGCCACAGAGGCTATTTTCTCAGACTATATCCTTTCTTTTTCTTTTTTTTAGGTTTTTGCAAGGCAATGCGGTTAAATGGCTTGCCCAAGGCTGGATTTGAACCCAGGTCCTCCTGACTCCAGGGCCAGTGCTTTATCCACTGTGCCACCTAGCCGCCCCTAGACTATATCCTTTTAAAGAAGCCAAGCCAGGAGCTCAGAGAGGTCAACTACTTGACCTAAGGTCACATAAGGCGTAAATCATGGTCTTTATGCCTCCAAATTCAATTTTATTGTACCTCATTTTTCATTGATTTATTCCTCTGACTACAAAACCAGTCATCAGTCAGTAGATTTTAGCTCAAAATACAAACACACACACATACACACACACACAAACACGAAACCCTTTAAAACTGTGTCTGTATAATTCCCATTTTCTCCATCACTTTCTTAAGTCTGGGCAATCCTCAAACCAATAAATAAGCCCTGATTTGTAGTGGTTTTCAATTTTAGAAGTGTAAATTCCCTCTTTAAAATTTTAACAATGGGCTGTCACAAACCTGTAATCTGACTCAACACATCTCTTTAAAATATCCCACATAAATCCCCACATGTTAGGGATATAGTAGACAGAGAATGATACTTTTTGGTTCATTGGATCCCAGAAGGGGATGATGCAACTAAAGACAAGAAAAAAACTATGATTCCATAGGATGTTACCATGAAGAATTTTTACCCACCAATGGGAAAAATGTGATGCAAGTTGATTCTCTAAATTTCCTGACGTCAGAAAACATTTCCATAGCCAGATGGCAACTGTGGTACTCTCTGTTTGGGTATAAAGATTAGTTTTTGAGGGATGTATTGTATTCTCTCTTTCTCAAACATTACTGTTAATAAAATAGGTTCCATTTTGGAACTGATTCTTCATAGCAAACAACTTCTCAAAATTATTTCTCAGTTGTAATAATGCTTACATGAACAATCTACATGATAGTGATTGAGAACTAACAGTAAGGTTTTGTCTTTAACAATATTCTATGCACATTAATTGAGGTAGGGGACCACATTTTCACAGTAAAAAGTATTTCCAACTCTAAGAAATTAAATAAAAGAGGGAAGCAATAGTTTTAAGGGAAACCATAAATATTTCAATAGTCTAGTTTGGTTTCAGACTGATGATGGGCAGTGAGAGTGATACATATTAATTAATAAAGAAAGAGATAGATAGAGATTGATCATTCAATCAAAAACATTTGAGAAACATATCATGGGTGATAGGTAAAAAAGAGAAAACGAAGATGGACATAGAACTGGAGACAGAACCAGAGAGAGATATGTACACAAACACACTGAGAAACAGGCTTCTGCAATTAGATGTAGGAACCACTTTTGAGGTGTTTCTTCTCCAAATGACTTATCTGAAGTTTATAATCTTAAGAAACATGAATAAAGAAAGGGTGGGGTAACTGTGAGACCCCTGGGATTATGTGATTTAGACAAAATCAATACATGTGAAAGACTAGATTTGAACTTGGGGCTTTTGGAAACCAAGCCCAGTTCTCTATTCATTACCTGTTGCTTCTGGTCTCTAATATTCTGCCATAATATATGTCAGGTCATTGTAATAAAGACTAAACCACAAAACATGCAACAAGCCCTTACCCCCCCCCCCCATTAACTACTCTATACCAAGCATTTTGTTAGGTGTTGGAAATTACAAATATGAAGGATCAAATAAGTAATCCCTACTCTTACAGAACTTATGGTTGGAGGAAGAAACTACAACTGTCTATCTATACAGACTTTTACACATGTGTGAAACACACATACATATTTACATACATACATGCTTTTATATAGAGAATCATAGCATTCCATCACAGACATACCACAATTTGTTGTCATTTTCCAATTGCCAGGCATTCCCTCAATTAACAATATTTCACTATCACAAAAAGGGATACTAGAAATATTTTTAATTACATTATAGTAAATGACCATGTTTATCTCATATGTGATAAACCCAAAGATCTAAGATTTTGAAACAAAAACCCATTATTTGACAAAACTGTGGGGAAAGCAGGAAAACACAATGGCAGAAACTAGGTAAAGACCAACATCTCACACTGTATACCAAATAAAGTCAAAATGAGCATTTGATTTACACAGAAAGGGTGAAACCAAAAGCAAATTAAGCACAGAATAGTTTATCTGACAGATTTCTGGATAAAAAGAGAATTTAAGATCAACGAAAATATGGAGAGGACATTACAAAATATAAAACATCATTTTGACCATATAAAATCAAAAAGTTTTTGCACAAGCAAAACCAATGTAACCAAAAAAGTAGAAAACTAGGGGGGATATTTTTCAACAAGTATCTCTGATGAAGGCCTCATTTCTCAAATATATGAAGAACTGAGTCATTTATAAAAATCCAAGCCATTCCCCAACTGAAAAATGGTCAAAGGATATGAACAGTTTCAGACAAAGAAATCAAAGCTATCTATGGTCTTATAAAAATGCTAATTAAAACAGTACCGTACCCCTGTCAGATTGGTTAACATAACCAAAAAAAGGAAAATGTTGGATGTTGGAGGGGATGTGGGAAAAGTGAGATCATACTACACTGTTGGTAGAGTTGTGAACTGATCCAACTATTCTGGATTGTAACTTGGAATCATACCCAAAGAGCTATAAAACTCTGCATACCCTTTGTTCTGTCAATATCACTGCTAGGTCTATATTCCAAAGACATCCAAAACATGGGTGCAGGGAAGAAGTACCTATTTGCACCAAAATATAACTATAGCAGCTCTTTTGATGGTGGTCTCAAATTGAAAAATCAAAGGGATGCCCATCAATTGTCGAATACCTTAACAAGTTGTGGTATATGATTAAAATGGAATACTATCTTGCTATAAGAAATGAGAAGCAGGATGATTTCAGAAAAACCTGAAAAGACCTGCATGAACTCATGCATAGTAAAGGGAATAGAACCAGGAGACTATTATACACAGTGACAGCAATATTATTGTATAAAGAACTGTGAGTGATTTAGTTATTCTCAGCGATTCCAATGGACTAATAATGAAGCATACGATCTGCCTCCAGAGAAACAACTGATATTGATTGAAATCGAACTGAAGCATGCAATTTTTCAATTTTCTTTCATTTGTTTTCTCTTGGGTCATCTTGTACAAAATGACTGAAATGGAAATATTTCATGCAATTGTAAAAAAACAAGCTTGTGTCCTTTTTCTTTCTCCTTCAACTATTTGGGGGGATAATTCCTTTTATTTGGGGTCTTAATCTGAAATATCTTTGGAAGTTCTAAGATGAAATGTCCAAAAGGGATGTGAGAGGGAAGCTGAGAGTGCAGACTGAGGATGGATTTATATATTTTGGAATCATCATCATAAACATGAGAGAGTTAGTGAAACACAATTGGTTCATGATGTGGATAACAGAACAGCAAAAATGACTAAGAAGGAATGATCATAGAAGTAGGAAGAAAATGAGGAGAGTTCAGTGTCATGAAAGCCCAGAGAGGAGACTGTAAGAAAAAGAGAGTGGTCAACAGTATCAAAAACAGCAGAAAGGTCATAAAGCTTGATTGGCTACAAGTTAGAAATTTGATGTTTACTCAATCTTTCTCATTTATGAATATAATGCTTCTACAGAGCATGGAAAAATAAACTAAAAAACTTTATAAAATTCTATGATGCCTAACATCTGCACCACTCCACCCCCATTGTCATGTACCATTTTCTCTAATTTCTTGCATGCTCTGTCTGTGGAGATTTATTGGAAATCTAATTAATTAACAATTTTTGCGTATATTCTTAAAAACCTGACTCATTTTATCATGCTTTCAGTCTTCCTGGGAACTATCCCTTTGAGGCTAGCCCAGAGTAATTAACTTGGGGGTGAAAAGTAAGATAATTAAAAGCAGATAACATTTACATTTTGATGGAGAATTTTGTGAGAACACAATTGAGTCTCTGTAGGCCTAAATCTTTTCCCTGGTCTCTCCCTATATCAAGTTTCTTAGGCGTATACCTCAGTTATGATGACACTCTACCCCCCCCTCCAATCACATTCCACACTTCATCCATAAATCTAAGCCAGAAAATCACCATTAGGAACTTTTCTATTTGACCCATGGAATAGAGCAGAAATAGCATGCCTCAAGTTGCCATAGATTTTTTTGCTATTACATTTTTGCTTTGAAAAGGGGAGAAGAATGAGCTATGTTGCAGACTGGAAGTTTGCAAACTGCTTTAATGATTCTGAAATAAGAGCCTTTTTATTATGACAATAGTTGTTGTTATTAGAGGTAGCCATTTCCAAAGCTTCCCAGAAGACACTGGGATAAAGGATGATCCAGGCCCTGATAGTTAGGGAAGGTGTGTTGGCATACATATCTTTAGGTCATCAGGTTTCCATTTTGTTTGACCTTGAAGAGAATTCCTTGATGGTTTCAAGAGCTTTAGGTAAAAAAAGAAAAAAAAAACATCTCTTTCATCTGGGGGTTTCCCTTTGAGTGTCTGGATTGGAAGGGTGCTATGCCACAAGCAAGCAAGCTAGAACTGGACAGCACTAGACAAGTTCCCTTCTGTTTAGAAATGCAATCATTTATTCACTATCCCCCCAAAACCTTCACATATCAATCCATCCTTGCTAGCTACCAACCCATTTCTTTCCTCATTTTTGTAGCTAAACTTCTCCAGAAAGCTACCTATAATGGGTGCCTCTACTTCCTTTCCTCTTCCTCTCTGAACTCTCTACATTCTGGATTTTGGTCTCAAAAACAAACATCTAAGTCAAAGGAATTTGTACTGCCCACTCCCCACCCCCCATTGTCATTATTCTTGATATCTCTTTGATACTGGATAATGCTGCTCTCCTGAATACTCTTAGCTCTAGGTTTTCAGGACACCTCTCTCCCTGGTTCCAATCCCCCTTTTTCAGGCCTTGCTGGATCTTTGTCCAGGTGATGCCCGCTTATGGTAAATGTTCCCGAAGGTTCTGTCTTGGGGAAAGAACCTCTTATTCTTCTGCACTATTTCCTTTGGTGATCTCATCAAGGCAACTGGGGAGGGGGGCCATTGGATAGACTTAGAATCAGGAAGATTTGAATTCAAACATCTTTTTGGTGTGACACTTGGCAAGTAACTTAACTTTGATTTGCCTTAGTTTCCCCAGTTGCAAAATGAGGATAACAGCAGCTACTTCACAAGGTTCTTTGTGAAGATAAAATGAGATAACGTATGATAAGCTCTTAGCAAGTGCCTGTCATTACATAGTCAGCGCTACATGTATGCTAGGTTTTATTGTCATTGTTGTTTTGTTTTCCTGCCTCCAAGAAGCTCACAGTTTAGTGGTGGCGAGACTGTGCAAATAACTATATTTTAGCAAGCTATAGACAAGGCAAATTTCAAAGGAAAAGCATTAGTCTTAAGGGAGGACTAAGAATGGCTTCTTGTAATAGAGGGCAATTTGGCTGAATTTTAAAGTAAGCCAGGGAAGCTCTGAGGAGGAGATGAGGAGGGAAAGAATTCAATCCAGGCAGGACAGCCTAGTCACAGACACAGAGGAAGAACTTGATGGATGCTTGTTAGCTCAACTTGACTCAAGCAGGATGAAAAGTCACTGGAGGAGCCCCAAGCCACGGGATTGCAGGGTCCAGGGAGGGAGGGAGGTATAAGGATACTGGAAATGCAGGAAGCAGTCAGGTAACGAATGACTTCTAAAGTCCAACAGCAAATTTATATTTGATTCTGGAAGGAATAGAGAACCAATTGTGTAGAGGTTGGAATGGAATAGGGAAGATATGACCAGTATACCAACTAGCAGGTCTGAATTATAGGAATCCGGGGATGAGATGATGTCCAGTGGCCTGGGACTATGTCAGAGGAGAGATAATGGTAAATTGGATGGGACTTGGCAATAGATTAGATATGAGGGGTAAGAGACAGTGAGGAGTCAAAATGGACTCCAAGGTTGTGAACCAAGATGACTGGGAAGATGGTAGTTAACTTCATAAGTAATTGGTTCCTGTCCTTTGTTATTAAAGAAGACCAAAATAAGGGAGTTAAGAATAGGGGAAATTTTTGAAGGAAAAATAAAAGAGCAATTTTAGAATTCTGAGTGCTTTATCTACAGGAAGGCTACTTGGATGCCACCAGTTTGTAGAAATCGCTTTCCTTGTTCTTTATTCCAAGTTCATTTGGTTGCTTTTCTTTCTACTAGAAGAGAACCAAAATGATATCACTATGTTTTGGTCAAGGTATGGTGTGATTGTGGCTGATTGGATCAGTATGAACTTAGAAGTCTCTACCACCAGTTAGACACAAATAATCCCTATGAACATTTGGAGTGGGTATGTCTGTAAGTTTACATATCTCATGTAGCTTTTGAGCTACTGCAATTCTTCATGGTTCAAAGAGCATAATGCCTTCTTTGATGTGAACATGCCATGCTTTGCAGTGCCAGGGTCTCTCATGTCTCATAATCAATGCCAAAATTCTTCACAGGGTCCTTGAGAATGACCTTGGAAAGTATCCTTAACTCCAGCTACTGACTAGATGGAAGCATGATAGAAAGAGAACATATGGAAGCAAATTTTATGGCATCTGTTCACCATATTATTCTCGTATCATTTCTTTGTTGTTTTTTTTAATCATATTACCATTAAAAATAGTCAATTCTTATGAATGAGGGGTGATTTAAAAAAAGAAAGATTTCTAAAAGTATGAAATGAGACCCAGACCAGAGATCAAGAGGATTTTCTATTTTGGGAATTTTTAGCATCATTCCAGTCATTCTTGAGACCGATTTGGAACCAGAAGTCTGATGCAGACATTGAAGAAATCAGTGATGTACCTAAAGTTGTTGACTTTTAGAGGGGGTTCATATACTGGTAGGAGAAGGGACTGGTAGCAGGTTGCTTCCATGCAGTGTAAATATCTTTTGTTGTGCAGAAAGGGAAGAGAAGAATGGTGAAAAACCTATACACACTCACAATAATTATCTTTGATGAAACCATGAAATTGGTTATTTGAGGTGGGGTCACCTGGTGGCTAAATTGTACACTATACCTCTACCAGTTCAATTTTCTTACATGAGAGCACTATGTTGCCCATAAAACTCAGAAGCAGGGACATGAGATAGAAATGAATGGTTCTAGCTCTCAGTATACCAATAAATCTGACCCACTCATACCACAGAATACAGTTTTTCAAGTGTTTGTTTATTAAGCACATACATACTAAAAAAGGCAAAAAAAAACAACTTTCTAACCTTGAGGATCTGATATTTTAATACAGATATTATATGCCTGCCTGTAATGGAACAACCCTATCTAAAAAGTAGTAATAGGTTGGAGGCCAATAGAGAATCATATTAAAGAATATATAAGCAGAAATACTCTCCCCTATTCCCACTACTACAAAGAAGATCTAGAATAGAGGATATCTTCAGAAAAACATAGAAGGAAAAAAAATAAATGAAACCAGACTAGAACCAAGTGAAAACAGAGGATGGCCTGCATGGCCACTTGAAAGACCTGTAGCTACTCAATTTGGATCAATGTACAACATGGAAACAATGTACAGACTGACAAATTGCTTTCTGTGGGGGCAGTAGAAGGGAGGGAAGTAAGATTGGGGGAAAAATTGTAAAACTCAAAATAAATAAAATCTTTAATTAAAAAAAGTCCTTAAAAAAAAGAAAGACCTATAGCTCACTGGGTCAGAACCTTGTGATACACTTATGAGAGAACATGGACAATTAATAACATAGGCATGAATGGGCTATGACCTGCATCATAAAGTGAACACTCACATCATATATCAATGAGATCAGGGATCCATTTGAATGTTTGAATAGCGCCTTTACCTCATGAACAGAGAAGGCACATGAAGTCAGAAAGTCAACTTTATAGCTGTGATTGACCTACCTAAAATTATAATCATTTTATCAATTATTCCCAACTTGCTGTACCACCTACAATGAGCCTTTTCAGATTTCCTTAACTATTTTTCTCCCCACATTATCTGTTATGTTCTTAAAAGGTTTTATCCTATATCCAGCTAGCTGAGCAAGCTTTGAGAGGGCAAGACTTGCTTGAATATTGGCTTTGTATTCTCAACATCTTGGACATTACTAGATGCTTAATAATTTGTTTGTAGTATTTTAATATAGACCAATAAACGATGACATTGCTAAAAGTCCCAAGCTTGGTTGGGCAGTGAGTAGTATAATTATAAGGGCTGAATTTTAGCTATTAGAGGGACTGAGAAATAGTGACCAGAACAAAAGTGTTTTTGCCATGTGAGAGATACAAGATCAAATTATGAGAGAATGATATTCAGGAAATTCACCATCTTCCTAATTATCACCATAAAAAATCCTTATTTGAAAATAAAAGCTACTGGAAAATGATCTCTGAGAAGTACATATCACATATTTTCTTGCCAGGACTCAGTTTCAGGATTCAATTTTATCATTTTAAAAGAGAAATCAACCACAACAGTATTTAATAGCTGTTTCTATCAACTTAAAAAAAATAGGGGGGTGTAGGTAGTTCTTTGTCAAGAATTTATGATGAGTTGTAATGGGAATCAATTTTGAAACATTTTCTCTTTCTGTTGAGTCAATGGCTGCCTGTGATTTCCATTTCTTTGTTACGATGACAATAGACAATTCTCTGCAAAGCTGGCACTGAACATCAGGTTTTGTCCACAGAGCTAATGAGAGTACAGATCTCTAGCAGGCAAAGACTGGGAAATGCCCCAAATTGCCCATATCTCCAACAAGCAGGTGCTGAAAGACATAAAGAAACTAAAAAAGTATCTTTTGGTAGAGAAATCTGAAGGGAGAAAAGGAAAAGATCAAACCCAGAATAGTTCTCTATAATTAATCCACAGAACTTTACTGGCAAGTCTAAGTTGTTGCAAATTCTCTGTGATCTTTGGACTAGACTGGAGAGAGAATGAAAATAACTCTCAGAGAGTCAATAACCAAGATAAATAAGGAGATGGAAAGAGGGCACCTATCTGCCCTTGAAGTATCAAAGTAATGTGGCCCAGATGAACCACATTTTTAGGCACTGAGAGAACTAGATGTTTTAATTGCTGAGGCATATTTGTGGATATTTGAAAGTCTGTGGTGAACAGGAAAAATACTGTAGGACTGGAGAAGAACAAAGGTCATAATTTTCAAAGAGTAGAAAAGTGTGGCATCTGAAAACATAGGCCAGAGACCTTGACATCCATTTCTGTCAAAATTCTAGGGCACATTATTAAAGGAAAATTAATCAATAACTTGACAAGAAAGCAAGGATTACAAAGAACAAATATGACTTTCAGAAGAATATGCAATGCTATACAAAGAGCCAATGCAATATGGTGAATGTCGAAGTAGCTTCAAAGTCAAAGAGCCTTGAGTTTGAGTCTCACTTCAGATCCATCCTGGCTATTTGACCCCGGACAAATCTCTCAGAACCTTGGGCAATTAAGATTATAAATTGAAGGGAAAGTGAAAAATCATATTGTTAAGAGGTAATTTCCTAACCTGGGAATTCCATAAAACAAGAAAATCACAGGTTCAAACTCTATTCCCTAAATGCATGTTATTTTTATTTTGATAGAATTACTATTTAATTTTCATCAGAGAAAGCCTAAGAATGTAGTTGACCTAGATTTTTAGCAAAACATATAACAAAGTGTCTCATGGCAATTTATTTCTATGAAAAAACATCTCAGAGCTTTAGTGGACTTCAAGATTGTCATAAATAAATATAATTTTGAAAGGTAAAGTTTTGGGATAAGTTATACAGTTTTATCAATCATGGCCAGCAAACAATTGACAAAAATGTCTTGTTGTTTTCATGATAATGAACGAGGAAATATAGTCATTTCTAGAGGTTCATATGCCATTGGATGAGGCGTTCTAGCAAAAGGCTATCAATTCTGAATGGTTAACAATTATTGAGAGTCAGACTTTACAAGGAGATGTGAGCTCATTTCACTGAGGGGCTGAGAGTGACATCAAATCAGCTTTGGACAGAGAGACTTTCCCTATACCCAGACCACTCTCAGCCATAGGCAAGCTAGATAAAAAGATCTACTCTGACCTAAGTTTGATTTAATGGAATTCATCTTAGATTTGAGATTCCTTGTAAAGTTTGATGGGGTCTGATAGATGAGAAAGTTCAATCTTCAGAGACAGAGTTTTTGAAATAAGGAAAAGAGACAAGGGGGAAATCTGGATCTTCCCAGATCATTAGTTATTTTATTTTTTTTTAGGTTTTTGCAAGGCAAATGGGGTTAAGTGGCTTGCCCAAGGCCACACAACTAGGTAATTTTTAAGTGTCTGAGACTGGATTTGAACCTAGGTACTCTTGACTCCAGGGCCAGCGCTTTATCCACTATGCCACCTAGCCACCCCTAGAATTTTTTTTTTTAGATTTTTCAAGGCAATGGGGTTAAGTGGCTTGCCCAAGGCCACATGGCTAGGTAATTACTGTCTGAAGTCAGATTTGAACCCAGGTACTCCTGACTCCAAGGCCGGTGCTCTATCCACTGTGCCACCTAACCGCCCCCAAATCATTAGTTATTAATAATATTTCTCTACTGATCAATGTCAGCCAATATTTTAAAGCACAAAAAAACCTGAATGTACTAATAGGTTGATGTCCATTAAGAGGGATGTTGCAACTAAGTTTTGAGTGCCACATTTTGGAAAAGTCATGTAAAGTTGAAGAGTGTCCAAGGGAGTGCACACCGATTGGATAACAATAAGAAGATTTGGCCATATGAAAACCTAAAGGAAAATTAGTGAATGCTTGGCCAGGGGAACACTAATGGTGCTACAGCTAAGAACAGTAGAAAGCCTTTCCACAATTTTCTAAAATTGGCAAAGAAAGCATTTCCATAAAAATTAGCAAAGTCCCATAACTGCATCATCCATTTTGTTATTAGTTGTCTGTTGCCAATAGAATAGACTTTGAATGCCATGACAATTGGCTATTGGCTTCAAGTATTTGAAGAGTTGTTACATCCAAGAGGATTTAGACCTTTTCTTCTTGGTTCCAGAAAACAGAACTAGGAACATGGGGTGTAAATGGCAAGGAATAATAAGCTTCATAAAAGGAAATACTTGCCAAAAAGAAGTGCAATCCAAAAGAGGAATGAACCACTGTGAAAAAGGGGAGGAGAACTTCTCTGGAGAACCTTAATCCATGCTAGGATGGATGAATCATATAGGATGAGCTAAAGGGTCTCTGAGTTTCCTTTGATTCCCTGACTATTTTAATAATATTCTAAGATAGTCTAATATCATCAAACATCATACAAAAAGACAAAGTGCTATGAAACTAAATCTGGAGAAAATAATCTACAAACGGATAGAAACCAAAGGATGATATCTGTTTTTTTTTTAAAGTTGTTCTTCATTTTAGAAATGAGAGGGATGTGTCTAATTTCTTCCAAACTAGGTGAAACATTCAATTATTGAACAAAGTTAAGCTCATTGCCCATCATCCTAAGGTATGGGTATAAATGGACTAGGTTGGATCTTGGAAGTCGATGTGTAAAATTTTAATACAGGATCACTTTTGTGACAACCCAGAGATTCTTCAAAACGTAACATGTGCTTGAGTCTGAGCCCTTCAATGATTTGCGAAGCCCCAGAAAAAATAATTCCTGTGATATTTCATGGTCATGGTAAACTACTTCCTTTAATGTATAGAAAGAAAACAAGGGACATTCTATAGTTGCATTCTAGGCAAGTTTAGCTTAGGTGAACTGGAAGATTAGAGAATATGGGATGACTTGTGCCTAGTTTCTTTTTTTTTTTGCAAGACAATGGGGTTAAGTGGCTTGACCAAGGCCACACACCTAGGTAAATATTAAGTGGCTGAAGCTGGATTTGAACTCAGGTCCTCCTGACTCCAGGCCAGTGCTCTATCCACTGTCCCACCTAGCTGCCCAACTAATACATTTTCAAAAGAAGATACCACTTGTACTATATGGTTTGGGTCTAACAAACTCATCCCTTTAACGATCCAGAGTTTCTTCAATTGCTTCACTTTCTTGCAATTTCCAGACTCAGTTCATTCTTTCAACTCTTCCCAGTACCATTCTGAATTATTCCTTCACCACCATTCCCAAAGTAGCAACCATCTCCTACTCATTGCTTGCATGCAATTTCTCCACAAGCCCTAATTTTCAGCATCTTAGAAATTCTGACCTCCACTTTGCATCTCTCCTCCTGATCCTGATGGATTTTTGATCTGATGAATCCTACCTTTGTATCAATCACCCGAATGCTGAGTAAACAGTTGGCAAACTTTACATTCATGTTAGTGAATGAGTTAAACAAATGTGGATACACAATCCCCATGACTGGTATATGTTAGTGAGAATAAGGTTTGACTAAGGGCAACATGTCAGTCATATGGAGTCATATGCTGTCTTTCTGGAACATGCTAAGTATCCTAAACAAAGACAGCACCTTGGAAGAAGGATCATGGCAAGTCAGGATTTAAACACACATTGGTCTTGATTGACTACAGGAAAGGAGAACAGGTGCATGTTCAAAAAATGGTAAGTAGAAATTTTTTTAAAAATTCTTTCATATTCTGTTTTATATTGTACTCAATGACACATGTTCACACAGTAATCTCAAATTCTAATCTTAAGCTATGCAAGATAGAAGTCATTTTACATGCTAAACCCCTTCTCTTCACTTTTTTCTTTATTTTTGAGGATACTACCAGCCTCTGAGGCACTCAAATTCCTAATTTGAGATTTACTCATAACTCTATCTTCAGTCCACCCTGAAAAATCAATCAATCTTATTGATTTTTCATCTCCCACTTGATATCCCCAAACACACAGACATGCACACTCAAACTTTTCCATCTTTACATGGTCTCTTTCACCCAATTCTAGTCCTTCATTACTTTTCACTTTTCCTAATGAAAGATTTTCCTAATTGGTTTGACTCTCCATTTTCTCCATTTCTAAAATTTATTCTATAAAAATGGCTCAATCTTCCTGAGGTGTTTCTTATTTTGAAATTTAAGACTTTCCAAGATCTAGCTCTGAAATGAATTTATAGACTTCTTTTATATTTATTCCCTCCATTAACACTGGAATACTATTCTTTTTCAAAGTTTAATGTCCCATCTCCAGCCTCCATATATTTGCATTATGGTTGACCTATACCTAGAATGTGCTCCTTAGAATCTTTATGTTCCTCCAAGACCCTCATCAGATGCTACCTATTCATGTAACCTTTCTTGTGCCCCTAATTGTTAGAACTATTTATCCTCTCACATTACCATATCTTTCTCTACATATGTACAAATTTTATACCCCAGGAGAACATAAACTCCTTTAGGGCAGAGACTATTTTGTTTTTATTTCTGTACAGTGTGTGGTATATAGAAAGCACTTGAAAAGTAGTTTATGAATTGAATTTTAAAAGAAAAAAAATGGACCAAAGAAGCTGATATCCAACTCTGCTATTTTTTATATGCTGTATGACTTTGGGTGAGTCAATTGCTCTTCTCTGGGCAGTTTCCTCATTTATAAAGTGAAGGTGTTGGACTAAATGACTCTAAAAGTCTTCCTACCTCTAGATCCACAGTGCTGGAAGTGGGAGTTTGTTCCTCCTTTAGGGGCCAGTGGTCCATCACATTTATAGTGATGCTGACGGTCTGGGCTAGAGTCCTACTTAGTAAGCAGCTCTATGACCTCACATAGCAATTTCTTATGGAGGGTAATTTGAAAGCCAACAAGAAAGGGTGCTCCTTGCCAAAGGGTCACCCAGCACCTCAAGCCCTTCATCCTACTCCCTCTCCTAACCTCTCACTTTAACAGTACCAAATATCATCCCAGTGACATGTTTGGGTGGAAGTTGAGCCCCGCAGCCTTGCCAGAGCCCTAATGAGAGCAGGGTGAGAAGTGAAGTGTCTCAGCATGTTCCACATGTTTTAACACTGTTTCTGAAGGCCCTGGAGGCTATTAAATTTAATGAACCCATCTGCTCCAAAAGAGAGGTCCAAACATAATCAGTTTCCTAGAGTGCCATCGAGTCCAGATGGTGTGCCATGTTCTTTAGCCCCAGCAGGACCCTGAATGTTTCTCCTTATGCACATGGCCTTTTCCTTGGATGTTTCCAATGTCTTTGACAGGCACTGGGGCTGTCTAGGGAGAGTACTGTCCATAGGCACTCATTATTGCCATGTCCTTGCTACTTCCTGAAAGCTACCTTACCCCTTACCCCCCAGTCAGTCATTAAGGCTGATTGGTAATAAAGCCTGGATAAAATCTTTTCAGAAACTTTCCCTAATGGTATGCTTAGAGCTTTCAAATGGACAAAGGAGGGAGCTTTGTCAAATTTCTGGATTGTGAGTGTGTGTGGTAGGGGGTGGGAGAAGATGGGGAGAGAGGCCAACATTGCTGGTTCAATCTACAAAGGAAACTGTACTGATTCCAAAGTTTCCACAAATGATCTGTTGCCAGCAGTGGGGCAGGAGCTGGGTTGAAGGGGGAGGACTAAGAATGAGTTCTTATAAATGGTCCTATTCTTATTGGGGCTCAAATATTCTTCTCTTTCCTAGAGCAACCCTTCTTGTTGAGAAGTCCTCTGGCTGGACATATCAACAATCTTGGTGCTACCTTTTGCCTTGGATCCATGATGTCAGTAGAACTTACAGTGGAAAGTCAACCAATTAATAAGCATTCATTAAATACCTACTCTATGCTAGAAGAAAGGCTGACTTAGGGATATAAAAACAAGAAAAAATATTATAAATATATATGTATGTATATATATATATATATATATATGTACATTTATATATATTCTAATGGGCGAGATACCACCTACATAAATAGACATACACAGGGATAGCTGCTGAGTAGAAAGGCAGAAGAAAATAAAGCTAAGGTCATTGGAGTAGAAGTGGGAAGTCCTCCTGCAGAAAAACAATGCATTGAACTGAGGCCTCAACGTAGCCAGAGATGATTAAAAGGTATAGAAACATAATGAGAGAGAATTTCCTATTATCTTTATAAGCCTAGAACTTTACCAGTTGGTGACAGATAAAAGCTTGTCAATGGAGGTGACAACTCTAGGGGGGGGGCAGTTATTATTATCAGTCCTATTTAACCATTTAGGAAACTAAGGCAGATATACTTTAAGTGACTAGGCCAGGGTCACAGAGCAAGAAGCGTCTAAGACTGGATTTGAACTCAGTTCTTGATTCCAGATCCTATCCATCACAATCTCAGTTGCTTTCCTGCATCTCTTAGTTGAAGGGAGAAGGGAGCACATTCTAGGTACAGGTGTGACACCTCTCCAGTGGCTTTAGGAAGTTCCCTAGAGCACTAAGAGGTGACTTACCCAGAGTCATATAGTTAGTACATGGCAATTGGGTGGAGCTTGACCTGAGGACTTGTGGAATCCAACAAAGCCCCTGGATCTTTTGTGCCAGGCTGCCTCGCTTTTAGCAGAGAAGCTTTCATGTCAAATGCTAGCTGTGTTTTGTCAATTGATATATGATCTACTATTAGATTGTACCCAATTAATGCATTTAACAATAATTCATTTCCTTTGACTTCACCAGAAAAGCAAATGCAATTAAAAAAAAATCAGTGTGGTAAAGGAACACTTAATCAGATTGACAGCAAGAGCAATGGGAGACAGCCTGGGACTAAGAGTTCACCATCAAATTTTAGAAACCCATTAATTAACTTAGATATTCAGAAGAAGGAAAACACAATGGATGTCTTCAAGGATTTAAAACCTTGTCATGTGATGAGGATTTTTCTGTATGGCCCCAGTTGGTAGGATGAAGAGCTGTGGGTAGAAGTTAGGCTTGATGTCCAAGAAGAATTGCTAATAAATCTAGCAAGTGTCTTCCCAAATAAACAGAGGCTTTTCCCTAATTGGACTATTGTTCATCAGGACTTGGATTGATCTACAAATTCATGGAGGGAACCTTCCATAAAAAGATGAAATTTATTAGGAAAAACTAAAGCCATGAAACAGTGCAATGGCATTCCATAATGCAATCATTCCATTCCATTCCAAAATTCTACTTCACAAGGAGAAGATGCCAGAGGTGAGGTTAAATACCTGAAAAAAAAAAGTCCGGGCACTTTAATAGACTGAAAACCTAACCTGAACAGTATGATTTGAATATTAATAAAGAAAATATCACAATTTGGACTACCTTGAAAAGTACTGGAAGCAGAATAAGATGATGGTTCTTTTGGGGTTTTTTTCCTTTTTTTATTAGACTATATCTCATTAAACTACATCTCTGTAGTAAGTTCTGAGCACCATGGTTGGTGAGTTTTTGTCCTTCGTTATTGAAGAAGACCAAAATGACATCATCATGTTAGAGACAAATGACAGTGCATCTGCCTGTGACTGATCAAATCAGTATGAGCTTGGAATGTTCTACTATATTTGGGCACAAATAGTTCACCTGAACAACTGGGGTGGTTACACTAAATTTACACATCTCATATTTCTGAGCACCACATTTTAAGGAAGACAATAAAAAGCTAGAAAACATTCAAAGAAAGGTCACTCGAATAGTGAAGTATGTCAGTCTCTTGATCAAACTTGTGGAAAAGAGTGAGATAATATGCTAATAAACACATGGCAGGGGTTAGAAGAAAGAAGAATGATAGATGTCTTCCTATTTTTGAAAGATTGTTAAAAAGAGATGTTCATTATCTATCATTTTTCTTCAATCAATCTATCCATCTGTCATCCATTTCTGCCTATCCAGTCTCAGCTTGCTTGACTCCAGAGGGAAGAGCTAGAATTCCATGAGATTTTTTTTGAGGAAGACTACCTTATTGCCATAATAGGTAATACTCTTTAGCTCTTAAAATTCTGTGGTATATACTTATGACCATGTTGTATCACTCAGTAGATTCCAAATTCCCTGAAGACAGGGAATGATTTTTCTTTGTCTTTTATATTTGTATCCCCACAAAGACATTCATTAAATACTGACTCCAATGGATGTCACCCACCTATCTCCCATATAGCTACCATAACACTTTGGATGAAGAAAGATGATGGGATGAAAAGGGGAATTTAAGATCAAAGAACATGGGGTCCCTTGCTTAGAAAAGGACTTGTCTGAAAATTTGTTCTGCTCAGTAGTTGCAGTCTTCCTACTCCATTTCATGCACTGGATATATGTGGACTCAATATGCAAGCAGCTGCCAAGGTCTATATTGTGTGCCTTCTGCAAATTCAATAATCCAACGACCTATGAATTCCTCATTGTAAAGGTTCCACTCACCAATGCAGGTCATTATCTCTCCACACAAGAGTGGATGAGCTTCAGGATTTCCTGGAACTAAAGGTTTTATCATCTTCAGCTAGGCCTGGTGTTGAACAGTTAAATGTGGTCCTACATTTGTCCTGTAGTCTTTTTATGTTATTGGGGGAAAAAAAAAAACAGAGGTCATACACCTCAACTCTGAGCAACAAAGTCACCTCCAAGCCATGACGAGATAGTGATAAAGGTTTAACAAGTGCCTATCATTTCCTGGGCAAATGGGAACTATTTCAGACTCTAGTTGGTCATAATGTCCCTAAGCTAATGACTGAAATGAAAAGGGCCCATTCCCCAAATTTTGGTGGAAAAGGACACCAAATGTGCCTACCATAAAAGTTGTTTCTTTATCTGTCTGTATACTTCCTAAGGTAGTTAAAGTATTTTTGACCATGAAGATGTCAAAATAAACTCAGAAATCTACTTTTTCAGGAAAGTTAGGAGTAAGCTCAATGACCATTGGGCCCAATTCTTAATTTACAAGAAGACCCTTACAACAGATCCAGCAAGTAGTCATCTAGTTGTTTCTTGAAGGCCTCCAGGGTCTAGAAGGTGGCACACTGGGCAGAACATTTGATTTGGAGCTCAAATTCAGGTTCAGATACTAAAGCATTTCTACACAAAGCATTTAGCCATAGTTTTATCAATTATAGAATCAAAGGATTGGATTCTAATGACCTCTAATTCTTTTCCATCTCTAAATTTGTAATCCTGTGTTCACAGTGGAATCTATTCCTATCCAAGGTAGTTGAATCTACATTGAAATTTCTGATTATCAGGAAGTTTTTCCATGACATGAAGCCTAAATATGCCTCATGGTGATTTCCCATTACTCCCAGTTATGCCCTCCGGGGACAAAGGAAGTCAAGTCAATTTGTCTTATATATGAAATATTTTTAACTGCTTGAAAATATCTATCATGAGCTCCCCCTTTAGTTATCTCTAGGCTAAACATTCTTGATTCATTCAACCTATGACCTCATGTGCTGGGATCTAGAGGCACCTCATCAATTCTGTAAGTCTCTTCTAGAGGTTTTCTAGTTCATCAAAGTCCTCCCTTTAATGGGATGTCTATAAGTGTGCACAAGATCTCTATTTGGTCTGGCTTGGTCTTAGTACTCTGAGACCAGTACCTCTACTGTCCTGGAAGCCTCACCTTTCAAAGTATCTAGATCGCATTCATAGTCTCAGTTGCACTTGAATAATACTGTTGACTGCATTCCATGAGTCCTCCCTCCCCCTGAGTTAGGTATGAGATGGCCTGCTGTCTAGCCATGATTCATCTCCCATATTGTATTTGAGAGGTTGGTTTATTTTAATCCATATGAAAGACTTCATTTTACTCTAGTCCATTTCTCCAATCTGTCCAAATTTTTTGGAATCCTGTCTTAGGGTTGAACAATCTATACATTATACAAATGTGACCTCTACATTCTTACCCAAGTCCTTGATTAAAAAAAAATGTTAAACAACCAAGGGCATGGACAGATTCTTGAGATATTCCACTGGGTGCAACAGTCACAATTTTTGTCACTGGGAGATACAAAGAGCTTCCTAGGACCCTGAAAGTATTCCCATGACCAATAACACCAAATGACATGGAGATATTGACTATGAGCTATGGAAGTTTGAATCATGTTGGGCTGAATTATGTTGATGGAGCCCATACACGTTCTGTGGCAGGTTGTATAATGGATAGAGGAATGGACTTGAAGTGAAGGAAACCTGAGTTCAAATCTTGCTTGAGACCCTGGGTTAAGTTATTTAACTTCTCTCTACTTGGTTTCCTTAACTGTAGAATGAGGACAAATATAATGCCTACCTCACATGTTTGTGTGAGTTTCACATGAGTGAGAAAGTACTTTGCAAACCTTTAAAACCCGTATTATTAATAATATTATTATTGTTATTATTATCATTATATGCTATGAGACTAGACATATGTCATACCTCTGTGTGTACATGTGCATGTGTGCATGTGTGTATGTATGTGTGTAAATGTGTGTGTGAAGACTCTTTTGTGTATCCAGTGAAGCCTATGTTTTTTTTTTTACAAAATAATCAAGTCTTTTTTTAATCATCTGAAGGAAATGCTTCAGTTCAGGTAGAGGTTAGTGGAAGAAAAAGTTGCATTTTTTCCCATGTAAGTTCATGAACCCCATGAAATCTATCCACAGATCACATGGGGACCTGTGGACCCTAGGTTGAAAACCTTGTTTTTAGGATAAGAAACAGGGATTGGGGGAAGAGAGGAGAAGGAAAAGGAAATTTTGCAAAGACAAAAAAAAAAAGATGATGAAAAAAACACTCACAAATCAATATTTTAGATTTGAAAGATTCCATGCTTAATGTTTGTGGGAAATGTCTTTAGCACTGAAATGGATTAATCTTTCTTTTCACATCATGGGGGACAGTGTGAGAAATACCATACTCTAGGATCATTAAGACCCATTTGGGATTACCAAATAAAAATGAAAACTTGGGAAAGCAAGGACACATCCCTAGACAACTGCTTTTGTGACAGCTGAACTCAATGTGGAATTTAATAACCTTAGGCTCCAATAACCAATAAAACCAATATAAATACATCAGTCCAGTGAAATCAGTTACACTTTTGTTAGACATTTTCATAGTCAAAGCAAATGGCTGAAACAATTATCTGGACGTATAAACTCATCAGGGCTGGCTTTCCTTCTTTTTTCAGAAGAAAGGATTTTCAAAAGTAGAATCAATTTGGGAAGGTACAGCTTCCTGAGCTCACCATTTCAGAAAGTCATTCTTTTAATTGGATTTGAAATTAAGGATTTCCAACATGATTAATGATTTTTTAACCATAAAAAGCTAGTGTTTTACCAAGCATTCCTAGTTATTAAGTCTGCTTCCCTTTCCTCCTGTAGCCATCAATGTGGTCTGGCATCATAGAAAAGTATTAAGCACAAGGCTACTGTCAAATTGAATATATTCTGTCTGAGGACCAGTCTGGCTAAGTGTAGAAAAATTCATCATCAGATGGGTTATGAGGGATGCATTTCCCTCCAGGAACTCCAGTAGCTCCAGTAACTAGTGATCAACCACACAGGAGTTGGGATGGATATTGATGGAGGGTGTCGTGACATCAATGAGATTCCTATGTAAAAGAGATATAAGCAGGAAATCATCCAGAGGCAGAAGAACAGGATGTTCTGTGGCAGGTTGTATAATTGATAGAGGAATGGACTTGAAGTGAAGGAAACCTGAGTTCAAATCTTGCTTGAGACCCTGGGTTAAGTTATTTAACTTCTCTCTACTTGGTTTCCTTAACTGTAGAATGAGGACAAATATAATGCCTACCTCACATGTTTGTGTGAGTTTCACATGAGTGAGAAAGTACTTTGCAAACCTTTAAAACCCATATTATTAATAATAATAATAATAATAATAATATTGTTAGCACAGACTGACTCTTGAGAAGACTGAAGACTCTAATCCAGGGGAAGGGTAGACTTAGAGGAGACATGAAAGAAGGACTATTTCATTGTTTTTTTCTTCCTCTGTATTCCTACTGTCTGGCTTGTAGTAGCACTTAATGGATGCTTTCTTTGTATCTCTAGTTTTAAGCAGAATGGTACTTCATACATTGATTCACTGATCTATTGAAAAAGTGAATAAATGAATGAATGATAGATTTCCTCTCACTGGAGGTCTTCAATCAAAGGTCAGAAGGCAATTTGATCCAATGGAAAGGATATTAGATTTAGAAAGCGACGATCGGCATCAGTCCTGACTCTGCCACTTGCAACCTGTGTGACTTTAAGCATCCCACTTACTCTCTCTCTCAAACTCAGTTTCCTCATTTGTAAAATGGAAGGGACAGCTTACACCCTAAACAAAGTTGTTTTCAGTCCAAAACATATGGTTCTATGAACTGATACCATTGATCTCATATCTTTCTTCAGGACAAAGCAGAGTGAGATTGTCCAAAAGTAGGAAATGACCCCAGTACCCCACATCTTTTGATTCCTAAGGTGCAAAGCACCCTCAGGACAAGCAAATGGTTTCTCTGGGACCGCAGGGTCACAGAAGGAACTGATGTTTCACTGAACTGAAGCATTTGTCTTTGAATCATAGATTTCAAGCTGGAACGGGTATTAAAGGTGACCTAATCTCACCATCTTAATTTATAGATGAAGCAAGTGAGACTGAGAGAAGTAAAGAGACGTGTACAAAATTGCTCAGTTAGAAGTGGTTGAGAAAATACAAAGCCTTAATATGACCATCAGCAACACCTCAAGGTGAACAGTTGTTTTCCTTTGGTATCAAGGTCCATGGATTCAGTCCAAAACAAATGAGTGAGAACATGGCATTACTTTTAATTAAAAACCAAATGAGAGTATTCTGTCTGAATATTCTAAAATCAATAAAATGAAGTTTCCCTTGGCTCAGAAACATTATAGCTACAAAACAAAACACAGACCCACACACTCACACATGTGACATCAGACACAATACTTTGACCTGGTCCCATTATTAGAATACCAACAAAGCCGTCCTTTAAAAGCTGATGTGATCTCAAAAACCTTCATCAAGGCACTGGTTGTACAGTGTTCACCCTGCCAGGATATGGCCAATAATTCTATCTCTATGTCTTTGTCTCTTCAAGGGGTGACAATCTAGGTCTATGTCCTGCTCCCATTCAACCACATAGCCAAGGACTGGTCATATTCTTGGGATGAATTAAGGCCATAAGAAGAAATTTTGACTCAAACTGAGCCTCGTTCTAAATGGAATCAGTTATTTTTGTGTCTAAGTAGTTGAAAATTATGATACTGCTAGCATGCATAAACATTGAGGGAAAGAAAAGGAAATGGATCTAAGAGAAGGTCGAGAATCTTCTTAATGGTCTTTACGAGACCAATCAAGAAGTGTTGTAATGTAAGTTCAATCAACTTGCCAACAAATAATTATCAATCAAATCCATCGATTAAATCCATAGGAATTCAATAATTCACTTTGTCACTTAACCCTGAGTTTTAAAAGAACATGATAAAGGGATCAGTGATGACTCCAAAGATACAAGGACAGCTCCTTGAGGGCTTATTCTTTAGGCCCTTCTCCAAAACACAGAATGGCATGATATATATGATGACCACATACACTTACAGTGCTGTCGATGTACGCCTCTGTCCAGACCACATCGTGTTCTTGGTCAATGACCTTTGGCCGGCTTAACACATGAAGATACTCCATTACATTCTCCTGGACGTCAGCCAAGGTGGAGATCTGAGTGAAAAAACCTGAGCGAAAGATCAAGGAAAACAGAATTTAGAGAGAGGGTAGAGTCTGTGAGGGAAGAGACGGAGCCTTTTTGGTCTGCCTGACTCAAACTGACCTAATTCCATAGTTAAGGGATAAACTAGAAGGAAGGAAAAGAGAATATTTTACTTAATGAGATTTTCAAAAGGTGACCGGAAGAATCCAAACAATTCACCATGCCTTGCACACCTAGGGGTGGGAAGGATGGATAGAGGACTTCTGTCTGATGGAGTTCTCATTTTTTCCTTTCCTTTTACTCTCTCCCTTTCCCTCTCCTCCTCCATTCTTTCTTTCTTTCCTTTCCTTTCTTTCCTCTACCCTTCTCTTTCCCTACCATTTGTCTCCTTCTCTACTTTTATCAGCTTTCCTCTCCCTTTCCAAAAAGAAAAAAAGAATTTGCTGCTTTGCCCACTCTGAGCATAGGATTTGGTGCTCCAGAACCAATGCCCTTGCCTAACCTTCATAGCATTTTCCAAAAATTTACCAAAGGACTCAGATTATTCCAAATTCCTTCTCTTCTATGCTCCAAATGGGAGGGGACAGGGGGAGAGGGAATGGAAGAAGTGTTTTCATTACTAGTGTCAACTAAAGGGTCATAGACCTAGGGCATTTTTAAACAAAGTTCAGCTGGTTTGAATTTAGTGTGCCAACCCCACACCAGATTTGGTTTATGGTTTTGTAATGATAGCTCTGTAAAGTAATAATTAAAATGTATTATCACTTGCTCATGGCCTCTCCCACCCTGGATGCCCACAAAGGATGGACTTGCCCATCTGAGTGACTTTGTACAACCAAAAAAGGAGATAGAAATGAGCCTCTGACATTTGACATCACAGTGAACAGAGACTCCATTGGTTACCACATCTCCCCAATGGGTCTCTGGAGGTCAATTACCAGCAAAATACGAACAGCCAGGAAAACAAAACAAAACAAAGCATTTCCCATTAAAGGGTACTACTCACATGATAATTACCCTTAGAGAAATTATTGATTTCACAACTTTTAAAGGCAACTGGAGATCGGGAGCTAGGTCAGGGCCCCAAACTCATTCACTTTTGAGATCTCAACATCTAGAGTACATTCCCAAAAGCTCAGCAAATTATCACTGAATAAAAAGATGTATATATGTATGAAGGAAAAGGGGAGACTGAAAACTTAACTGACTTGCCTGGGGACATATAGCCAGCCATTTCTGATTAGCTTATTGTATTACATAACGTGTCTTACCACATTATAATGGCAGTACACCAAAGGGCAATAAAAATGTGCTTACCTGTTGAACCAACAATACCACTACTAGGTCTCTATCTCAAAGAGATCTCAAGAAAGGGTTAAAAAAACCCACATGGACAAAAATATTTATAGTAGCACTTTTCATAGTGGCAGAGAATTGGGAATTTAAGGGACACCCATCAATTGGGGAATGGCTGAAGAAATTATGGTATGTGATGATGTAATTGTTCTGTAAGAAATAGGCAGGACTTCAGAAAAGTCTGGAAAGACTTGCATGAACTGATACTGAGTGAAGTGAGGAGAACCAGAAGAAACATGGGACACACAAGCAACAACACTGAATGATGATCAACTAATGAAGGACTTGCTTATTTCAGCAGTAAAATAATCAAAGACAATTCTGCGATGGGAAATAGCATCCTCATCCAGAGAAGGAACTATGGAGTCTGAATGTAGACCAAAACTTATGATTTTCAATTTTTAAAAATCGAACTGTTTTATGCTTTGTGTTTTTAACTCCTGTGTTTTTTTATTTTCCCTTTTTGTCCTGATTCTTCACAACATGATCAATATGGAAATATGTTTAACATAGTTATACATATATAACCTATATTAGATTGCTCCCAGTCAGGGGAAGGGGGTAGGGAAGGAAGAGAGAAAAATATGAAACTCAAAAATGGTAATGTTATTGAAGATAACATAAAATGGTTATTGAAAACTTTTCATGTAGTTGGAAAAATAAATTTTAAAATGTATTTTTAAAAAAGTGGCAATAAGACATAGGAGAGTTGACCTCATAGGAGGAATTGTGTTCAAGTACAGTCTTTGTGATCTTTTAACTTCTCCACTCCCAAGGATTTTAAATTTTAGAGTAGGTGCAAGATTTGCTTGGCAAGAAACTTTCCAAACCATGTTTTCCATATGACAATGAAATCCTGAATCTAGATTCTCTCTCCGCCTCCCTCCCTCTCTCTCTCTCTTTTGTGACTAGATCCTCTTGCTCCAAGACCAGGGCCATACCATACACACAGTGTTCCACCTTCATCTCTGTTTCTTCTGTGCCTAACACATAAGAACTATTTTCTAAATTCAATTAGATATACTTGGAGAAGACCACGATGACAAGGTCTATCTTAACCTCTCTTAACCACATTTAGTGGTAATGAGATGTTCATTAGAGTTCGACAACTAGTACTACTTAAGAGCCAGACACTGTTAAAAGCTGAGGATACCAAGAAAGGCAAAATCAAGCAAATAGTTCTTGTTCTCACAGAGTACAAAAATTAAGTCTGGGATACCACAACTATTAATTTAAAAAAAAACAGTTGGACAATATAAACGAGAAGTAGTCTCAGAGGAAAGGATCTTCTGGGACTAGCCTCATACAGACATTGACCCATCTGTCCTCAAATATTTACTAGCTGTGTGACCCTAGGAAAGTCACTTAACCCAATTTGCCTTAATTTACTTCCTTAAATGGGATTAGAGAAGGAAATGGCAAACTACTGCCAAGAAAACCCCAAATGGTGTTGAGAAGAGTTAGACATGATTCAAAATGACTGAGGTACCACACCAACAACAAAATTGTTGCCCTAGGTGGGCAAGGTGCTTCCAGCCCCCAATCCCCTTGTTCTTCCCGAAGCTCAGGAGTCCAAGGCAGCAAGGGCCTCATTTTGGGGGGCTCTTGGAAGAGCTCTTTCCCTTCTGGAACCCTAGGCCAAAGGCACATGGATATTTCATTTATTTTAGCCAAGCTCTGACTCCCAAGCAGCACATAGCAGACCTTCACCAAACAAACACATTGAATCAGCTAACCCCAAGCTCATTAAGATCCTTGACCTTCCTGAAAGCACCTTGTTGTAAGATTGTCAGGCAAGTTTGGAGAAACATGTGGTTTTGGATTGATACGAGGAAATCATCAAGGGTTGGAATCAAGGTTGTAACCAATAACACCCTCCTCTTAGAGTCCTTTTTTTTAAAAATCTCCAAGCTAAAATAATCTGCAAATTTTTTTTTAAATGTGGCTCTAGAATGTTTAGTCTCCTCTTAAATGTGCTTTTAGATTCTATGTTTCATGTTCAAATAAAGCTTGCAAGCACTCAGTAATTACGAAGGGGGTAATTAATAGTGAAAATAGTTACCTATTATGATTGACCTGCTCACTTTTCTCTTTCACATCAATTTATTTACCTTTTTCCTTAGCCAAGTTCCTTCTTTGAATTTCAGGTCACAGCTAGTGAATAGAAGAAACCAGATGGAGGAGGGATGGAAGGGTTCTGTCTCAGGTTTTTAAATACCCCATCCTCCCTGACTTAATATTGGAAGAGTTGATCACGTTAGCCTCCTGTGCACTGACTTCAGAACAGGTTTTGAAGGAACAGACATGGCTATGGTCTGCAGCAGTGATCATGGGCACAGACATTAAGTAGGAGAGGATTTTAATGGTAGTCTGATCCAATTCCCACATAGAATCACTGGAATGTAGATTTGGGACTGGAAGTGATAATAGAGACCATATTGAACAACTCTCTCATTTTACAGATTTAGAGAGGGAGGCTTAGAGAGCTTAGGTGACTTATCTAGGGTCACACAGATTTTAAATTGTCAAAGGCCAGAACCCCACTGTGGAAGACTAGAGAACAGTGGAGGGGAAATGATACATTTCATTCTACTCAAATATTTAGAAAATGTTAGAGCAAAAATAGGATTTAGAGACCAACTATTCCAACTGTTCCATTTCACAATTTGCAGAAAATGAGGCCAAGGGAGAGGAAGCAACTTGCCCCCTGATTCTCATTGTTGGATTGCCTTTTATCTACTCTAAATTGGATGTACAATATTCTTTTCAACTGTCTTCTCCTAGAACATGAGCTCCACTTAATTAAGTACATCCATCCTCATCAGGATCAATGGCCCCCCAAGTTTACTGAATCATTCTCTCTCTTGACTTTATTGACCATTTCCATGTAAATGACTCTCAATCTCTGATCTTGATTTATCTCTGGGCTTGAATTGTCTTCTGAGCTCCAGGTCATATAGTAGGAGAGGAAATAGCTGGACATTTCCTCTGCACGGAACACAGATCTTACATTTAACACAGAACTCTATGGCAATGCCCAAGGCAATATCCCCTATCCATCCCATTGTCCAAGGTATTGGGATGAGGTCAAGGAACTTTTAGCAAAGTATCTGGCTCCCTGCTGCTCCCAACACAAGACAAACCTCAATCAACAAATCAATGGATCTCAGTCCTAGTCTGCAAGGATTAAATGTTTGAGTTGTTGTCCCTCCTCTAGAAGCCTCTCTTTACCACATCTTTCTGTCCCTTTAAAAGCTTACCTCTACCCAGTGGAGTCTTTGGGAGAGCAGCCCACTCTTGAGGAGCGTGCTCACTCAGGTAATTTCCCATGCTCTTCTGCCTTTCCTTGTTGCTTACGCTCTCAAGGCAGCTGTTGTTACCGCTATTGCCACCACTGTTAATTTCTCTTCCTCACCTTCTGCTATTGCTATACAGCAACATGGAAAAAATTAACGTTTTTGTCCCTAAACTCTTCTGGGCCAGAGTCATTCTGTGAAAGGAATTCTTGGTCATTTGCTTCAAGTCTTTAGCTGCCTCACATTTCCTGGCAGCAATCTCTTGAACTGCTCGGAAGACTCTCTCTAATTTCCACCAAGCCATGGAAACTAGGCCTGCTACAAAATGAGCTCATTGTCTTTTCCCTCCTAAATCTGTTCATCCTTCTGATTCTATTATTTCTCACTGTGGCAACACCATTTGCCCATTCTCCCGTGATTGCCACACAGGTTTTCAGCTTAGTCCAATCCAATCCAATTCATTTCACCTTTATCTTTGCTTCTTTCTCACTCTTCAGTTTAAGGTGGTGGGCTTAATTAATTCTGCCTCTTGCTCTATCTCTCCCATGGATTCCCACTGTACTCCCTCAGCTTGATTCCTTTCCAAGCCTTCAGGCAGTTCTCTATACCATTTCCTATCTCCAAACCCTTTCATTTTAACATTGTAGGAATTACGGATCTTATACAGAAATCTGGAAACCTTTTCCTCCAGGCACTACCTACCAAGATAAGCCCACCTCCTCTCCCCTTTGGTTGCTCAAGTTTTATGGAGATATCTCATATTATTCTTAGTATTCTGCACCACCAATCCTCCAGTCAACAAGACTCTTTTTTTACCTTCTGTGTTCTTCCAATATGGTGTTTTTGCTTAAACTATGCCCCGTCCCTGGTACAGCCTCCTTTCTTCTCCTTAATCTTTTTTCAACTCTTAATCTTTTTAAAACCCAACTCAGCGGTCCTTCCTCCTTTCCTAGATTCTAATTACATAATACTGTTCACCTCTAGTCCTGACATCATAGTTTATCATTTCCCATTTGGTTGCCAAACTTGAATTTTACCTCACCTTTGTTTTAATATCTATCCCCTCATTCATTTCTTAAAACATAAAATACAAAAGAAAGAGGAGGAAAAACACAGTTTGATGAAACTAACCATTGCATTGACCAAGTCTGTCAGTGTATGTAATATTCCACATCCCATCTCTCCAAAGAAAGGAGGTAGAGTTTTCTCATCCTATCTTCTGGGACAAATGTGGTTATTCTAACTCCAATGCTCATCATTTTGTTTTGATTTGCTTTTGTTTTTTATTCTCATGGTAGGGTAAACCATTTGGTCCCGAGTTGGAATGTTTCAACTTAACTAGATAAGGCCCACATTTAGGCTTTCACTTCATTATGGTTATATAAACAAGGCTGGACATGAAGTTCTTATATAGATTCTGGGTAGCCAGGTACACACCTTGTTTATACCTGATGAGACTTAGGTGAGTCTCAGAATTGGTGTGATGCCAGCTTTGTTCTAGGCCCCTATAAATGCCCAGGCTAGGGGGTTATACCTATGTGGTAAGAGCAGGAGAACAGCTGCTGTGGTTTCACCATGCATGCTTGTGGACAGCAGATAGACAGTGGTTAGGTACCAGATAAAGGGGAGAAGTGGGCTAGGAAGCTGAGTAACTAATGCATAAACGTGGGCTATGTAGGTAGATTTCTCTGTGAACTTGACCCTAGAGTCTCCTGCCATCAAGGCTACATAATAAAAAGGTATGTATCTCTCTAAGCCTCTTCAGCACTCTTTTGATCTCTCTGAATAGAGACTTGTAAAGCATCATGGATAGGATTTATTTAAAATATCCTGCTCCCCTGGATTAGATGAGAACATACCATTGGCGTGGTAGTAGAAGTTTTGATAGGATTTGATCTGCTTTATGTTCATTATTTTCAGTTACCTTCTGGTTATTGCCTCCTACTTAATTTTGCTGCATAATGAACACTTTTCCGAGGCAGCATTATTATATTGTGCTTTATTTCTAAGTGTGACTTTCCTATCCCATACTAGAATGTAAGCTCCCTAAGGGTAGTTTCTGCTAAATCTCTTCCTGTTAAATTTTGATATTCCCCCGCCCAGTCCCTAGCATAGCACTTTCTGTTTATGGTGGGTGCTTCATAAAATTTGCGTTAACAAAGATTTTTACATGATCTATTGTCTCCTTTGAGCCTTAGCACGGACCCAAGGGGATAAATCTTCTTTGCATGGATTCTTGGAGTAAATAACACCCTGGCAACAGGAGGGAATTAGCTTGGTTATTGAATTCCCCCCATGGCAGAATGCCTGCCTACATTCTGGACAGGCTTTGCCTAAGAGAAGCTCCCAGCCCTGGAGCAGGGCCAGTTCAACACTAGGCCAAGTCCTTTAATGGAGTCTCACCCCAAACATCACATTTAGATGCAAATCCCTATATTCCTGCTATTTTATTATGTATTTAACCTTTTTTTTAAGGGAACAGAGACAAAAGGACATTAACTGCAAGGCAATGCAGTGCACAAATAATAAGAGCTAGCATTTACATACTTTTTTAAGATTTGCAGAGTATACTGCATTATCTCATCTGCTCCTCTGATCAGCCCTGAGAAGCAGATGCTGTTATTTGCCCCAGTTTTAGATGAAGCAACTGAGTGCAGAGGTCCAGGAGGGGCTTGCCCAGGACTATTCAGTTCTTAAGTGACTTTAGTAGGCTTCAAACTGGGGTTTTCATGAATCCAAGTCCAGTGCTCCTTGGATCTGAAATCAGGACAATGGAGTTCTCCTGAATTTGACGAGACAAGGCTTAAATCATGGGATAAATCATGAAATGATGGAATTGATGGTCTCTAAGGTCCCTTCCTCAGGGCTATACCCTTAAAGCTGGAAGGGAGCTCAGAGTCCCTCACCTCCAAACCCCTCAGTCTGGAGCAAAGGCTACTGAGGTTCAAAGAGGGACACTGACTTATCCAGGTCAGAGCAAGTGGCAGAGCTAGAATTTGAACCCAGAACTCAGAAATGGCATTCTTTCCATTTCAGCCTAGTAAGTGATGATCTTATAAAATTAATAACTTTTTGGAGTTGCTATAATTCATTTTTTTCACCTTTCCCCTTGTATAGAGAGGGCAGGGGAAGAATTCACTTATTATTGTCATATTTCCCAAGAGTTCTAGGCAACCAAATTATCCTGGAGCAGCCCCATTTACTCAAGCCCATCCTCTTGAAGGACCTAAAATATAGTTCCAGATGAACTGATTCATCTCATCTCGGTATACCTTTGGATTCCAAAAGAAGTTGTAGCATCATGTCAAGGCAATTGAGTGCTGTGTCAAGATGACCTGAGTTCAAACTCTACCTGAGGTACTTAATGTTCTTGGGTACCAGTCTCTTACATTTTCTGTGCCTCAGTTTCTTTAACTCTAAAATAAGAGGCAATTAGTCTCAGGAACCTCTAAGGTCCTTTTCAGCTCTAGACCTATGCTTTAGCATGGTGCTTCAGCAGAAGAGGAAACAGAAATGCAATGAGGAGAAAAGGCCAAGGTCCATAGATTCCTAAGATCTCTCTCTGTGATCTTAGGTGAACCACTCCATCTCCTGGGCCTCAGTTTCTTGATCTGTAAAGTGAGAGAGCTGGACTACATGGTTTCTAAGGTTGGCTTCAGATCTAAATTTGATGCTATGATCCAGTCTGTTGTCTGAGTAGAATTCCTAGTGGATATCTTTTTTCCTCTTAAACAAGAAGCCAATAGATAGGTCTATAGGACAGGATGCAGCAGTCAAAATTACAAAATCAAATCAACTGTCATTTTTGAATATAAAAAGGGGTGCATTCCACCCAAGGTCCAGGAAGGCCATATTTAGAAAACTGCTACTACCCTCTTTCAAACAAGAAAGTATTCAGATAGAATCTTCTTGTTGGAAGAACTGAGTTCATTTTCTCTTTTGACTGTGTAACTATATGATCCAAAGCAAGTCATTTCACTTCCCTGTGACTCAGTTTCCTCATCTATAAAAATAATGGTCTTGAAGATCTCTTCCAATTCTAAATCTATAATCCTTTGACCATAGGCAGAGAAATATTCACTTTTAACAATTAAGGAATCATTGAATTAGCTTTTATTAGTAGTCATTCAAAAAATATTTTTTTTATAACTGACAAATTTTCCATTGAAAGCCATGGTGGAACTAGCCCTTGCCTATTTTCATATTTAGCACCCAGTTCAACAAGGAAATTTTCTTCTCCCCACCTCACCTCCAAATATCTCAGCTGATCCCCCAGGACTAGGTTTGTCAAATGCACTTGCCTACCCAACAGTGGAAAATGAGAGTAGTAGATGGAATAAACAGTTCTACCAGGGAGTCAAGGTTGAGAATGTTTTAATGTTTTTTAAATGGTTTGCTGCTTTGCCTCATTAAGGCCAAGCTCCCTTCAGATACATGCCCTATTTATGCAAACAATGTGAAAGAAAAAAAATTGGCTCCAGGCTCTCATGGTTTTGCCATTGGATCAGAGGATTTGGAGAACTCTTGTAAGGTGGTGTGTGTTTCCCAGGAGAAGCTTTGCCAAGCCAAGATTCTGCTAGCCACAGGCTAGTCAGCTGAATGCTGTGCAAACTGTCCTACTGGTCTCTAGGTTTCCAATGGGAAAATCCCTGCGAGGAAAATTGATTTGGGCCTCACTGTGACGTGCCTCACGGTGACATGCGTCCTCCCTTAACTCTCGTCCCATAAAAGACTGAGACTTTGTCCTGGTTGTTCAGTCAATGCGGGTATTGCCCCTGCTGGGCCAATTTAATTTTCTGGGCTACCATGCTTTGTTCAGCACAAGAATTTGGCCAAGCCCCAGTTGAGCTGTGTGTGTGTCTGGGGGGGCATTGGACCTCCTCCTACTTGAGATGAAAAATGCTGCGATGCTTTCCAAACTTGAATAATCTGAGACTGTAAACAGTGATTGAATTAATGGCCATTGATGGATCCTGGCTTTCTGATGTTACCAGGTCCAAATGTTCCATCGCTGGCGCCACCACTAACCCATCTTTATTTGGGCAGTGAGAATAACAGTTTCATATTTAAAGGGTAACTTCATGTCTGGGTTGAGATGAACAATGGACTTCTATTCCTGAGAAGGAACACTAGAGAAATGAAGAAGGTGAAACCAATGAGGAGGAAGACTGAGGGAGGAGTGAGGAAAGATTGGGATTTGAAAAGAAAGGGGAAGGGGAGGATCTGGTGGGGGGGGTTGTAACTGAGGAGAGGGCCAAGGAAAGCTTATTGGTGATGGTAGGTTAGGCAGAAACAAATATTCATGGAAGGCCATAAGGAAGACCCATTGGGTGGGAGGCAGCAGAACAAAGTAAAAGCCAGACTCAAATCCTGTTGCTTACTTGCTGTGAGCAAGTCATTATGCACCCTCATTTATATTATTTGTGAAAAGAATATGGGACTACCTTTAGTATTTAGCCTGGTCCTTTTTGAGATTGAAGGACAACAACCAATCAACCAGAATTTATCTTAAAGGGCTATTGATGGAATTGTGGATTTGAAGCTGAAAGGGGCTTGGAGTTTATCTCATACACTTCAACACTCTTTTCATAGATAGATGTTGGCAAGACTCAAATGAGATCATATAAGCAAAGTGAATGGCAAAATCTAATACCATATAGTTGTCTAGAAAGATAATGGCCAAAACAGCAATAATTGATATTGTTGGAGGTAGCAAGGACTTCTATAAAGTATAAAGAACTTGGGGTTATTTTCTTACTTTGGTCCTCAATTTCCTCATCTGTAAAATTAGTAACTGGACAAGGTGACCCTTAAGATCTCTTCAATACTCAAGCTATGGTCCCCTGATACATGCTGGTGGGTGTGTATGGGATGGGAAGCAGATGGAGGCCATCTTGAGCCAGATGGTTTAGTCAGGAGGCTTCTCTCCCTTGTCTCCTAGGACTGTCGAAGAGTTGCGCTCAGGGCTTGTAAATCCAAAGGGCTCCACTTTTAAGTCAGTCCCTAAAAAAGGACTTTGTTGGTTAAATCATCTTCAAAAGTCGTCTTCAAAGGCTCCTTGTAAACAATGACTAAAACTCAATTATGGTGTAATATTAGTTGATTAAGACAAGACTTCAATTTCAGTAATTTCCATCAGCTGGACATAGACAGTGGTAAAAACAATAACCCATGACTAAGTGGATACTGGATGATGGGAGGCATCCTAATTGAATGTGGCACAAATAACAACAAAAAATTGCAAGAAAAATTCGGTTTGCTTTCTTCAAGACCACAGATAAAAAGGAAAAAAAAGGAGAGAAAGCATCCCTCAGACAGAGTTAGCATTCCAACTTTCCTTTGGAACAGGACACTGGTGCCTTATAATGATTTTTCGGATAAATGACCATTTAGTTCACACAGGATTTGGACCCTAATCCACTCTTCTCCCTTCATGACCTACCTCAGTCCCTGAATCATGGCCAAGTTCATTGTTTAGACCCAGATGGCACTTCTGATATTTGAGAGGGAGGCAAACCAGCATGTGGACCCCCCAAAAAAATAATCAGGGGCTAGAATCACAAAGTTGGAGAATTGTAGGGAACTTTTGTAATCATCCTCTCTATTCCCCTCCAATTTCAGGTGAAGAAACTGGCTCATAGAGAAGAAGTTTGCCACAGGTGTCAATTAGTTTCTGGCAGAGTCTGGTTTAAAACCTTCCAAAAGTGAATAATTTCACTAAAGTGACTATTGAGATACACCACCACCCCAAGTTAAATAGCTGTGATGTGTTGCCAAGATTTATCTTCTATTTTTAATTTCAATAATTTTAAATTTCTTTTACCTCAGTTATCTTTTAGTAAGAGAATTCAAAAGTCCATTTAAATATAGATTTTTGCTTTGCTTTGTTTTGTTTTTCCAAAAGTGTCTCCCCTTGTTCTAGGACATTGAAAACTTTCCCATTGTTTGGAATGACATTCCCATCACATTCCCATCACATTCACATCACCATTCTATGGGGCAAACAAACCTTTGTTGGCACAGGCCATCCATTTGAGGTTGTCAGCAAAGGCAGCTTCTCTCCCTATCAGATATGTAAAGATGCGGACCTGAAAGTAGAAAGAACGAATTAACATTCCCTTGGGGCTGAGTGGCACATGTAGGGCCTGGCCCAGACGCGATGGTTCAGCTCCCTATTAAAGTCTTCATGCTTCACATCTGTAGGGACATATTTAAGAGATCTGGAGTGGGGCTGGTTGGTAACCAAGGGCAAAGGGGCTCCTTTGTTCTTCTGGAACCATATGGCTATGGTTGTCACTGGGAGGAGGGGAGGTCCCAATGCCCCCGCTTCAGTCAGAGAGGATGCCAAATCATCTCTCTCCTGTCAAAGTTCAACCAATTCAATGAGCATTTACTAAGGACCAGCTTTGGGCCAGGCCTTCTACTAAGGACTAGGGACACGACACTTCAGAAAGACTAAACAGGTCCAGTTGGAAAGAACTTTTTTTTGTCTCCAGTGTCACTTCCTAGGGGAAACTTTATTGGATTAAGACTTTCTCTCTTCCAATTATTATTTTTTTTTAAGAATTTAACTGTGTAAATACTAGATCCCTTCCAGAAAGAACTCTTTCTTTGGCTTCTTTTTAAATTTTGTTTAATTCTTACTTTCTTCTGTGAGTTATTGCTTCTGTTGTCACATACACTTGTAGAGTATAATTAATGTTTATTGAATTAGAGTAAGTTGAATTTGTTCTAATTTGTTTCTTTTTTTAGCTTTATATCTGGTGGATGTTTAACAAATGCTTATTAAATTAGCTTAAATTAAATGGGCTCTGAATTTTTTACTTTTATCATTATATTCTTGTACACGGTTGGTGCCTAATAAATGCTTCTGACTTGAGTTGAATTTGTGATGGATTTGAGAGGTTATTAGATTTTTCTGGTCTTACTTCATTAAGATTATATGAAGCTTTGAAGACAAAAGTGTGCTAAACACTCAAGATGGCATTAGAGTTACACCCCCCCTTCCCCTTATCTACACAATCTAATTACTTATGAAGCAGCTGACTTGGGTGAGAGATGGCAGCCATTTGGAGATAATTAAATCCAGTTCTTTTTCCATCATTTTGGAATCTCTAGCTCCCTTGAAGACACAACTCAGCTGACATCTGCCAATGAGCCTTGTCTGCCTCTGTTTGGGGTATTCACGCTCCCAAATTCCTAAAATCTCCTGTGTTCTTTTCTAATAGAGATATAGTATTTGGGATTTCCTATTTACAACTTTGTAAATGCACATTATTCAGAAATATTTACTTGTGCATAACATATTCCTCCCACCCCATGTCCCATGTAAGCTCCCTGAGAATATGGATTGCTGTGGCTTCCATCCTAGGGTAAAAGACCCTAAATAAATGTTGCCTTGAATTGAACTAAGTCAAAGAAGGAAATTTTTGAACAATCTGATGTTTCTTAAAAGATACAGGAGAACTATGTGAGAGGCAAGTTCCCCCTGTTGCAACTCTTTTCCAACATCCCTGAAAAGAACTTTCTCCTAAATCAAGGCTTCCATGAAATAAATTCTGGCATCCGCTAAGCCAGGGGCTGAGAGCTACAGACCTCTGTGATCTGGGATGGGGTGAACTGAAAGTTTCCTGAACATTTCCTTTAGGTTATCTGGCAAATTGCCATCCTGCAGCTATTATCAAAACCAATTGAAAATATCATCCAAAAAAATTGTAAAACTCAAAATAAATAAAATTCAAGTACCAAAAAAAAGAAAAAGTAAAAGAAAATGCCATCCACATCCAGAGGAAAAAACTATGGGTTCTGAATGCAGAGCAAAGCATTTTATGTTCATATTTACAAAACTTCTTTTATGTTTTTTCTTTCTTTTTCATGTTTTGTTCCCCTTAGTTCTAACTCTTCTTTCACAGCATGACTAATACAGAAATATGTTAAACTCGATTTTACCTGTACAACTTATATCAGACTGTTGGCTGCCATGGGAAGAGGGGCAGGAAAGGGGGGATGGAAACATGTAGAAATCAAACACTTGCAAAAGGATGAATATGTTGAAAACTATCTTGCATGTAATTGGAAAAATAAATAAGATAGGGGGAAAAAGCTAATTTAAAACAATCACCTGCTTATGGAGGTGAAATGATTAAGGTATATGATAAATCTGTACCTCAGCAGCTCTTTGAATGAGAAACATAGAACAATGAAGTTCTGGCTTCAATCACCTCGAAATCTGTGCTTCAAGTTGAAATTATCAGGGGCATAAGTTGATTCCAGTGGTTAAAAAGTTTTTAAAAAAACCCTGCATATCCATACTTGCTTTGATAGGCTTTTGCTGTTCAGTTTTACACACACATACACTATATATTATTGATATGTATATAAACTGTTCCTGTATATATGTATATATATATATATGTTTTTTTCAAAATGAATCAAAAGAATAGACATTAATAGATATAAAGCCTCTCCCAATAAGATCCAGTAGTCAGTGTAGACCTCCCCATCTTTTCCTCCATATAAAATAATCCTCTTAGGGCCAGGGTCTAGTTTTGCTTCTGTCTTTGCTTTCCCAGCCCCGACTAACCTGTGTATAGAATATACATAATAATATTTGCTGACTGATTAACTAATTGATCTGCTTCCCCAGTCTCCAGTTAGCCCCATGCCACCTCCATAGGAAGCACATCATAACTGATGGCTTATTGGATTGGATGTAGGAGCAGCATACTCTATTTCCCTCCCATCTCTAGGAGAGGAGTTTCTTTGGGGCTGTTCCAACATCTTGACCAAAGAGCTACTTTCTCCGATTTGATTGAAGCCTCCCTGGCCCCATTCCTCATACTCTCAAGAGTTGAAGAGAAATGAAATTACCCCAAATGGTATATGGCTCAAGAAAGCATCCACCTCAAAGGGAACTTTCCTAGAAAGGATAACCACTGATCTCTCTCCTGGGAGATAGGGACAGGGTGGGTGGAAAAGATGAAAACACTGTCTCAATAGTATTAGGTTCCAAACCTTCCTCGGACACCATCCACCTATATGACCCTAGAGATTTCCTGAGGCTCTTGGAGACTCTTTTGCCTCATTCATATAATGAATGGGGCTCAAGTCTGTAGCCTTTGGGGTCCCTTCCAGCTATAGATTTATTTTCTCTGATCTATTCAAAAGCATTGTGGTCATGTATGATGAAGCAGGAACTCTTTTGTCACCCCCTGAGCAAACTGATGGAAGGAGATGGAAATGTTTGTGTGTTGAACTTTTTTTTTTTTACCATTAATCCCTATCTATAGCTTAAAACTCAGATATCTGAGCAGGATTTACCAGTATCTAGGACACATTCATCCCTCTGATTCCTTAGGGATGAATCCTAGCATTGAAAGATTTTAGAAGTAAAAAGACTATTCCATGTAACTCATTCAATGTTCAAATGAGGAAACTGAGGCATAGGAAGATTTAGAGACTTTTCCAGAATCAGACACATAGCAAATGGTAAGGGAGAGAGATTCGGACCCAGGAATTTGAACTCAATCCAGAAAACTCTCCATTCTACTATAGCTACTCTCCACTCCATAGATTTCTCATCTCTTTTATGGAGATGACTCTGATCCAAAGTGGACTCCAATGTCACTTCTATGCCTTCTTAGCACTTATTTATCTCCCCACAAATTACTACCTATTTACTTTGTGTGGTCTTTGTATTAACGTTTTGGTGCACAAATTTGCCTTCTGGAGAATGTAAGCTTCAGAAGAGAGACCATTTTCTACGTTCTTTTTCATTTTAAATATGCTTCCGTTGAGCTCAGCAAGGAATCCACCATAATGCAGAGGCTTAGTAGATATTTGTGAGGCTGCATTGAGGTTTTTGTCTTTGATTAAGATCCTAAGATCAATCATAGATGGAGAGATAGAAGGGAAGAAACCTAATCCACCTAGAGTCATATAAAAAAAATGTTTTAGGTTGTCAAAATGCAAATCACAGTAATTCACATCTATCAGAGTGGAAAGGTGAAAAGAAAAAGAAAATGACAAATGTTGTAAAGACTGAGGGAAAACAGACACATTAAACACACTATAGGTGCAACTGTCAGTAGATCTGATGATTCTGGGAATCAGTTTGGATCTATGCTCATAAAGCTAATAAACAGTGCATGATCTTTGACTCCACTATTTCACTGATTAAAAATATCAAAGAATGAAGGAAAAGTACTATCTGTATGAAAATTATTTATAAGAGTTGTGTGTGTGTGTGTGTGTGTGTGTGTGTGTGTATGCAGTGGCAAAACAAAAAACAAAAAAACTCAATCAAAAAACAAGACCCTGGAAAAGTAACAAGCTACTCTTGGGATCAGTTGGGAAATGATTAAACAAATTGTTATAATACATGCTTTGGATCACTATGAGGCTATAAGAAATTATGAAAGGAACAGTTTCAGAGAAACCTGGAAAGATTGGCGTAAACTGATGCAGAATGAAGTGAGCAGAGACGGGTGAACAATTTATTGGCTAACATCAATGTTGTAAAAGCAAACACTTCTGAATAATGTAAGAATTCAGACAATTAAGCTACTGACCAGGATTCCAGAGACTGAAGAAAAAAATACTGTCCCCTGTCCATCTTAGCCCATGATAGAGAAGAAGCGAAAAGTTGTTATGGTGGGTCAGGAAGGCATTGGGGGGCTGGTGTCTAATATGGGGGTTTTGTTTTGCTTAAATGTGCCTGGATAATCCAGAGGTTCTGAATTTTCCCAGTGGGTGAAGGGGACGTAAGAGGGGGAAAAATTGAATGCTAGATATTTGGAGAAGGATATGAGGAAGAGGAGAAAAGAAAAGAGAATAAAGGGGAAAAGAGGAGAAGAAGGAGGGAGGGAGGAAGGAACGGGGAGTAAGGGAAGAAGAAAGAAGGGTGGGAAGCAAAAAAGGTCAGAGGGGAAGACAATATTCTAGCTAGAGGACTAGAAGTGAATTCAGAGGTCATCTAGTCTGACCCCCCCCCCTCCCCAGTTATATAGGGAATGAAACTGGAACTGGAGAAGTTCAGTGACTTGCCTAGGGCCCACCAGCTCTCAGTACTCAGGCATGGTATTCCTTTCACTTCAAGTTCTTTTGGTCCAGTCACCATTTTTGTCGCTCTGTTGTAGACCATGGGATGAAGCAGGGCTCAGAGTAGCACCCCCTCCCATAATCGTTTGTGAGGTTAAAATGAAATAATCATCATGAAGCCGACTTGAATGCCTTACATTGCTTGCTGTTGTTAGCCTAATGATTAATAGCAACATTAGTATTACTATTATTATTGGCTTTTGGCTGCAGGCCATTGTTTTCCTGAAAATGAAGAAGGAGGAAAACAGCTGGTCCACCCTGGGCTGTGACTAGAGAGGGAAGCCAGGCTCCCATGGGCTTAAGGACCTCGATGCCACCGCTGTGGGAAAAACACAGCCATGTGGCCACTTGGTTGGGGATAAAGGTTAATAGCTGCCAGGCTCTACAACCCTTCAAAGGAGAAAAAATATATAAAATTATGAAAGGGAAAAGGAAAACTCTGCTATACTGTTCCCTTTTTCTAAGGAATCATTAGAGGTTCACATTATTGCTTCGGGGCATTGCAAAACTTCTGGGACTCCAAATTGTGAAAGATGGCAACCTGCTTGGAAAACCAACTGGGGGGTGCCAAGCTCAAGGCAAAAGGCCGATTGCTCCCAACAACAAAGCAACCCAAGTCTTACTGGTCTTTATAAACACTGTCAGAGCCTGGGGTTCCCTCAGATGGTCACCAACTGGACTTAAAGTGGAAAAATCCAGAGAGGACATGAGGAAACTTGATCCCTTGAAGGGGGGGGATTGTGTTCCCCAATAACCTAAAAATGGAAATTTCCATCAGAGAAAACAGAAAAACAAGAAAGAAACAGAACCAAACCAAAGTGAGGAGTTCAAGAATCACCACCCCTCTTTCCCCCACCCAGACCTTAGCCCTGTGGATGCAAGTATTCAAATACTGCCTCAGGAGTGACATTTAAAGAGGGCTGGGAGTGGCCTTTTTGAATATACATTTTCACTTTCTTGTTACATACAAGTTCTACTTCATCTTCACAACAATTCTGGGAGTTAGAGCTTTTATTAAGCCCATTTTATAGAAGCAGAAACCAGGGATAAGAATGGTAGATTCTCCCCTCCTTCCTTCCTTCCTTCCTTCCTTCCTTCCTTCCTTCCTTCCCTCTTCCTCCTTCTCTTCCTCATTCCCTTCCTTCTTTCCTTCCTCAACTAACATTGTACCTCAAATATTCTACCCAGAGAAAGATGGAGGAATAGTCTAGTATAAGAATCTACCTTCTCTGAACAAAATCATAGATATTGGTGAAGGACAGCTAACTCTGGAATCTATGGCTCCTCTTATAGATATTATGAATTTGGAATGAGCTAACTGAACTCCCTAGGAGTTAGGCAGATGGAAATCATTATCTATCATCCTTCCTTAGTCATTCCACTAATATCTCTTATGGTAGCCAGATGGCAGTGGATAGAGCACTGATCCTGGAATAAGAAGGAACTGAATTCAAATCTAACCTAAGATGTTTACTAGCTGTGTGTCGGTGGGCAAGTCATTTAACTCTGTCTTGCTTACCTCATTTGTTAAAGGAGCTGGAGAAAGAAATGTCAATCTTCTCTAGTATATTTGTCAAGAAAATCCTTATGGGGTCATGAAGAGTCAGACACAGCTAGAAATGACTGAACAACAATGTCCTTTAAGACAATCCATTAAATTTGATAATTTCTTAAAATGTCACTAGATGGTCTTAGAATCAAACATATAACCAGGCTGATCAAAGGAGGATGATCACTTTTTATTTCTAGTACACTGAACACATTGCAATTCCAGACATCCAAAAAAGAAAGAACCAAGGAATTTTTATGAGATTACCAGGCTTGACTGGTGGCAAATGTAGACGAAGCAGTCTTATAGAAAAACTTTTATTCCTACAAGGAAGAAGAATAATGGGACTCAATTTTCCTTAAGATAAACCCCCATAAATCATTGTCAATATTGATCTTCCTTGTAAACAGTGCAGTAAGATAGACTCTGTTGAGTCAGACTATTCACCGGAAATATTTCTATTTTGTGGTTTACTCTAATCTACAAAATAATTAAGACACTGTTGAATTCCCAACAACAGAAAGTTGATGGGATTGCAGAGGGAAGGAAAAAGTCCTGCTCATCATCCTTAAGGATGTTATAGAGAATGTGCATGAAATTAGGCTTCTATGATCATTGCTCTAAACCTGGGAAAGGACCCTGGAGGTCAGCAAGTCCAACCCCCTCATCTGACAGCTGAGAAAACTAAGGTTCAGAAAAGTAAAAATATACTTGTTCAAGGACGCACAGATCAGAAACTTGAGAGCCTTAGTCATAAACTGTTAGGACTTTGGATTTATAGTAAAAAGAGATCTCAGAAGTCATCCTATTTAAGCTCTTCATCTTACAAGTGAAGAAACTGAGGCTCCAAGAGGAACGATTTGCTGAAGGACACATAATCCATTAGTTTAATAGTTAAGATGTGGTCACAAAAATCGAGATATTAGATCTAGAGTTGGTAGGAGGGTTAGCTACCTAGTACAATATGAAACTGAAAGCTAATGAGGGGAAGTGACTTGGTCAAGGTACCACAGTTCAGTCTCCCCTAGGGCTCTAGCTTATTTGCAAGTTGCAGAAGACCAGATAGGCTAACGAAAGATTATTCATTTGATGGCCAGAATACTAGACTTGGAGTCAGCAAAGCTCTTGGTTTGAATCTCAGTGGGCTTAGTTACCAGCTGTGGGATGATGGGAAATTCTCCAACTTCCTTGGGAAAAAGGAAAAAGATTTCAGACTAAGATTTCTTCTCCCTTATCTTCAACCCAGATGACTTTCCAATAAATTGCATGTTACCATCATAGAATGTGGGACTATCTTTAATGGTCACATCAACAATGGATTCAGATGCAATTATATGACTGTTAGTTTTAAAGAATAGAACAGAATATTATACCATTGCCTGGAGAAAAGAAAGTCTTGGATGGTATTTTTTAAACCTACAAATTGTTACAATTACATAAATAACTAATGGTTATGTGATGGTCAAATCATATCCCTAGAAATATAATCACATCCCATAAATTTAAACGAACATAGGTAGTAGAACATGTTTGATGCATTTAAACCATATTTCCTTCATCCTCAGCCCAATCTTCATGGTGTAAGACAGACTCGTGTTTACAGTCTCACAAAACTCCAACTCCTCTTCTGGCAGTCATCCAGGTGGGACAATCCATTTTTCTATTCTGCTGAGTTTCATTCTCCTTATTTCCTCCTTAAACTGGATGTTCACTGATGAAATACCACATAATGAAGTTGTAAAATAGATATGATCTTTGTTCTCAAGTCTTCTCCAGGAGCCAGAAAGATGCATCATCTTTTCTGGCTTTTTGCTGATCGGTTTTTCATACTCTAATCACTTTCTTTGAGTTCAACAGAAAGGATTAAAATATGTACACACACACACACACACACACACACACACACACACACATATTTTCCCTTTTAAATTCCTGTGTGATTGGGGGGAACAGGTGTTTTCCCTCATTGTACCTGTCCCAGAAAACTGAAAACTATCTGAGGGTGACTGAAGGGGCAACAAGGGGCATAGGTAATGTCTATTAGCCTCAGGAATGGGAGGAACAAAAATAAAGAAATGATCCATGGATGTCAGCCAAGAGGTCAGTGATTTCCACAAGTGGCTGGTGAAGACAAATTTTAGAATTACACAATGAAGGAGACAGAAGAAGAGAATGATTCCTCTCAAAGAGACTTTGAGATCTTAGTTCAACATGAGGGAACAATCAGCTATGAGAACAAGGAAAGGGAGCTAATACAGTTAATTCAGCCCCTCTATGAGGAGCTAGAGAGCTTTTTGGTAGCAGCACAACTGTTAATCTGATTTGCTTTATTTTGTTTTGGTGGTGATTGCTAGTAGATATATGGATAAAGGCGGGGCTATGGACCAAATCGTGAAGATTGAGTGACATGTCCAGGTTCACACAGTCCTTCTATGTCAGAGGTAGAGCTTCAACCCAAATCCTGCTAGCTTGGAAGCTGACTTTTTATCCACTAGATCACCAACCAAATAGGAAGATTTAAGATTCATAGGATTAGGGCTAGAAGAGATTTAAAAGGCTATCATACTGAACCTCCACTCATTTTACAAGTGAAGAAACTGAGTCACAAATCAATTAAATGAATTGACCAAAGTTATACAGATAACAAGTATCTAAGACAGGGTTGGCATTCAAGTCTAGTGTTCTATCTACTCTATCACCTAATGTTCTAGTAAAATTGGCTATATAATCTCAGATTCTATGGGTTTTTATGGGGCAAAATTCCCAAACTGGAATACAGAATTTCTCTATTTGAATGGAAAGTATGAGGAATTCTCCAATTCTAAATCAGATAATGCTCTGGGTCCACAGACCTGGAGTTGGCTACAGATACAAGCAGTCAAAAGAAGACTCTTAATCTGAAACTTTGGGTACCTAGTCTTGCCTAGAGTACCTGTAGTGACCACACCCTCAGGGAGGTGTGTCCCCAACTAATCATCATGAAAACCTGAACTCCATGAGATGAGAGTGGAGAAAGGCTGAGCCACCATGAGACCAGTGGAGACCAGTGGTTGTGGATGGAGCCCACAAACATGAGGAATGCAGAGGTTCAATGTCCAGGAGAGGGCAGCAGAGAGCTGTGTGAGGGTGCCTCTAGCAGTTTGAGGGAGCCTTGCATCAGTGGAGGTGGGCATAGGTGAGCCCAGGTGTGTGCCCTGACTTTATGTGTTCCTTAATTGTGTGGTGGGGATATAGTAGATCCTTAAAATTTATTCTCTGACTGACTGGATAAGTCACTCAAATGCTCAATATTCAAGAAATGATTCGAATTTCCAAAGATACACAGCCCTGTTAGGGTAGAGGGAATTTCTGTGCTTGGGAATGGCCTAGATGAATGAAATCACAGCTCCAGCAATAAATTGTATGATTGTATAGTTTGTATATAATCATATATGGACATGCAGCCTTTGTGGAAAGATTGCTAGCTTTCTGAGGGCAATGGGTATTTCATTCTTCTAGCTTTGTATCCTTGGAACTGGATGGACATTTCTACCATAGAATGGTATCAGACATGGTCCATGGCCTAAAAGAATTTTCAGTTTTCAATTTTCTTGAACCATCATGGGGAAATTTCAAAGATGAATACAAGTTAAGATGTGTTAATTATGTAATTATGAATGTCTAATGAGAAGAAATGGGGATTTAGCCCACACAAAGGTGGGACAAGGAACAGAAGAGGTTACATAGGTAAGTGAGGTATAGCTGAGTCTATACCTTTGAGCCACATGTGCCCTGAATTCTCATTCATTCTCTCTCTCTCTCTCTCTCTCTCTCTCTCTCTCACACACACACACACACACACACACACACACACACACACACAAACTCTATCTCACATTCTCTCTCTCGCTCACTTCCCCCCCACCCTCTGTGTGTCTCTCTGTCGGTCTCTATCTCTCTGTCATATTATTTTCATCTCTTTATCATTCTCTTCCCTTTCCCTCTTTTCTGTAATAGGGACTTAATAAGCGAGGACACTGGAATCTGAATAACCTACTTAGCCAGCAGGAAAGGCCCTTCAGGGCAATAAGAGTTTGTCATTGGGTCTTTGGATCTCTGTTTCCTTGGCACCTAACAGAGCACCTTGCTTAGAGCTAATTAATCAAACCTGTTGGGATCATTTGGAATGGAGGCTTCCTTCTATGGTCATCTGAGGACCCAGGAACGAGGCAAAGCTTTGTATATAGAAGGGATCCAGCTAATATTTTGTGTGGCTCATTGGTTAACTCAAGAAACTTAAAAACATACAAACTACATGTTTAAATTAGATTGATTTGGAAAATAAGTCAATGAAATCCTTTGATAGTCAAGATAGTGAGGTGAAAATATTTACGGAGGTTACATTTTCATAAAGTTTGATTGAAAATGAGCTGATCTCTAGTGGAAAGGGAAGAAATACAGAAAAAATGAACAGGTTTGAAGTAAATGAGAAGGGTTTGGGATTATAACGTGGGGATTGTATTGTATGTGATGTAATAAAAATAGAAAATAAACTTCTTGAAGGCAGGGGCTCTTTTCTTTTTGTCTTTATCACTTCATCCTTGGGCTAGACTAGACTGATTGATGAATGACCCTACTGGCAGTATGCTTGGTTCCAGTTCATGCTTCACATCCCATCTAACCAACTCTTCAGGAAAACTGTGGTGAGCCAGGATGGTATCCTCATTCCCCTTCAGAGTCTGCCTTGCGATCCTGCTAACTAAAGCAATTAAATCAATGCTACCATTATGAATGGACAGGGTACACTCCCCCTATGACTCCACATACCATGCCAATGACTCTTCAGATCAAAATACCCTTCCTTGGTTGCCATTTTCCTCTCTAGAGATATTGTATGCTGCTTTTAGAACATAAGATCTCCGAGGGTAAGAGCTGCCTCACTTTTATTTCCTAGAAACAGGCAGAATAACAGCCTATAGACTAATGAAAGTTCTTTCATTTAGGGCTTCATTCATTTGCAGCATCTGAACCTAGCATAGGGCCTGGCTTGTCTTAGGTGCTCAAAACATGTTTGTCAAATAGAATGGAATGGAATGAAGTAGAAGAGGCTCTAAGAATAGTGATTGTTAACCTTTTTACATCATGGCAGTCATTTTTTCCTGCAGATTTAGTGTATATCTTTTTTGTTTTGCTTTGTTTTGTGTTGCTTTTGCAAGGCAATGGGGTTAAATGACTTGCCCAAGGTCATACACTAAGTATGAAGTGTCTTACACTGGATTTGAACTCAGGTCCTCCTGACTCCAGGGCTGAAGCTCTATCCACTGTCATCGTGTCAGTCTTTAAAGCAGTCTCATGAAGCCTATGGACACCTCGGAATAGTGATTTTAAATGCATAAAATAAAATGTATAAGATCACATTAAATTGAAATATAGGTATCAATTTTTAAAAAAGGAATTTCATGAACATGAAGTAAAGAGTTTCTGTCATGTGATGCAATGAAAACTTTAGTAGGGAATATCTGAGAGAAGGACAAGCCCCAGGACTTTGGAGAACAAGAAATTTGACAGGGCAGAGGGGGATCCTACTATAATGATGCAAGACCCTTGGTTACATTGGCTGCTTCCCCTCTCCCTTGTTCCCATATCTGCCTTGGTTTTACCCTCAACCCACCTCTGGTCTGAATCAAAGGAGACCAGAGCAATCCCATAGGCAGGATGGTGGCCTTACCACTGACAAAAGAGGAGGGGCTTTCCGAAAGTCATCAGAACTTTGCAAATGGCACAGCTATGTTCAGAATTTGTCCTTCTGAGCAAACTCTGGGATTTTGGTCTGTAGATCATATGTGATCACCTCATCCAAGTTTTTCCTCCCATTTTCATTCCTTCAGTATAGAGCTCATGACATTAGCCTGTGGCTCCCAATCCATCTCTTTACATGGGGATTTCCTACTCTTCCAAGCTGCTCAAGACCTAGTCTTACTCCCACCAACCTAAAGGGAGCAGCTCTTTGCCATGGGCCTTACTTCAAGAGGAGGAGAGTCAGTTGGATGAGGGTTTCCAGCATTACCTTTCTGTGGTGCAGAGAAGGATTAGTGAGAATGACATAATGGATAAAAACTCAAGCCTTGGACCCCTGGGATTGGGTCCGGTCTGTCGGCCTATCAGATAATGAGTTTGGCAATCACTGTTTAGTCTTTTCTGGATGCTAATCCCCATCCCTGGTCCTCTCTAATTCAGGATATAATTCAATACACCTGGCCGACTTAACATCATTCATTCTTTGGCTCTATAATAGTCCAAAGTGAAGTCAAGGGTGGCTAATGCTCTGACAGACAGCTATTATCTCCAATAACAGGTGATTCTGAGAGGATTATTGCCGTCAGAAAACATTTTGGATAAACTGGCAACAGGAAGCCCACTGTTGCAAAGTAAAGGGATCTGGGAGCTCCCCCTTCTTTTTTTTCTCCACAGAGAGACTTCCTGGCTACTCCCAAGTGAAGGACTAGAAGTCGAAGACTTTTGGGGTGGTTTTGTGGACCAAGATCAAAATCTACCCAGCTAGAAAATCTGTAGAGGCTATTTTGTAATGCTGCTTGCTTCCCAGTTTTCTCTTTTTCCTTTTTTTTACCTCACCTTTCTTTTTCCTTACTCTCTTATTTCCTTTTTTTTTAACTTTTCATCTTTTCCTCTCTCCTTCCTCACTGATGGGTCCCCCTCTTTTCTTTCTTTCTCTCCTCTCCATCTCTTTCTTTTGTTCTCCTTCTTGCTCCCTTGTTTCATTCATTCCTCAGATTCCTAGGACATAACTCACACACTCAACAGCTTCTAAAACCTTCCATACCTGGATTAATCACATGGAGGGAACTGATGGAAGGGCTATATCCATCCATCGACCTACTGTGTGGAATCCTGGCAATGACTGTAATCTAACCAAGTTTCATTTCAGTCAAATGTTCCTGTCTGGTTGTGTGTGACAAAAGACTGAATCATTAGCTCAAAGACAAAATACAGATTGCCCAGAATCTGTGAAGCAGGGGAAAATTTGTCCTTGTTATTTAGCCTTCAAGTCTAAGTTACTGTGTTTTTAATTAATTTTTCCCCATACTGAGACTACTAAGAGATCTTAACAAGGTCAAGATAGTCCTGAATCTAATATTACCTGTGTGACTTCAGTTAAGTCACCTTTTTTAGCCTCAGTTTCTTCACCTGTAAAATTGAGGTATGGGCAGGAGGCTGTAAATAAATATTCTCTATGGTTCATTCCATCTTGATTGGTCAATGATGATAGCATGAAATTCAATGTAAAAATAAAGTTTTACATTTGAGTTCAAACAAACAAACAAACAAGAACTTCACCAGGGGATGGAAATAAACATTAGTATAGCCCCTATTATATTCTGGGCATGTTGCTAAGGATCTTATAAGTATCATTTCACTGTTACAACATTCATGAGGGGTTATTATGAGTCCCATTTTAAAGCTAAAGAAACTGAGGCAGCATTAAGTGAGTGGTCCAGGATCATGCAGCTAGTAACTGTCTGGGGTTGGATTTAAGCTCCAATCTCCATAACTCCAGGTTCAGCATTCTGTCCATTATGGATAGCAAGGACAAAAAGGCATGACATGGTTTGACAACATCTTGTCTGAGAAAGGAAGTTTTCTTGGCTAACAAGCCCAGTATTCATCACTGGTGGGACAGCTGCCCCAAACAAACAAACAGGGAGAAACCTAATGTGATATTAAGCTCCATTAACTGAGACACAACATCCAGGATTAAGGCAGTAAACATGCCCAGCTCTGATCAGACTATGTCTGGAGTTCTTTATCCAGTTTTGAGATTTATGTTGATAAACTGAAGAAGACTTAGAAATTGACTCCCAATAAGGCATAGGACTTTTGGTTCTCTGAGCATTGGCCAAAGGTCCAAGAGATGTTTAGCTCGGACAAGAGAATATTTAAGGGTAGACCATGGAAGTTGGCTTTTGTTATTTGATTGGACATCATGTGGAAGAAGGAGTAGATTTGACCCATATGTTCTCTGAGGACAGAACCAGGAGCAATAGATGAATATCGCAAAGAAGTAAATATAATTTTGAGGTAGAAAAAAAATTAATAATTAAATGGTCCAAAGTGGAATGTGCTGCCCTAGACCATGGTGGGAGTGGGAATGGTCATTTGCTGGATAGGTGGTAGGGCAGCAGACTTGAGATTTGGATTAGGTTGCTTGGCTTCTTGGCTTTTTGTTTATTTTCCTTTTAACTGTAAGATTCTTGGATTTTTAGAACTGGAGCAGAGATCCTGAATCAGGAATAGAAATGCCTCATTGCCCAGTAGCTATTTGTTTAAGGTTGCATTTCAGTTTAACAGGAAAAACCCTTCCTGGGATGCTACCCCCAATGTGCTCACATCATCCAGACTCTCAACCTAAACTCAGAAAGATCAAGGGTGGGGAGGAACCATTCTAGCCACACTGATCAACCTTGACTGTGAAGCAGAATGTATATTTTGTAGTTGCTTGAACTCTTAGGACAATGAATGGTGGTGAAATTAAATAGACATCATATTCCTTTATCTTGACATGTCAGAAGACTTGAGGTAACCAGTGCCCTGGCCATCTATCTAAGGCAGCCAGAACTAAAGTGATTATGCTGCCTTTAAGTTTATCTTTGATTAAAAATTAAATTTTCTTCTCCTTTATCATTTTCCACAGCCCCCTAGCATCCATGTCTTCCTGCCGTCAAATCAAGATGGACTGAATATTTAATACACTCTTCTAATTAGCTACAACTGTTACCTGATTTCTGTCGGTAAATGAATGTGAAAGGGCTCTGGAGGCTTCACGTTAACCTCCATCCACTCCCTTATAGGAGAGAAATTACAGCTCTCTAATTAGACTCTTCAAATTGCAAAGAAATAGAATTTTCATAACCAGCTTATTAAAAACCGAGGGCCCCCTCGGGACGGGGCAAATTGCTTCTACCCTGATCCCGTTATCCTTATACAACACCATACAGAAGACTCATGTTGTCAGACTTACACAGCTCATGTTTCTCCCAAATTAATGAGAGCTCAAATTATTCCAGCTGCCCCCTTGGCACAGGGAAAAAATGGAAAGTCCATGGCTGCCAAGTGACGTATTTAAGCCAGCTGCTAAATAAAATGTGCTTAAGGGGACCCAGCTGTTGAGGTGCCTATTTACATTAAAATAACTGGAGCCATGAATACAGAAGAAATGCCCCAGTATGGCCCAAGCAGTGGGGCTAACACTTTGCCTAACCCATTTATAAGGGCTGGACCTTGGAGACCAAAGTAGCAGTTGGGAACCAAGCATCCAACCTTCTCACCTTCTGCCTTTTCCTTTCCTTGAAAGGATGAATCCATAAGGAGGTGAAAGGTAGCATGGTCAATGGGGTGTTCCAGAGCTACCTTTCCAGAGGAACCAGGGGCCATTTACTTCTACATCATCAGCAGAATGGTCAGTGGTACCTGATGGGATCTAGGCAAGCATCAACCAAGCTCGTGACTTTGGAATCTTCAAAAATCTCAGTACTGAACTCTGCAGAGTCCACAAGAAGACCTAATGTCCAAAGCTCCAAAGACATAGAAGAGGAAACTGCAACTGAATGAGATGTGAGGACTGAATGGAAGGGCCACTGAAATTGTTCAAAAGTCTGCCAGTTTAGGTCTGGTCACTACTAAGAACTTTGGAGAAGAAATGGTTTTATGGTGTCAGACAAAAATAGGAAAACACTCCATCACAAGTTGAATGAGAGGGGAATGTCCTGCATGTGTGCTTATTATAGCACCACAGAATTTCAGCATTAATTGGTCAGCAAACACTTCTATCCATCAATTGATGAACATTTATTAAGTGACTAATATATACCAGAAATTGTGCTAGGTTATATGATACAAAACCAAAATGAAACAGTCCCTGTCCTCACAGAGCTTTTAGTCTATCAGGGGAGACCACATGGATAAGAATAATTATATACAAAGTAGATTTAAGGCCATTTTGTTTAGGTTTTTGCAAGGTAAATCGGGTTAACTGGCTTGCCCAAGGCCACATGGCTAGGTTATTATTAAGTGTCTGAGACTGGATGTGAACTCAGGTCCTCCTGACTCCAGGGCAGGTGCTCTATCCACTGCACCACCTAGCTGCCCAATTTAAGGTCATTTTAGGGAAAGGTATCAGTAGGTGGATATTTCTAGAAGGAACTCACAGAGATGAAGATGGGATGAGATGGATGGAGTATATGGGGTGGGAGTGTCAGACTGTGCAAAGGTATGGAGATTGGACAGACAGGGTATCAGCAGAGAGTACAGTAAAGAGAAGTAGAGAGTACAGTAAAGAGACTGAATAATAATAACAGTAATAATATTTATATAGAACACTAAAGTTTGTAAGACTTAACAAATTGTATCTAATTTTATCTTCATAATTCTGGGAGGGAGGTCTCATTGTTCACTTTGTTTTGGATTTTTGCAAGGCAATGTGGTTAAGTGACTTGACCAAGTCAGGTCCTCCTGACTCTGGTACTCTATCCACTGCTCCATGTAGCTTGCCCTTAATAGGCTCTTTTACAGATAAAGACACTGAGGCAGAGGGTCACACAGTTAATAAGTGTCTGAAGCTGGGTTACAAATCAGGTCATTCTCACAGCTGGTCTATCTGTTGTACCTCCAGTTTCCTAGGAATGAAGGGGAATGCCACCCTAGGAGCCTAAGAAAAGGAAATGCAGGATATGAAGGACCTCAGAAGTCATCTACTCTAACCTGTGCCTCTAAAGGATTTCTCTCTAAGTCATATAAAACAAATTATCATTCTGTCTTCTCTTGAATTGCTCTAGCAAGAGAACCATTACTACTTCTCAAGGAAGTTCATTCTATTTTTGCGATAGCTCTCATGAACTAATAATTAACCTAATAACTCATTTCAGGCATACCTTAAAAATATTGCAGATTTGGTTCCAGACCACCAAAATAAAACAAATATAAAGGGAGTCACATGAATTTTTTTTGGGTTTCCCAGTGCATATAAAAGTTCTGTTTACACTATACTGTAGTCTATTACATGTGCAGTAGTATTATGTCTAAAAACAATATACATCTCTTAATTAAAAAATACTTTATTGCTAAAAAATGTTAACCATCATCTGGGCCTTCAGCAAGTCGTAATCTTTTTGCTAGTGGAGGGTCTGGCCTTTATGTTGATGGCTGTTGACTGATCAGGGAAGTGATTACTGAAGGTTGGGCTCACTATGGCAAATTCTTAAAATAAAATTGACTCTCCATTTTACTTAAAAACCTAGAGGTCATTGTATTATTATTATTAACTGGTACAATTTAAATATTGTTGTGTCTTAGGGAATAGAGAAGTCCAAGAAGAGGTAGAAAAGTAGGGGGACAGTCAGGACACAGCCAATATTTATTTTGTTGTCTTACATGGACACAGTTTGTGGAGCTCCAAAATAATGACAAGGGTAACAGTTACAATAGTAGCATCAAAGATCACTGATCATGCATCGCCATAACAAATATAATAATGGAAAAGTTTGAAATATTATGAGAATTATCCAAAGGTGACCCAGAGACAAACTGTGACCTCATGCTGATGGAAAAATGACACAGATAGATTTGTTCCATGGAGGGTTGCTACCAAATTTCAATTTGTAAAAAATTTAAGTGAAATACAATAAGGTATACCTAGATTAGGAAGAATTTCCCAAACATCAAGGCAAAATTCACCCCTTTTCTTCTTCTACTCATTAATCCTAGTTTTGTTCTCCTGAACAAAGCAGAACAAGTCTATTTCATTCAAATAAAATATCAAGATGGTGCCCCGGGGAGCCAGTGGATATACTGATGTAAATCTCTCCACCATTAGATGACATCTTCATATTATTATCCTAAAGCTCACAGATACTGAAAGATTTATTCTCCAACCTTCAAAAGCCCTGATATCCCCTGTTGACTTTGCCTAGATTAAAATCCCCACCACTTTCACAGCTCTGTCTCTAAACTTACCCAACACCCCATCTTTGCAGAAGTCATGACCACACACAGACATCACAAGGAAAATAAACAACCAAACAGCCCCCAATGCCACCAAATAATGCCCCAAAGGGGATTATCTCCCATTCTTGTACTGGAGAAAAGGGAATTTTTTTTTTAAATCACAAGTTATAGCCTACATTCTGTGGTTAATTACAAAAACATGCTCTGGCTGCCGTCTCGAACGTTCTGCACTGTTGGCTTTGCATTGTCCAAAACATATAAAATTATATAGTGATGTCATTAAATAGATCAGACACAGGGGAAACAGATGAATATTCTATAAACACTTTTCACCCTGAAACATGTAGCCTAAACAGATCACTTCCTTCTTCTTTAGGAGGATGAGTACAATGGATGAGGTTTGGAAAAGGGAATGAGGACATCGGAACCTCCAGTCACCAACATTTGTAGATGATTAAGGGTGTGTAGACATAAATGAAGATAACAGTGAAAATGTTTAAGCCTCCAAAAAAAAAGTAGAAAAATGAGAATGTTTCAAAAGGAAACCCGGGACCAAGTCAGTTTCAATTACGTGGTGCAGTGTTTGACAGACCACATTGCTGGGCATGTTATAGCTTGTAGCAAGTGCTTTCTTAAATCAAGACCCTCCAAAGAGGATTTTCCCTGACTTTTCCTGACTTACTCCAGGTGGAGTCAGACCTTGAGCCTTTTAAGAAAGGGGCTGGTATGACTTGATGAACTGGAAGAGTATTTGGGGGCTGTTCAGATGATTCCTTTGATTATGTGTCACACTCTTAAGAAAAATCAAGAATCCTACTGAGATGATCTTTTAAGTCATTTTTGGTTCAAACTCTGTTTTCATCTATGTAACTATCCCCTGGAATGCCAAGGATCATATTCCATCCAGGGCTTCTTATCCATTGTGACTCTTGTTCATGTCTCAAAGGAATCGCTACCTCCAATGGGCTAAGGCATTTCTCTAGATTTCTTGACATGGTAAGAATAATGATGGAGCACATGTAATGACCATTAATTATCCTTGCTTTTATGATCAATATATCTAATTTTCCAGGCACACATGTCTGGAAAGCTATTCTGTCTGTCATTGCAAGAAAGACAAGACTGATACCATTCATTTCCTCCAGCAGTATGTCATTGGATAAGGATTAAACATGCAGGGGAGCAGCAGTTAATGTTAATAAACAGTCTAAAAATATGTGATTCTCTGTGCTATTTTTTTTGCCTCTCTGACCAATAAAAGCAGAAACACAAGGGGGCTGCCCAGACGTGAAAATCATTTTATATTTATCCATTCTTTCACAGGTTGCCATGACCAAAGTGGCTAGCCAATTGGAGACTGAGTCTCTCGTCAAAATGAGACCTCCAAAAACAAAAACAATTTTTTTTCCTTGAGGCCACATTTGTAGACTTTTTAGCATGGTAGAACCTGCTCAGTCTTAAACTTTAATTGCAGCCTTTTCTAGTAACATGCATTTGGAACTAGAAAGGATAGGGAGAGTCACTGAGTCTGGAAAGGAAGGCTACTTGGATTGAAGTCAGAAGACTCCAGTTTGAATCCTGCCTCAGCCACTTGCTAGATGTATAGCAGGCAAAGTTACTTTTCCTCTCTGTGACTTGACTTCCTTGTCTGTAAAATGAGCCAGAACCATAAGAAATAGTAAAAACTGAAAGAAAAGTCAAATTTCATCTTACTGTCAAAGGCTAAGACAAAATCCTTCCTCACACTTTCAACTATCCAAGAGACTATATGTTCATTCAAAAGGTACTAAGTTTTCTCTCCCTAGAAGTCATCAAGGAGAGAATGGATAGGTCCCATTTTGAGAGTATTGTTGTCATGGCTAAGATTGGCCCTGAGATAATCCAACACAGAGATTCTGGCTCTGGTATTCTGTGTTACTGGAACTGGGCAAGAGGGAGGATTTAGAGCATTAATTGAGATTATGAGATGAAAATGATCGGGGCATGGTCCTAACTCTTCAGTAACTTCAGCAGTGATCAGTGTTTCTGCTTTCAGACTGGAGCAAATGGGTAGAATTGGCATGCCACTTTGCATATGGTATCTTTTTGGATCTTCACAACAATGCTGAAGGATCAATATTGTTATTATCCTTATATTCCAGATGGAAAAATTGAGGCTGAGATAGGTTAAATGACTTCCCCCAGGTCACACAGCTAGTAAGTATCTGAGGTAGTATTAAAGGGTCTTCCTGAGGAAATGTCCAGCACTGTATCCTCAGTATTCCTTAGCTGCCCCAGACATGGAAGGCAGAAAGAAGAAATCAAGATCATGAATCTGAATAGACTTTAAGAAACTTGACTGAAGGGAGAGGATACCTGAATGTACAGTTTAGTAAAAAAACAAGCTGTCTAGGGGCATGGAGATGTAATGACATCCAGTCAGGAGGTTTCAGAGGCAAAGCTTGAACCTAGGTCTCCTTAACTTCAAGGTCCATCCCCTTTGCACCATCCACACTGATTCCTGAATGTTAATGTCATATCAGCTAAAATACACTAAACACATCATGAAATTTGGAGGTTCATAGATTTAGAAAGTTCCTTGGAAACCACGAAGTTCAACTCCCTCAATCAGTGGCAAAATAAAGACCAAAGAGTTAAATAATATCCCTAAGGTCACATAGTGCTTGAGATAAGATTTGAACTCAGGATTCCCTGATACTAAATGTGATATTCTTTTCAATATATCAGGAGGCAACAAGAGTTGGAGTCAGGAAGGCCGAGACCCAGATGCTCTCTCTTAATCTTAGTAGATGTTCAATTATAAGCAAATCCTTCCCCCCCTCTATTTAGCACAAGCAGCTTCATAGTTTTTGTTTGCCAGGTCACTGATAAATTGAATAGTCCCATCATGGAGGAAGATACTACATAGGGAATTGTCTTTCCTGAAGAAATCAGAGAGCTCCATATTCTAAAGAGAAACAACTTCCCCATTGTTTACAGATCCAAGCAATCTCTAGGGAGTGTGAAAACATGAAAGAAGCAGCAGTTTGCCCAAGAGGCAAGTAAAGTAAAGTCTTGGACAATTTTTCTAAGGGAAAGATCATGTTAGAACATCAACATTGGAAGGTGACTCTGGACACAGAGCACGACTTCATTCTTACCCCATTCACATCTAGCTGGGAACAGCGTGCACAAATGGGATCAATGAACAAGGGCTAGCTTTGATCTCTTTCTTTTTGATTTGGAATTAAAAATAAATGAATGCCCTGGCCAAGTCCCATTCAGATGAATACAAGCTGTCTTCAAATAATAGTATCCTCATTTTCAAGAATCAGTGACATTCAATTAGCGGCTTCTCCTTCATCATCATTGTCCTCATCTTCATCTTTTCCCTAGCCAAGACAACCCTTCTACACAATGATGAACTAAACAAGAAACAACAATTCTGGTCCCACTTGGAAGATGGTTGCTTTCTCTCTTTTTTGTCACTTGGCCAAGTCACCGGGTACCGCCTCTATAAGTAGTTTTTAAAGAAATAACATCTCTCTCTCCAATCTCTTCATATGCATCCCTCTAATTATTGGTTATGTACAAAGGCTGTTACTTTCAACAATGACTACTTTCATTCTAAAGACAAAAATTTGAAGTAATTATTCATGAAAAAGTGACAAAGAGATAACAGAAAGGCATAAAGAGTTTAATCCCACAAGAAATGGAATGAGGCACAAAGATGATTACAATCTGTTTTCTAAAGTGACTAACACAACTAGAGGGCATGAATTGCTGATCCTTTCTTTAATGGACATCTTTATTTAATGAGCATATACTGGTATTCTCATGCATTATTAGTTATGAATTTCAACCTAGCCTTATGACCACTTTCCCCAATGTCAAGATTACACATTTTAGTAAACTTGCTTCATTCTTTTGACTCAATAAACTTCATCTACTAAAATGTTTTCCATTGCTAAGAACTGCCTCATTTTGAATGATTTAGTGACCCCAAGTTTAATTTCAGAAAATGAAAGATGTGATGCTTAAGAATGAATCCACACCTACCCAATATGACCCTAATATTTAAACTAATTCTGTTTTATTTTGTTTTTGTTTTGCTTTATTTTCCCCCCACAACTTCCCCTGTTTCACCAGATGGAGCCAAAATCAGATCATAAAAATTCTTACTTATATACAGAAATATAGAGTAAAAGAGCTATAAAATTTGCACCTAACCTATGTTCTAGCAATATCACTACTAGGTCTATATCCCAAAGAAATCATTAAAAAGAGAAAAGGGACTCATGCACAAAAATATTCATTTCAGCTCTTTATGTGGTAGCAAATAGTTGGAAATTGAGGGGATGCCCATCAGTTGGGGAACGGCTGAATAAATTGTGACATATGAATGTAAAGGAATACTATTATTCTGTAAAAGATCATGAGCAGACAGATTTCAGAAAAATTTAGCTGAACTGATGCTGACCGAAGGAAACAGAACCAGGAGCTTATTGTAGACAGTCATGGCAGTATTGTGTGATGATCAACTATGATAGACCTAAGTCCTTCTCAGCAATGCAGGGATTGAAGACAATTCAAAATGACTTGCAATGGAAAATGCCATCCTATCCAGAGAAAGAACTATGGAGTCTGAATGTGGATGAAAGCATGCTGTTTTCACTTTTTAAAATCTGATCTATGTTTTTGTTTTCCTTTCTCATACTTTTCCCCTTTTGTTTGATTCTTCTTTCATAATATGACTAATATAGAAATATGCTTACCATGATTGTACATGGATAACCAGTATCAGAGTATTTGCTGTCATGAGTAGGGAGGTGAGGAAGGAGAAAAATATGGAACTCAACAGCTTACCAAAAAATGAATGTTGAAAGCTATCTTTAAATGTAATTGGAAAAATATTAAAAAATATGGAGTAAATACCTATTGTCTGGGGGCAGTTAGGGGGCACAGTGGATAGACTTAGATTCAAAGACTCAGAGACTTACTAGCTACTTGACCCTGGACAAATTGCAATCCTGTTTCCTGAATTTCATCATCTGTAAAATGAACTGGAGAAAGAAATGACAAACCACTCTACCATCTTTGCAAAGAAAACTCCAAAGGAGGTCATAAAGAGTTGGACACAACAGAAACAACTGAACAAAGATCTATTATGTTTTTCACTGGGCTAAGACAGTGGTGATAGTGAGATTTGCTTCTTCTCATGACTCAAAGATTTCACCCTGAAATAATGATGCTCACTTTTGTTTTTTCTTCCTTTCCTTTCCTTTATTTTCCCCTTCTTTTCTTCTTTCACCTCTCTCCCCCGTTTCTTCAGTTCTCTCTGGTCTTTTTCTTCTCTCTCCTCTATCTGTTTCTGTCTCTCTATTTTGGTGTCGGTCTGTCTTCTCCTTTCTATCTGTGTCTATCTGCTCATACAATATAAAATATTACAAAAGAAAATTATAAAAAAAATTATTGTTAAAAGTTAACCAAAAGTGCTCTAGTGAGATGGAGAGACATATGGCAGGAAATGACAAATTGCAAGACATTAAGAGTAAGAAGTTTTCAGGAGCTCTGATAAATAAATAAAAAAATAATAAATATATAATAAATAATATTTATTTATTTGGATAAAATTTATAATTTAATTATATAATTATATATAATATTATATATAATAAGATTTAATATGATACATATAATAATAATAATAATAATAAATAAAAAGTCATCAGATAAATCTATGGTGGATGAGAGAGTGTGGCCATGTGGTTTATGTTGTAGGGGGAACTCCCTGCATGGTGGGTTCAACTAGTTAGGGTCCTTTCCAATCCTCAGATTCTAAGATTCAAAGATTCTCTGAAATATGGACTTGTTATATAGTTAGATACGGATCCTTCAAACAACTCCATTAGTATTGCTACAAAAGTCTCCACCTTGAAGAACCTAGCAATGAGCTACTCCAATGTGTTCGATTTTCAGATAAGGAAATTAAGGACCATAAAAGGTATGTGACATGCCAAAGTTAAAACAGATGAAAACTCATGTTTGAAACCATGTTCCCAATATGTGTTTCTAAGTAGAATGTTCTTTCCACTAATACTATCCTGGGAAGTAATTGCTTAGAGATGTGATGGTTAATTTAGAATCTGCCTGCACATATATGAACAGTCAGATCATTCACTGGTTAGAAAAATGGTCAACATAGCTACTTTGCAGAAGGAAATACTATATTTGATTGTCACTATCACCAGATCCTTTTAAAGAATATGTTGTTAATTCTGGGGGGAAATTCTGGAAAATAGAAAGAAATGCCCAAAGAATTACTTTATAGTTCTAGAACAAATATAATGAAATTCATTTAAAACAAAGATCTACATTGTCCAAGGATAGAGTGGAATGGGAAAGATCCAGTCCAGACTTCAATCTATACTGTAAAACAGCTATCATTGAAATGATTTGGTATTTGTTAAGTGAGGGGGTCAGAGGTCAATCAGTGGAATGGATTAGGTACTTAGTATTAAGAAGCACATGAACATAATAATGTTTGATGAGACCAAAGACCCCAATTTCTGAAGTCAAGTTTACTTGCTTGGTAAGTACTCCCCCCCCCGAAGACAATGGGGTTAGGTGACTTGCCAAAGGTAACACAGCTAGGTGATTATTATGTGCCTGAGGCTGGATTTGAACTCAGGTCTTCCTGACTCCAGGGTCAGTGCTCTATCTACTGTGCCACCTAATTACCCCTTTGGCAAATACAGAGAAAACTGGAAATTGGTCTGGAAGAAATCAGGCATAGACCAACATTTCACAACATATATCGTGATAAGCTCCAAATGAATAAAAGATACAAACTTATAAGGGAATATCATAAGGAAATTACAGGAACAAGTAGGTAATCATCTTTCTGATGTGTGGATAGAAAAAAGAAGTCATAAGCAAACAAGGGATAGAAAGTCACAGAAGAAAAATGACATTTTCTAAAAATTTTGTACAAATTAATCAATGAAATTAGAAGATTAACAGGCAACTAGGAACAAAACTCAAAGCCTTTTAGCACATTTTTCCTAATAAAGACCTTATCTGAAAGGAATTGATTCAAATTTATAAGATTCAGCATCATTCCTGTTTTAATAAATGAACAAAATATATCAGCAGATCATTTTCAAAGGAAGAAATCCAAAGTATCCACAGCCATGTGGGGAAAAAGATGATCTAAATCATTAATAATTAGAGAAAACATTTAAACAACTCTGACATTGTACTTCACACCACTTAGATTAGCTAAGATGATGAAGAAAATGAAAAATGTTGGAATGGCTGTGGGAAAACAGGTAACTAATGCAATGCTGATGGAACTATAAATCAGAGTAACCATTCTGGAAAGGAATTTCGAATTATGTTCAAAAAATATTGAACTCTACACTCCCTAGTGATACTACTACCAAGCACATGGTCCATAGAGAGCAACAAAACCATAAAGGAATTCTACATATAAAATATTTATAGCAGCTCTTTTCATAGTAGCCCAGTAGTAGAAATAAGCAGGTGCCTATCCATCAAGAAAATGACTCAACAAATTATCATATATGAATGTAATGGAATAAGGCAGATAGGTGGCACAGTACAGGACCTCAAATGAGGAGGATCTGAATTCAAATCCAACCACAAACACTTATTGACTGTGTATCTCTAGGCAATTCACTTAGCCTTCTTTGGTCTCTGTTTTATCATCTATAAAATGAGCCAGAGAAGGCAAGAGTAAACCATTCCAGTACCCTTGCCAAGAAAACTCCAAATAAGGTGCTTAAAGAGTTGGATATGACCAAAACAACGGATCGGCAACACCATGGAATGGAATGGTGTTGTTCCATCAAAAATTCTTCAATGGACAGTTTCAGAGGAAATTAAGAAGACCACTCACTAGCAGCTGATATGTGAAAGGAACAGAAGTAGAAGACATTTTATAACAATAGCAACACTGTTATAAAGAAAAGGATTTTGAAAGGACTCTGATCAGTAAAATGATAAACCACAATTCTGAAATGTTAAAAATGGAATGAATATGTTACCCATTTTTTTTTAGGTTTTTTGCAAGGCAAATGGGGTTAAGTGGCTTGCCCAAGGCCACACAGCTAGGTAATTATTAAGTGTCTGAGGTTGAATTTGAACTCAGATACTCCTGTCTCCAGGGCCAGTGCTCTATCCACTGTGCCATCTAAACCTGCCCCCCCCCATTTCTTTCTTAAATTGCAGCGTGAAATACACATTTCTGGACAGGGTCAGCATCAGAAAGTTATTTTAATTTTGATTGAGTATGCATATTTGTGGGGATTTTTTTTAATGTGGAGTAACACGGAGAAAAATTAGATTCTTGTTAATTTGGAAATGGAAGAAAGACACAATTACTAATTTCAAAGGGGCATAACTGATGCAAAGTCATCGCCTTAAGAAAGAGATTGAAGGAGTTCCAGAGACCAACTTAGTAGCCAAACAAAAGTTCTTTGTCATAAAAATGATACATGGTTAGGTCTGATTATATGATTTTAGAGTAAAGTTCATTTGGAACCCATTACAGAGAGGAAGAATGATTGGACTATGAGTTGCATCATCTTACGAAATACTGAAAAAAGCAACTGAAAATGGGTAATTACAAAGGGAATGGTATTATATACCATTATTATATAAAGAAACATTTAAATGGAAAGCATTCTAGTTGGGGCAAGTAGTAAGTATACATCCTGCCCAGCCTAGCGGGGTGGTGGTGCTTCTAGATACAGCAGCTCAACCTCAGAAGAATGCAGGGTTAGAGGTGAGTGACTCAGCCCTATCCCTAGGCAAAGAGTTCAGGATAATTGTGAGGCTGCTGCCATGCCCCATACATGTTTGATCACCTATTTGTTCCTCAAGGACCTACAGTCTTCTAGTTTGTATTAAAGTTTGAGGCATATTCTAATTTAGAATTTGCTTTGCTTTTCTAAATACAGATCTCAGGAAGTTGGAATTTGGGGAGAAAGATCAGATTTCAAAAAGAGTTTAGGTTGAAAATTGCTCTTGCTCTTCTTTCATACAAGATGTGAACTGGAATCCAAAGGAAAGCAAATAGAACTTTTGCCTAATGGTGTTAACAGAAGAGAATAGAAATATTTAAGGCCTAAGTCAAATGAAAACCTTAAGGGCTAAAACAAATGAACAACTCAAGACCTGTGAAAGTATGTTAAGGTCTCTATTAAGTTAAAGTACTCTATGGGTGGAGACTCCAGGGACTCCAGGGATGAAGGTATTGAAGTTATGTCTTAACTTCCCAGAATGCTATTAAAGGCACCCTACCCCAAGAAGATGTAATTGATCTGTCTCTTGTCCAAATAGCATCCCTCTCCAACCCCCCGTTTTTTTGCATACCTTGGCAAAGGTTGGGGGTATTCCAGTGTTAAAATGTTAACGTTCATGCTTCTCTCCTCCATCAACACATACTAATTATAAACAACTTAACGTCCAGTTTGGCAGTCATCCCAAGTCTTCCAATCAAAAGGATTTTGTTCAGTTCCATCCATTCCATGTTGTGTTTATTTGGGTTATTTTTCTGTCATTTTGTACTACCTTTGCCCACTGAGCCAAAGAGCTAGGAATGGAAAATCTTAAAAGTTATCTTTACTTGAGTTGACATTTCCATATTTTATTGGAACATGCATATTAAACATTTATTATCCATCATCAGAGTAGATATGACCATTAAAATTTATAACAGGAAAGAGACCCTCTGGATATTTCTTATTATAAGAGATTACAAGTCAATGCCCTAAAATTGACAATTGGTATATAATTCCAGAGCAGGTTAATGTGCTGACTTTATTGACTTTGCATTTGACTCCTGCCAAGAATTCCATGGCTCCAAGGGACTCATAGAAGGGATCCAAACACGTAAGATGGAATTATAATGATTTCCTTGTAAGAGCCTTTGTCACTTTTAAAATGCAACTATGGTTCACAGCCTTCAATAATGTACATCTTTCACTGTGCTTATGAGTAACCCTAAAGCCACAGAACCACCTGAGATTGTGAATCCTGATATCTGACCAGTGAAACAGGAAAAAAAAAGTAATGACTAAAGACTTTAGAATCTATTCTCATCTCTATGAACGTGTCCTATACAAGACAAGGAGAATAGCCGTTCTTCTGTAAGCAGACAGAAAAATAAAGAATCCCAGCAGCATTGAGATCCAGAGTTATGCCTCCTCTCTGTATGTTTTGTGGACAGGGATATATTATTAAAGGGGTGGTTAATGAACATTTGGAAAAGGAAACAGCAATCAAAAGAAACTATATGGCTTTAATAAGGTAGGATATGCTTATTTTTTTTCTTTAGCAGTATGATTAACCTGGTAGATGAGAGCAGTGCTGTAAATGTATTAGGCTTACATTTGGGAGAAAATAAAAACTCTTTTATGTTATTCATGTGGAAAAGAGAGTGGGGTGAATTGAAAACTGGTTAAAAGTCACACCCCGTGAGCAGTCAGTAATGGCTCAAAGTGAACTCAGAAGGAGGCCTCAATGGAGTCCTACAGGAATCTGGGTCTGGCAAGCTACTGTTATATTTTTATCAATGGTGGGAATAAAAACTTACATAGCATCCTTGCTAAATTGTCAGAGAATATAAAAATGGGAAGAATTGTTAGTACACTAGCTGTCAAAGCCAGGATTCCCAGACAAGCTCTTGAACAGTTAGAATATTGGATCCAATTTCCTAAGGCTTAATTTAATAGTCATAAATACAAAGTTTCACGTTTTGGTTTGGAAATATTGATTTACCAAGCACAACATGAATGGGTTAGAATGGAGTAGAAAGTAAATCGCTAAAAAAACAGAAATGTGTATATTTTAGGGGATGGAACACAAGATGTCAATAGTGTGAGATAGAATCCAAGAACGCTAAAGTAGTCTTAGGCTGAGGGGCCCAGAGTGTCTAGTCTACTCTAGATTATGATGAACAGTTCTGGGAACAATGATATGCTGGAGGATGCTCAATAGGGCAACCAAAAAGATGAAGAGTTCCAAGTTCATGGTGGTGGAAAAAAAATGGGAGTTGAGTAGCCTGGAAAAGAGAAGACTGAAGTGGGAATGCATCAACCTTAAATCTCAAAGCCTTTGAAGCTGACAAAGAGTCATACTTATGCTTTTTGTTCCTGGAGGAGGAAAGGGCCAGAAAAAGAGGTAGAAGTAGCAAAGAGGCAAATTTGGACTTGAAGCAAGGGCAATTGTCCCAAATATCAGAATCATTCAACCCCCTCACTGGAGGACTTCAGGCAAAGGTTGGAAGACCACTCTTTAGGGAGGTTATACAAACAAGAATAATACACATATGGGCTGGACTAGATAGCTGCTCACACTAAGATTCCATGATTTTCAAAAGTTAAAGAGTCTCCCAAACATTTGAAAGTTAAAATGATCAGCAAGGACCAAGTGGTGAGAAAACATTTTTTACCCCTTTAAATCGTTCTGGACAAATGAAAGACAGGGGTCATTCAAACATTCTGGATTTTGAGTGTTCAGATAAACTTTGCAAACCTGAAGCCAGGGTGGGGAAGAGGACTTCAGAGAGAGCCATTGCTCATGTTCTCTTGGGTTCTGGTGGTTGTCTTTCAGTCAAACAGCTGGGGCTCCCTGTAAATGCTTTCAACAATTGGGTGCATGTGTGTATTTCTTTGCAATTGCTGTCTGTGTTGGATTGAAAAGCATAATGGTTCTGATTGTGCTTCTTCCACCCCCCCCCAAACTGGAGTAGTTATAAAAGTTGGCCAGAGGTTAATAGGCAATGGGTACAGCCAACAAATATAATTAATAAACTCCAGTATAAAGAGCAGTAAACATGTCAAGTCCTATACCAAATTTCTCCTCCTGACTCTAAAAATGCCAAAAAATGTCCTTAGAACTAGAGCAGAACACACCCAATTAAGATGACTGAATTTATGCATGTGGTTTGGGGAAATCTGCTTTTTCCTGCCCTTACCAAAATTGCTTTTATGATTTCTGGAGATCCTAAGTAGAGCCCTGAACACCTTTCTTTTCTGATTTGCTAATATGGCTCCCATACATGGACCCTCTATTTACTGTTGTGATGAGAGACATGGCAGGAGGTGGCTTTGCAAAGGGAAGGGCAGGGTGGAAAGTGCAACCCTATGAAAAGTCATGAAATTCCAACCTCTTTGCTTTCCTTCTTTGTTGAATAAAACTCAGAAAAAAGTCAAAATGGAATGCGTAGTGCTTCCTTAGACAACTTCTAGTAGCTCATGACATTTTTCTAGAGAATTTCATGGCATTGGACTTGAGACGACCTAATGAAATGGGTTGCTTTTGGAATATAGGAGTGTAACCTAGTGAAAGTCTTCTTTGTTCAAAACTTGACTTGGTGTCCTAAAGACCAAGGTGGAACTTGGCCCCTGAACAACTCTCTAGCCATGTGATCCTGTGCAAACTACTTGTCACTCAGGCTTCATTCTCTTCATCTATAAAATGGGATAATATCACTTCCTAATTCCCAGACTGTTTTATGGCTCACAAATGAGGAAGCACAGGTAAAAGCAAATTACAAACATTTTAGAGCTCTCTAAGTATGTTAAATAAGGGGGAAGACTGATTGAAACAGCTAAGGAATCTATTACCCCCATCTGTTTTACATGAAGAGATGTTGTAGGCTGACAACTTTGTCAGATAAGATCCACCAACCAATCCACAAGAGTTAGAAACTGAATGAGCAATGCCTAAGCACCTCCAGTGAATGACCCTAAGATTCAAGGCTTTATCCCTGGGTGCCAATGTTCTTGGTTAATTTGGAAAGTCTTAAAAGCTCTCACGCAAATAGCAGCAATGTGACATGGGAAATACATTTAGATGGGTTGAGGAAATTTCATCATGCCCTCTGTGTAGTGTATAAAAAGACAAACCAATTAAGAACATGTGAATTTGAGCATCTGGCAGCCTAAGTGATGGAATCCTCCCAGATGAGCCCACTGAGAAACAACTGTTTGGTGGGACAAGGGAGGAAGAAAAGAGCTCCAAGCTCCAAGCTTGGGCTCCATCTTTGTCTTGGCCAACTCCCACTTGCTTGGAGGAGAACCTTGCAACCTTTAATGCACGCAGATGAAGTGGAGTTTCCTGTCAATGTCCTAGAAGGGTTTCCAGAACAGTGTCTCCATCTGGAGGTGGGGATGCACTTGATATGATGAGGAAAACCAGTCAAAACCAGCCAAAGAAATCACGTACAGGGTAGGGATTCTGTTCCAATTGTCTCTGGACTCTGTCATTTCTTGTGGGACTGTGTCACCAACCTGGGCAAGATGCTATTGAACCAAACAAATATCATAGAAATTCACTAATCAGCCTGGCTGACTCCTGGATATCAAGAGATAGCAATACATCAATCACGGAGGGGGCCTACAAAAGTAAGGACTTCTTTGCTATCAATAATAATAATGATGATACATGTGCTAAGTGCTTTGCACTTTTGATTTGCACTTTCACTTGATCTTCACAACAACTCCGGGAGGCAGGTGTTATCATTATTTCCATTTTACAGATGAGGAAGTCGAGACAGACAGAGGTGAAATGACTTATCCAGAATCACACAATTAGTAAGTGTCAGAGGCCAAATTTGAACTCAGAACTTTCAGTCTGTAGGCAGAACTCCCTATTTAAAGTCTTAGAGTCTTGAGTAGAATTTGGTTTCATCCTCTGGGGACCCAGCTTGCCAGTCCAAGGGAGAACCAAGGCTGTCCTCTCCAGAGTATCTTCCAAATTGGGTCCGGTAGCCTCTCTTTCTATTCTTTATCCAAATATGGAAACAGCTAAACTATTGTTATTGCTGTGCAGTCTATGGTTGTATCTGACACACTTACCGGCTACGTGACACCGGGCAAGCCACTTCACCTTTGCCTCCATTTTCTCAATTGTAAACTGAGGATTATAACATCTACTTCCTAGTGTTGCTGTGAGGAATACATGGCATACAGATTGTAATGTACTTAGCACAGTGCTATGGTAATCTCTAATATATTATTTATAATATATATGGTTATGATATAATATATAAATATAAGCTACTGTTACTAGTTAGAGCATGGAAGTCTCTTCCTTTGTCTGCTCCTACAGGATTATCTGTTTACACCCAAGAATCAGCCAGGTTGAATTTGTTTGTAGAAATAAATATGTCCTATGGAATTTATTTGGTAACAAAAGCTCCCACATAAATTATTGACACAGAGTCCAGAGAAAATTGGGACTGAGTTTGTCCTCTCTACATGGGGCAAAGAGATAACACAGGAAATTTTTTGATGGAGTCTGCAATAAGTTTATCTTATGCCCTTATGGACCAGAGGACCCCAGGCCCTTCCGTCCTCCACAAGGTCTCAAAGTCTGTCCAAGCTCATGTTTCTTGTCTCTAATACACACCATCTATCCATCTCATCCTCTGCCATCCTCTTCTTCTTTTACCTTCATTCTTACCCCAAAGCAGAGTCTTTTCCAATGATTTCTGCCTATTCATTATTTGACAAAAGTATTGAAGCTTCAGTTTCAGTGTTTCTCCTTTCAATGAATAGTCTGAATTTATTTCTAATTTAAGCTAAATTTGGCTGATGTTAAAATATTTGAGGGTGATATTAAAATGTGGATCCACAAATTTGTGAGAGGCTCTATCTCTTTATTTCTACAGCAGCATGAAACTATATGTAGGGGATCTGGTTGGCAAAATAGGTAGAGTGCCAGTCCTGAAGAAAGGAGGACCTGAGTTCAAATGTGACTCAGACACTCACTAGCTGTGTGACCTTGGACAAGTCATTTAACTCTGATTGCCTCACATCCAGGGTCAACTCCAGGCATCCTGATTCATATCTGAGCACTGGACCCAGATGGTTCTGGAACAGAAAGTGAGGCTGGGGACTTCGAACAGCACCCTCTTCATTCAAATCCAAGTCATATGCTTGTCATAGCATCACCTCCCAGATGTCGGGGTCTTCTTCAAGAACAAAGATCATGCCCATACACCCAGCAGGGACTTATACACAGTAGGATCTTAAGAAGTGTTTGCAAGTTTGAAACACTTGACTATAAATAAAAATGAAACAGAAAATATGATACTTGACAAAGATGGAGTAGGGAAGGTAGAATGGTTAGAAAAAACTAACATAAAGACATTAAGGAAATTATGGGTCCATGAAGAAGAGTATTAAGAAAAGCAATAATGACATTTATTTAGTAAAATATTACAAATGAAGCCCTCTTAAGGAGTAGGGTAAAGGCCACGAATGATGTATAACTGGAAAGGGAAGCTGACTCGCCATGTAGCAAGCATGAGTAACCAGTGATGTGCAGTCCATGTGTATGAATAGGACTCAAGAAATGCCAAGGTCGTTATGAGAAAAACCCAGGAATGGGGTGGTAGAGAAAACACAGATAAGGCAGATAGGCTTGGATGGGTTGGGAGCAATCCATCTGCTTAGACGAACATCATTGTGACTGCCTATCCTTCTGGGAGTTCAATGTCTTGCACAAAAGAACCACTTAATAAAGGAAAGATCCAACTGAATCGTTAGGGAAGGACACCAAGAATCACTGGGATGATCACTGTCTCATATGATGAAATGGATTCCAATATTGTTGACATTATTTGTCTGGGAAATTGGCCTAGAGGCAAGCTTAAGAGGATGGACTTCAGACACATATACTCAATTCTAGGGAACCCCCCAAACTCATTAAGCTGTCAGTTTACTCAAAGTTGTACATAATTTCAAACAATTTCCATCCTCTTGCCAGATAGATACCCTATTGTTTTATAAATATCTCTGATAATCCCAACCTGGTTAATTCCTGGAGCTTTTCCAATGCTTGCATTTCCAATTAATGAGGTTTGGCTTGTAGTGACAGAGTTGGAGAGGCGCACAGACACTCAAATTAGGTAACTTCACATTCCTGGCCTGAACCATTCATTGAAATGTAGCTATTCAAGGAGGGGAGAGTGTCTTCAGATAGTCTACCAATTACTTGACTCCTTTCTCCTACCCACAGGGGTTCTAACTCTAAAGTCTTAAGTTTCAATTAACAGTCTGGGCTTTTATACTTGAAAACCTTCACAGAGCCCTTATTTCATCAGAGCAGGCACACCCTCCACCCAGGCACAGGGGGTAATCAGTACATTGTTGCCAGCCTGCCACCACCACCACCACTACAACCACTACCCTTTACTTAGGTGAGAAGCTGAGAAAATGGAGAGCATTTCTATCCTCAGAAGAATAAAATCACCTGATGACTTGGGGAGATAATATAAATATATACATATATATATATATATACAAACATACACACACACACACACACACACACACCTCTCTAACATTAAATGGGGTTAATGCTAAGACAACAGAGGAACTATATTTTGTTGGACCCCAAGCACCAGACTCTCTGGATTGGCAGGACCTGAAGAAGCCTGTATCTCTCCTCTGTGCATGGTTTCTGACAACACCATGCCACCTCCAGAAACAATGAAGCAGCAAACCATTATACAAATTGTGGAATCCCCAAATCACAGACCCTATTATAAGATTTCTGAAAACACCCTTTGCAAATCCCCAGAGTCAATATAATGCAAGAGTAGACTGTCCAGGTTATTATCCAGGCTGAACTTAGTCAGTTGTTATTTATTGGAAACACCTGAAAAATGAGCATAACCTGAATTGAAGATAGACATTTAGATCAAATGAGGATTCCCCAAATTGTCTAGGATTTATCTGATAAAGAGTTATGGTAGATAGATACATACATACATGCATATATAGATGGACATATGGTTGGATGAATGGATGAACAGTATATTTAATCAGGTCCTATTATGTGCTGGAAAATGACCCAAGTAAAGGAAATACAAATACAGGCCAGCATAGCAGCCTACCCTTAAGGGGCTTACATCCTAATGGGGGCAGACAACACATAAAAAGGGAGCAAGGAAATGAGTGGTAACCTATGATATGAAGATGGCCAGGAAGTGGAGCTGGGCTTCCCAAGCACTGTCCTAGGCAGCCCTGGGGACATAAAAGAAGGCAAAGAACAGTTTCTACCCTTAAGGAACTTACCTTCTAATGTGGGAGACAACATTTATATAAATATTTATTATATGATAAATATACAATTCTTTTTCCATACGGTCTAAGTTATTGGAGAGAGGGGACTGTTGTGGGTACTTGGTCTTTTCTGTAAAATCTCATATTAAAAGATGAATAAATGTCCAAATTTTCTGATTGATTGATTTAACTAACTTTAATTTAGCTAAAGTAGATTGTGGAAGCCGATTAAGTTCAAAACTGAGTTCTGAGCTCTCCATTGAGGAACCAGCCAAATTTTCAAGTGAATTAAACTTTTCTGCCAAAGATGACTTAAAACTCACTCCTACCCCTTCCCAAGCCAGGTTCACCACTAGAAGAAAGCCAGAGAGAGTATTTCCCAGGGACATTGGGCCTTTGCTCCCCCCCTCCCAGAGTTGAGTTGAATTAGAGCACCTCTGCCTCCCTAAAGCAGGTCCCCATGGTCCTCTAAGTCCCCTAGAATTTTGTCAACAAATCAAAGAGCAGAAATCCTGGTAATGAGCAAAGTGAGAGATATTCTTGCAGTAACAACCCTCACTAAACCAAATTATGCAAAATAAGGTCCCTGAATTTAGAAAATTCAGCTCCTCAATTAAAGGAAGAAGTCAAAGACTCAAACTCAAGGTAATTGTTGATGGGAAAGAGTAACTGCAATGGCTCACTAGCCCTCAACCCTTAAAGTCTCCATACCTCCTCAGGACCTCCCAGATCCTGTATTGAAGGAAGGCCCCCCAGGACATTTATCTGATGATTTCCCCCCAGCTTACATAGATCCATGATGATAGACCATGACTTCTTCCTCCATCTTGACACCCCCCCCACTCTTCCTTGGCACTGGAAGGCACTTTGGTCCCCAGAGCTTAGCATAGTGCACTGAATAGGGAATTTTAAAATGTTTACCTGACTGACTTTGCTCCTTTAGTCCTTCATCTACCCTCTTAAATGTGGGCCCTAAGCAGCCCTGTGACCTTGATGGATAGTCCAACTTAGTCATGTCTGACTTTTTGGCACTCCATGAATCATAGCGGGTCAGACCCTTCCATCCTCTACTACTGCCCAAGTCTATCCAAATTCATGTTTGTGGTTTCCATAACACTTTCTATCCATTTCATTCTTTGTCATCACCTCCTTTTCCATCAATCTTTTTGAACATTAGGTGTTATTTTTTTTACCATGAGTACTGTCTTCTCATTATGTAACCAGAGTATTTAAACTTCAACTTCATTATTTGATCTTCCAGGGTAAATTAATTATTACTTGATTGGATCTCCTTGCTGCCCAGGTAACTCTCAAAGGTCTTCTCTAGCTCCACAGTTCAAAATGTCTGTTCTGGGGCACTCAGTTTTCCTTATAGTCCAACTCTAACAGTCATACATCGTTGGAAAAAAAAATCATGAGTTTGACCATAAGCGTCTTTTTCCAAACTCTACTCTAGGGGAATAGTTTTCTGACTTCACCCTTTGTCAGTCCTCCTAGAGGGTTCTTCTCTCAGGGTGCAGGTAGTGGAGTTACTCAGAACAAATTGACACCCCACTCCCATCACCACCACACACCTAATACACCTCCCAGATGGAACTGGACAATCCTACCAAGGAGCAAACCCTTGTCAGTATTGTAAGCAGAACACCTCTATTAGGATAAGTTGATCTGAATCAGCACTCAGACCCAATATAAGCAATGGAGTTAGTTTTGAGAAAGTGTGGAGGTGGGGGACAAGAAAAAGGAAGCAAGAGAAACCTGGAGATGACACTGCACTTAATGTGAGATTTGGGAAAGCAAACCCAGAAAGAAGTGGAAGGTCACTAAACTGAAGATAATGATTTAGAAAATCATATATTAACATTATCTGTGTCCTTTTGTAAGTTTATTTTCTTGGATCCAATTTCAACCTGGTTTAGGTTGCACCCTAGAGGCTTTCTGGTGAGGGGTTCCCCTAAACCATGTGTTTGACTCGTCCTGTGTAGGGAATGTGGAAATGAAAGTCCCCTGCTCCATCTTTCCAGAGCAGACTAGCCCCTTCTCAATAACTTAAGTCTTAAATTATTGCCTAAAATATTACAGACTAAAGTGACTTCAGGAGGATCCGAAACAGCAAGTGTCCTGATCCCCAAGTCTGGCTTTGAGGTCCACCAAGTTTTTGTATCCTTCATCTTCCTGCCTCTTCAGGAACTGATCAGTACTATTTAATAAAGATGAACACAAAACAAGTAGCCAGTAGAAAGAGTGAAAGGAAGATTAAAAAAGAGGTGCAAAGAAGGTTAGGAATGTCTATCTTGACAATGTTTTGCCAGCTCTACATTCCCATGCCTCGGCCCTGGAACAAAAGAAAGTCAACTAGATAGAGGATTGTTGAGCTAGCAGAGTGGGAATGGGTCAATGGAGAGAAAAGACCTTATCAGGGGATCACCTTGACTGGTCACCCCTGGTCTCTGAGAGAAACAGACTTCATTCAACAAACATTTATTAAGCTCTTACTGGATACCAATCTCTGCCTGGTTTCTGGGGATACAAAAGACAAAAAAAAAATGAATGAGTCAACAGGAAGTGGGGGAGGGACCTGGCAGCCCTGGGCCTCCAAGAAGGAAAGACTTGTTGAAAGAAGCATGTTTTCCACAAGAACACAACAGTAAGATGAGCAGTTTGACTGATAAGGCAGACAAAAGGAGACTGAGGAGAAGAAATAAGAGATGAATGCATATTCAAAGAAAAGAGCAGTCTCAGCGGACAACTTCTTTGCAAAAAAGCTATGGAGTCAAAATCCCCCAAGGAAGTTGATAACATCACAACAAATTCTGCCAAGCTCTCTGCCACAACAACAGAGGAGTTCCAACAGTCTCAATAATGTCAGAAAAGGAAAGAATGATGTGAAAATACCAAAGAAATAAGGTGCAGGTAGAATAAATTAGCTAACCTAAGCAGAAATGAGTATTTAAAATGAAACAGCAACACTGTATGAGCAGATAGTCTCTGCAAAGGAAAAAGCAGAATTAGAAGGACAAAACTGGGAGAAATAATAAAAAGTAATCAAATAAGGTTGGAAGGACACGAGTTCTACAAAACAAGGAAATAACCTTGCAAATGGGATGTGAAGAAAGAATCTGGGATTCCAGAAAAGAAGGAAAAATCATGAAAAAGAAAACTTTAATAATGAATTTCAAGAAAGCATGGGGAAAAATCACTGAAACATTGGAATTTACATGCTAAAGCACATTTTGAGAGAATCTTTCAAACACAAAGAGAAATGCACCTCAAATTTGAGTCAACAAGAAACCCCACTGTTGAATTTCAAAATATATGATAGTAATAATAACATTAGGAACAATAATGATGTCAGCATTTTAGCAATCATTTTAGGTTTGCAAAGCTATAGAAAAAGATCAATAGAGATCTATATCTATCTAAAGGCAAATACACACATGAAACATGGGTGTATATGAGCAGATATATGTATGTATGCAAACACACACAAAATATACAATACATATACACACATACATGTAAATGCACATGCAGATTTACAAGTAAACGTGATCCTCACAATGACCCAGCAAGGTAGGGGTTGTTATTATTGTCACCATTCTATAGATAAGGAAACCAAAGCTAAGTCACTTGAACAGTAGCTCCTAGTGTCTGGGTACAATTTGTCAATCACGGCCTTGGACTGAATTGTTTTAATAGTAGGGCAGATATCAGAATCTGGAGGCTAAGAACCCCTCTCAGCATCCTGAGAAGGTATGCAAAGGAACTATGGAGAGTCAGAGTTTGCCCTTTTTAGATCAGGACCTGTAAAATGGGGTTCCACCTCTGGAACCTAATCTCAATGACAGATGTGGTGACCACACAGAGGCACAACTCAAAGTTTAACAAGGAAGGGATTTGAATCCCAGATTCAAGGGAAGATGTATCTGTATCTGAAGAGATAAAGAGGAAAGACAAAAGTAGGCTTAGCCCACACAGACAAGAGCTATAGGAGAGGCCTCACTGAACCCTCTTATCTTCTTTGACAAAGGTGTTTTCCTGGGAATAGATGCGAGACAATCCTAGAAGGTTTATGGAGTAAGGTGGGATGGGTAGGGGAGAGAGAGGGGAGGTACAGAATGAAAACCCTCGCTTTTGGAAAGGAAAACTAGAAATCAAGATTTCTGAAATGAAGTGAGCATGGGGTAGAGAAGACTAAGTACAGCAGTCTTTTCCAAACTGAGAAAAGGAAGGTTAAAAGCTGGGAGAGGAGGAGAGAATGATTAACAATTAGAATCAAATCAAGTTATTTGGGATCAGACCCTGTGATAGGAGGAGGAGAATTGTCAGATGATAAGCGATGACTCTAAAGAAAATCAAATTATCTTTGCAAATATCTATATCTATATCTCTCTCTATATATATATAAAATATTTAAAATAATTCATTCAAAGAAATATGTATATTTGTACATATACATAATTTTAATTGAAGAAAGTGAGATTTTAGCTATCAAAAGGAAAAAATATGAATGGGTTAACTTCTCCAATAAAAAAAGAAAGAATTTTTAAGGTATTGGGTAAGAAAATAAAACACAAAAATCCATGGCATATGTCCCTTTAAAGCCCTCTCTAGACATATAGAAAGTCTGCGAATAATGAAGTAATGAAACAAAATCTATTATGCTTCAGCCAACTAAAAAATATCAGAATTTGCAATCTTGATCTTAGATAAACCAACAATAAAAAATGAACAAAGTCAAGAGAGACAGGGAAAATGCATTAAGCTTAAAGGTACCATAGACAATGGGGAAAAAAGACAATTTCAATAGATTCGAGAATTTAAATATACTCATCTTTGTTGAAGCCCTCATCGCCTCTCACCTAGAGTGACTATTATAATAGCTTCATAGGCTCCCTACCTCAAATCACTCTCCACTTTAATCCACCCTACCCACATCTGCCAACACTGTTTTCCTAAAACACTGGTCTAACTTTTTCATTCCATACTCAATCAACTCCAGTGGCTCCTTATTATTTTAGGATCAAAAATATAAATTCCTTTTTATGATATTTAAAGCCCTTCCAAAACTGACTTCAAATGACCTTCGAAGTTTAATAGCACCTTACTTAAGAGATCCACAGAATAATCATGATAATTATAATAATGGTAAAATGACGATAATGATGATGATACTGCTGATGATGGTGATTCAAAGGGATCTCAGATGTCACCCAGTCCAATTCTCTCATTTGATATATAGGGAAACTGAGATCCAGACTTCCTCATACATTTCAGCATCTTTGTACTAGCTAATTGTCTATGCTGCCAACGTATTCCTCCTTATCTTTTCTTCTTAGGATCTATAATTTCCTTAACTATCCAGCTCAAGAATAAGACTTCAATATGAAATTCTTCTGGATTCCTGCATTTGCCATTGATTTGACTGCCAATTTGACATCTATTTGTCTACAACTCACATATACCTACAACTGTATATATTCCCTTTCCTGATAGATAATAAGTTCCCTGAAGGCAGGGAGATAAACTAAACTTATATCTTTGTCCCTTTAACCCCTAACAGTACCAGTCACAGAATAGAAAATTAATAATTTTTTTGATTATTAATTAATTGGCACAAAATGGAATAGTAATTTTATCCTGAAAAGAAAATGTTGAATGAATTGTGGGAAAATAGTGAGAGTAAAAAACAATAATGGTAGAGGACCTTTATATTCTTCTCTCAAAGTTAGATGACATCTATTCTTAGTAACTGGAAATAAGAGGAAGCAATGATGGACACAGAAGAATGGTCAGATTAGTAGGAGGAGAACCATAGTGGTAACCAATTACAGATGTATGACATGTAGAGGATTTAGATTAGTTAACATTTTAGTCTCCTTTCAACTCTAAGAGTATGAAAGAAGAAAATTTCAAGATAAAGAACATAATAATGCCCACTTCTTCTAAGCAAGTCAAAGAGAATGAAGACTAAGAAAAGTTGGTTATATAGTGAGCAATGGGTCAATCATGACCTTGGACTGAACTGTTTTAATAGTGGGGTAGATATCACAATTTGGAGCATAGACCACTCTTGGTTTGCAAGTAAGAATAAAAATGGAGTCAGGTTTTCAATTAGGAGTGGGAGGAACTGGGGCTGAATGAAATTTCTTTGGTATGTTTGTTTTTAAGATATTGGAGATTCAAGCAATGGAGAATCTAATAATGGAAAATCAATGATCACAACAAAAGGAAACCTCAAATTCACCTATGCTCTGTTTATAAGCAATAGAGTGGAAAAATGTGCTGGCAAACATCTTGAAGATGTAAAGGGCAATGGAGAAGAATAATTGGGAGAAGAAGGCAGGAGGAGGAGAGATTAGTAGTATTATAAGGAACTTTAACAGAAGAATTAGTATACTACTCTCTCAGAAACCTAAGAGAAAGAAGAAAGAGTTCAAGAAAAAGTCTACTGGACCAACCTTTGTTGATGGGTTGATTGGTTCCTGTCCTTTCAGGAAGAAGATGACATCACTAGGGTAGAATTAGCATCTGATTGTGGCTGATCAAAACAATTCAAATTCAGAATGCTCTAACTATAGGTCAGGCACATATAGGCCATGTGAACATTTGGGGAAAATTCTTTAAATTTGCTCATCTTGCATTTCTATTGCACTACTTCAATTCTGCTTTGCTCATAGTGCAAAGCATCTTCTCTGATAAGGACCAGGCAATCCTGTGCCAGTGACTCTCATGTTGCACAATCATTTCCAAAGTTTTTTAAGACTAAATAAGACCAAAGAAATGTATATCCAAAAAAAGGTGGGACATTAGTCACCAAGAGAGAGGTAAGGATATCAAACACATGCTCTGCTTACTCCTTTTTGAATGTCTGACCATGCAAAGGGGAAAAACCTACTGCATTAAGAGTGCCTTACCCTCCTGCCTCATTTATTTCTCTCCTACTGATCAGAACCCATCTAAGAAAGTCAGATAGCAGGGAAAATTGTCACTACTTAGGGAGTCTTAACTCTTGTGCTCTAGCATTCATATGAAAGTCAACAATGACATGCCTTCTGAAGGAGATCCATACTTGTGATGAACTTTCTGAGGCCTTGAACAAGAGGTGTAGGGTAGAAGTGTCCTCACAAGCAAAGGCCATTATTTGGAACCAGATTAAGATATAATTAGAAAATATTTAACAAAACATATAAAATACACAGAGATACTGTGAATAGGTGGCTTAGTTAATATGTATACTTCAGGGAACTTTATGACTGGTTGAAGTCCCAGTTTCTATTTAAGTTGGACACCATTGGTGTCATAAACAGTTTGTGAGCTAAAAGAGCAGAGAGAATATCCAAACCAAAGCTCTATTGGCATATAAAACATTGGTATACTGAGTGAACCCTTATGGAGATTCCTAAAATAAATTACTGCACACCCAGGAACCAAGTTTACAAAAAGGGTACTCCTTGATTTTCTTCTGGATTCGTCTGTTCTTTCTATTTTCTCCTTTAAAGATTTATTTCTCAATTTCTTTTTCTCTTATAGTTCAAAATTTCTGGACAGCTGAGCAAAATCCAAACAACAGAGAGTGTCAGAGTTTGAGAGGTGGGAGGATCCCAGTAGTCATCAAATCTTCATTACAATAGAGCTGGCAAGGGGTAATCCAAAGCCATTAGCTCATCACACTTTGGGGCAGCTCGGAGTGCTTGGAGATCTCCCTGACATGGAGTCTAAGTTTGCCCATTTTTATCATCTACCCCTGCTCCTAACTAAGGTCTTTGGGGTCGGATAGAAAAAAGTTATTCTCAGGTTACCAGGACATCCCTACAACCATTCAAGATAACTCTCATGCCCCCACCCCATTGTCTCTTCTTGAGGAAGGACAATATGGATTAGAATTAGGAATCTTGTACTAACACAGATGTCTTGATCAAACTGGGGGAGGTGAAGCTGGATTTGTAAACTTCCATCTCAGATCTTGCATGACTCCTCACGGTGGCAGATCATAGCTTAATTCTTCAAATAGGAAACAAAAATCATCATTTTATGGCTTCAGAGATGAAAAATGATTGCTCAAGCAATGGAGAATCTAAAAATGGAAAACCAATGATCACAATGGAAGAGACCTCAAGTTCACCTATGGTTAGAAACAAAGGACATTATTCCTTTTTTTTTTTTCCAGATCAGTAATGTCACTGCTAGCATGGGAGTGGAACAGCCAAAGGCATTACTGTCCATGACCCACACTGTAAATCACAAGACACAGAGACATTTCACATGGAATGATCCCAGAGGTTTTTTTTGCTGTACTGTTGGAGTAAGTACATGAAGCAGCTCACAATCCTGCCAGGCAGAGATATCTAATGCTATTAAAAAGATTAACAGTTACATCTTTGCTGGTTTAGACTGGAGAGTCACCCCCCACTCCATTCTGCATTTGATTAAATTTTCTTTTCTATCCTGAAATGTCCTCACTTACTCCCTAGAATATTAAGAGAATGATTAAAATGAACTATAATTTCCCCAATGATAACATTTTGCATTGAACGTATGTATTCTCTAAGGGATAAGTGCTACTCATCAAAAATGTGCTTTCTTCATAGATTATTTGAGCCTAGGAGAGTTTATCTTTAGCCTCATGCATCAAATGGGAAAATGAAAGAGACCATGAAATTGTTAGTACAATTTTATTGTAGCTCCTATTCAAAGACAAAAAAAAAACACAACAAGGAAAAAACCAACCAAACCAACCAAATCCCCCTCCCTCCAAAAAATCCTGAACCATACACACCTAATTTTCCCAAGCAGTAAAAGATGCTTAAAGATAATGTTTCTTGTGTTTTACAGAGATTTTTCTAAGCCCTCATATCCAAGGATAGAAGTGTTTTTAACACTTTTTTGAGGTAGGTGGAAGTAGAGATTGTCAGGTCTGAACTTGTGAAGAACTCCCAAAATGTAAATTCCTAACACTAGTGTAGATGGGCTTCTCTATTTTTCAATGACAGAGTTGTTTGGATCACCGAAAGGTTATATCTTGCTCATTTATAGTCAGATGGTTGGTTTGTGTCAGCAGCAAAACTTGAATCCAAATCTTATTCCCAAGGCACATCTTTTTTCCAGTGAAGTGGATTGCCACGGAAAACACAAATGCAGATCCACTGTTGCTGGCCCTCTACAGATAGGAGAACTGGCAAGGTGAAAAGAGTCATACTAGTTCCAGAAGCAACATCAGATGTAGAAAAATGACGAAATGTGACAACACACATCTTAGGACTTGACCAGCAAAGTACATGGAATATCCGTGAATAAACCCCAATCGCATGGGAGAATTACATGTTGTCTTTCACTCTTAATGGTCCCAGTGATAAAATACTATCTCACCATCAGTTTAGAGGACATTTGTAGCTAAATAAACAAGAGACAGATCTCATCTGATGCCTCTGAAATCATCTACTAAAGTCTGGTATTACTAGGTGAGACTCAGAAAGAGAGAATAAAAAAAGCAAAACCTCCCAGGAACCAGTGTGTAATCCTTCATCCTGAAAAAAGATACCTTCAAAAGAGACATTTCAAGCAAATGCCAAAGTAGGTCAGATTTGATCCTGGTTGGCTCCGTAGCTCCATTTTATTAGTGGGACAATTAGTGGACACATCATCTCTGATTCTAAAGTCCATGGTACAGCTTGCTAAAGAATATGAGCTCCTTAGGAATATTTCTACCCAATTTGAAGGGACTTGTCAAGTCTTTTTGTTTCTGAAATGAGAAAATCCATCACCCCAGCATTTCCCTCTACTTGATCAGGTCTAAGTAATATATGAAAGACCTGGGATTTGACACCAGATTTAGCCCTTTCTACCTCTCTGCATCTCCTCTCAATGGTCACTTTCATTATTCTGTCTGTCATCACATCTAACACGGTCATCTTCAGTTATTCCAATGTGACGATGATCGTGTTGGAGTAGGATTTTTAGTGACTGCATTAAAACACGGGCTCTTATGGATGTAGGAATCAGATATTATTTGTTGTCCCTTGTCCTTGTACTTCAAGAAGAAGACCTTGACACCAGGAAGACGTCTTAATCTGCAAGTGAAATGACTCGAAGCAAGTGTGCAAAGTCACCAGTCCCCCCTCTTTCCTCCAGAGTCATCTGGGTCCAGTGGCAAGATAGAGAGAGATTAGAATGGCTAGAGGTGACATAGATGTAGTGAGAGACCTTGATCTTTCTAAGTTAAGGTCTTTCTCTGGTCTCATTGTCTGAAGCAACACTCATTCAGAGGTTGACGTTAGGTTAAAAAAAAAAGTGGCAAAGAATGGTCTCTTTGACCTAGTCAAGAGAAAAGAAAAAATCAATCTGGGAGTGGGGGGAACTCTCAGGGTTTCTGGTTAAAACAGAAACCATTGACATTTAATATATACTCATTCTGAGTCATCAGAATACAAACTATAAGTGAGAACTGAATTGAAATATATTGTTGGCCAATCAATGAGATCCAGAATGATTTGGGTTTAAGGCACGATCCTTAAAAAATTGATCTAGCCTATAAAGCCCAACAAGGGAGGGAGGGAGGAAGTAAGAAAGGAAGGGAGGAAGGAGGGAAGGGAGGGTGGGAGGAAGGAAGGAAGGAAGGAAGGAAGGAAGGAAGGGAGGGAGGAAGGAAGGAAGGAAGGGAGGGAGGGAGGGAGGAGAGGAGGAGCTGTACTGTTCAACTTAAACTGGTCAATTGGGTCTCTAATGGGGCAGCTACTACTATGCACAAGTTCTTGTTTATCCCTCATTCTCAAAGGGGACTATAATAATGTTTGTCTTTCAGTTTTGAAGACCATGACATCAGGGAGGTGAGGCCATGACAAGCACATCAACTGGATTTGAGTGCAGGGGTCTGTGCTAAGTCACCAGCCTCATTTTTTCCACCAGTGCTATCTGGGTCCAGTGTCCAGATAGGCATAAGGACAACTGGATGTGATTCTGGATGCAAGGCCATTAGGGTTAAGTGACTTGCTCAAGGTCACATAGCTAGTAAGTGGCAAATGTCTAAGGCTGGATTCAAATTCCCATCCTCCTGAATCCAAGTCCAGTGCTCTATCCACTGTGCCACCAGCCTCATTCTCTCCTGCAGAGCTATCTGGGTCTAGTGAATCATGTATAGATCTGTACGTACACACACACACACACACACACACACACACACACACATCACAAGCATCCCTTGTTGAAGGAACATCTATCAAATACATTTTAATATAACCAAAAAGCAATAAACACACAAAAATGCTAATAGTTTCTACCTTTTCCATTTAATTGGGGATGATCATGAGGAAATTGTTTTAGAAAAACACCTATTAAAGCTTGCATGTTCTATTTTCTTCAAGGATACCCTCAACATATTGGGGTTCTTTTGTCTTATTATGATTGTTGTAAGAATGTAATTTAGTTCACCATTTTTTCTAAATCCTGCTGAATGATGTTCTGCAGTTGTGAACAACAAAAAAATCATCTCTAGAATACAACTTATAGGTCACTCCAAAACAATAAAGAAAATACATAGATAACTAACCTAAGATAGCGAGGTGATACAATCTGGATCTAGTCATTAAGATTGGAGTTTAAATATGGACTCAGACACTTACTAGCTGGGTAGCCCTGGAAAAGTCCCAAGTCTGCCTCAGTTTCCTCTTCTAGAAAATGGGAATAATAATAGCTCTGACCTTGTAGGATTGTTGTGAGAACAAATGAGATACTTGCAAAGCACTTAGCATGATATCTGTTATACAGTAGGTTCTATGTAAATGCTCATTCCCTTCCCTGTTATCATCATCATCATCATCATCATTATTGTTGAAATCCTAATCATTGTATTGATACAATAAATGCCACCTTAGTTTAGTAGCATTGTAGTATTTTTTACAACCTTTTGAGGTTAGGTTAAACCTTTTATAACCTTTAGCCTTCACCATTACAAGAGATTTCTAATTTGTTCCCCTCTCTCCAGTCTCTTCCTTCTCCAATCCATTTTCCATGTACATCTGCCAATCTGATATTCCTAGAATCTGAGTCTTGTCATTTCACTACTGTCTCCACCTCCACTCCTACCCCCCACTAAAAACTTTTATTTCTGGGATAAAATGCAAGCCCCTGAGTCGGATAACAGAACCTGTCTCTAATCAGTCTTTGACCTACCTCTCCCCTTATACTGTGCAGCTGTTTGGGCTTCATGCACCTCCACTTACATCAAATTGGCCAGCTAGCTCTTCTACAACAAAGCAATACATCTTGTGCCTCAGAGGGTTGTCTGTCATGTCTGAAAGTCTTTCTCTCCTTTCCTTTGCTCAGTCCCGTAGAAGTCCAAGTGTCCCATTCACAGCTCATTCTAGGTGCTATCCCTCATGTTAAGCCTTCTTGACTAGTCATCCCTCCCATTGTTAACACTACCTCCGGCAACTTCCCAGTTAATTCTCATCATTCATGGTAGTCATAGTCGATAAAGTTGTTGCAAACAGTAAACTGGTGAATATCAAATCATTGTTCCTAAGTCATAATATAGTAGGGAGGAAGAATACTTTAGTGCCCCCCCCCAGTCCAACCAATAGCACCAGGGAATCCCACGAAAAATACCTGAAAACTCGTCTTCTAGCCTCTGCTTGAATATCACTGGTGTGTGTGGGGGTCTTTTGCCTCCCAAGGAAACTCATTATCTCTCAGACAGTTCTAATTTTTTCTGGAAAATTTTTTGGTCTTCAAGTTTAAATTGCCCTCTCAAAACCTTTCATATGACTCATGGTCCTACCCTCTTGGCCCAAAGAGAACAATCTAATTGCCTTTGAATTTTGGAAGGCAGTAATGATTCTCCCCTTCCCTAAGTCTTTTCTTCTTCCAAATATATTCCTAATTCCTTTTCTACTCATTCCTCATTATGGCATAGATGCAATGAAATTCATCATCCCATTTTCCCTTATGGAACTGCTTCATAGTTTAGCCATACCTTTCTAGATCAGTGGGAGCCAGAACTCAACTACATCCTCCACAAAGGATCTGACAAAGGACTGAAGACTGAGAGCCAATCACTTCCCTCTTCCAGAAAGCTCTCAGGAGATCAAGTTCAGGACCAGTCTGACTTTCCTGGCTGCTACATCATACTTCTGACAATTTGATCAAAGTTGATGAAAATCCCTCAAGATGAAGGTCGTTTTCCAGCCCAGTGAACTGATCTCTTGTGGAGGATCAATGGGGAAACCTGAACCAGGATCACATAAAAGGTCACAAGTGGATGCAGCACAATTGGTATCAATGAAGGTGTTCCCATTAGTGGTTTCATGGTCTTGGAGTAGCATCCAGAGTTGCCACTTCCCCTAGAGAAGGTATTCATGCAAAAAATGCTGCAAGTGTCAATCTTACCCAATTTTGCCTGGCAAAATTTTCACCTAGACAAAATTAATGGGAACTGTAAGCAAACCATGTTCATCAGAGAGTTTTAATGGAGAAGAATTGTAAGGGGACTCAGATGTCTATTTTTCATCTTCTACTCTACCAAACAGAAATCAAGAAACAGCAGCCCCTTTTGATTTTGAAGTCAAATCCCTCCCTAGGAGAAGATATGAACTGTCCTTACAAGTAAGTTATAAATGTTTAAGGAACATTTTTTGACTACAGCATTTCTAATGTGGCTGTCACAGTACATTTAATGTAGAAAAGATGTATTTTTAAATGATCTGGTTACTCCAAGGGTTTTGGCTTATAAAAGCCTTTTTTATTGAGATTCTAAATTCCAGTCTGAATAACCTTTCAATTTGTTCCAGTCATTTTTCCCCTCCTGCATTTGCATTGGCAATAGTGTTGGAATGGTTTCAAAGCTCAGGCCCAAGGCCCTGAGTCTTTTGTACCAAGTTTTCCCTTTAGCATATAGTGGAGGTGCCAGATCCGACATTTCTATAAAGATGTTTGCACAAGAAGAAACCACTTTGCCTTCTTAAAGATCAAGATTAAAGAAGGTTCAGTAAAAAAAAAATGTGAGGGTGTTATGTGTTACACCATTCTTGAGATTACCTGGGGGGGCTCAATAAAGGGGTTTTAACTTTGAATCAAGCAACTCCAATTCTCATAAGGTAGATTGAATACTCCAAATATGTCATAAGGTTCCATGGTACTGTTTTCTCCATCCCAAAGCTTCTGTTTGATGAGTTAATGATGGCTTTAGCAGGTACCCTATTGTTCAGTCTCCACCACTCTATCTGACAGCTCCTTACCTAGAGTCTGAGTGACATCTGTGGCAAGATGCCAGCATGAGAATATAAACAGTAAGCTCAGTGAGATTTAATACATCATCTTTTTTTGAATGTTTTATTTTTTTGATTACTTGTAAAGATAGTTTTCAACATTCATCTTTTTGTAAACTTCTGAATTTCACATTTTTCCACCTCCCTTCCTTTCCTCTATCCTCCTCATGAAAGTGAATAATCTATTATAGCTTGTATGGATACAGTCAGGTTGAACAAATTTTCATTATTAGTCATGTTGTAAAGGAAAAATCAGAATGAAAGGAGAAAAATGAGAAAAAGAAAAAAAAAACATAAAACAAGTTTTAAAAAGGGAAAATAGTAGGCTTTGATCTGTATTTAGACTCCATAGCTTTTCTTCTTCCTCCCTGGATGTGGATGGTATTTTCCATCACAACTGCCCTTGATCACTGAACTGCCCAGAGGAGTTGTATCCATCGGAGTTGATCATCACCCTATGCTGCTGTTAATTTGTACAATATTCTCCTGCTTTGGCTTACTTCGCCCAGCATCAGTCCATGCAGATCTTTCCAGCCTTTTCTGAAATCTGTCCACTGATTTCTTATAGAACAATAATATTTCATTACATTCACAAACCACAATCTATTCAGTCATTCCCAAGTTGATGGGAATGCACCATCTCCTTCTCAAATTGACAGAAAAAGACACCTGGAAGGATGTAAAAAGATTCAAGATGGAAGATGACTTCTGCGATGCAAGTCAACATCTATTACAACGAATCTTCTACAATGAAAATTTCTGCGTAGCACCTCACCATCATATACCCACAAAAATGGTTAAAACATGGAAACCTTTTATCCTGAGAAATTGTTGATATTGTCTCTAAGTTTATTGTAATGGTGTGTGACCTGTACAAATCTGGAGAGGTGTCAGGATCTTTAATTCCCACAAAACAAATGTGAAATATCAGAATTCATTTATTAAGCAGCTACTGTATGCAGGCACTGAGTATATCAAAGGAATGAAGGAACCAATCATCCTTTTAAGGACTCACACTCGTTGTTTGGAATAAGTTGGGAAGAATAAATGCTAAATTAATGTTGCCAAATCTACTGGCCTTGTTGAAGTCCTCATTTTCCTTTACCTCTCCACAGAAAAGTGAAGGAAAGAGGATAAACATTTACTGAAATCCTGTTGTGTATTAGACACTGGGCTAAGCACTGTAGAACATTTTGTTTGTTCCTCATAATAATCTGCGGTAGGTGCTATTGTCGTGCCAATTTTACAGTTGAGGAAAAAGAGGCAGGAAGTGATTAAATGCCTTGCTAAGGATCACAGAGCCAACAAGTATTTAAGGCTGGACTTGAAGTCAAGTCTTCCAGACTCCAAGCCCAGAGATTTAGCCATTGAGCCAGCTACGTCGTCATCATTTAATATCACAGTCCACACTCTTCTACTGGACTCTATTCTCTGCAATTCTTTGATATTACACTCCTGGTTTGTTTTCCTAATTGCCTGCCCTCTACTTCTCACTTTGCTTTAGTGGATTATCATTCATATTTGGTCCCTGACTGTGTAGACACCAAGGCTTTGTTGGGAGCTCTCTTCTCTCTCCAAGCCTTCTCTTGGTTTCCTGATCAATTGTCATCTATAAACAGATGATTTTTGCATCATATAGAAATGAAAGAAAAATGATTTTATTCAGTAATTATGCTATACCACACACAGTGAAAAATACAAACACTAAAGTAGATGAAGTGTCTATCTTCTCAAATAACCCAGTATTTATTTGACAAGTATTGAGGAGAACATCTATCTTTTTCCAGTGCAGGAGACAATATACATTAGGGTAGTGGTGGTCAGGGAGAGGCCTGGAGTTGTTAATGTAATCCTTACATCCTTTTTTGTTTAATATTTTTTCTAATTATATGTAAAAACAATTTTTAATGTTTTTTAATTGTTCACTCCAAATTCTTAGCCTCTCTCCTTCTTATTCTCCCTCATTCAAATTTGATTTAGGTTGTATGTTAGTTATACAAAACAAATTTCCATGTTGGTCATATTGTGAAAAACACAGGAAAAAAAAGGAAGGAAAATTAAAAGAAAAAGTTCTTTTAAAAGTATCTTCAATCTGCAATCAGACTTTATCACTTCTTTTTTATGAAGATAAATAGAATTTTTCATCATGTCTTTTGTAAGTTGACTTGGATCATAATACTGATGAGAATATCCAAGTCATTCAAAGATGATCATTGTATAATAATGATGTTATTGTATACAGTGTTCTCCTGGTTCTGCTTACTTCATTTTGCATTAGTTTATGTATTTCCATGGTTTCTAATTTTTTTTTTATTTAAGGCAATGAGGTTAAGTGAGTTGCTCAAGGTCACACAGCTAGGCAATTATTAAGTGTCTGAGGTCAAATTTGAACTCATATACTCCTGACTCCAGGGCTGGTACTCTATCCACTGTACCACCGGGCTGCTCCTTTCCATGTTTGTTTTTAATGAAATCATCCCAATTGTCACTTCTTATAGCATACTAACATTTCATCATAATCATAACTGGTTCAATCACTCCCCAATTGCTAGGTATCCCCTCAATTTCCAATCTTTGCCACCATTAAAAGAACTTTGCTATACATCAAAGTCTTTTCCTGTCTTAAAAATGTCTTTGGAATATAGACCTAATAGGAGTATAGCTGAGTTAAAGGGTACAGGCATGGTTTTCTAGCCCTTTGACACAATTTCACATTCCTATGGCTACACAATGGCTAGATCATTTCACAACTCCATCCACAGTGCAATGGTGTCACAATTTCCCCCAAACACTTCGTATTTTCTTTTTCTATCTTATTAGCCAATAGGATATATACAGGGTGGTACCTCAGAGGTGCTTTATTTTGCATTTCTCTTATCAGTAGTAACTTTATTTGTTGGACAACTGTCTATTCATATTTTTAAAATGACATTTACTCAGTTCTCTGTATATTTGAGAAATAAAGCCTTTATTAGAGAAATTTATTGTAAAAAGTTTACAATTATGATTATTGAGTGAATTTCCCTCCATCCTCCCTCCCTCTCTTTCATTATTTCTGCCCCTAAGGGTTTTACTTCTGACCACTGCCTCCTCTAGTCTGTCTTCCCTTTTATCAGTCATATTCCCTTCTCTTATCCCTTCCCTTTCCTACTTTCCAGTAGGGTAAGATAGATTTCTATACTCAAATGAGTGTGTATGTTACTCCCTCTTCGAGACAAGTCTAGTCAGATTAGGGTTTCCATGTCCCTCCCCCCATGCCCCTGAACTAACCCTTCACAGTAAAAGCATTTTGGCATCACTTTTATGTGAAATAACACACCCTATTCTTTTCCCTTCCCTCCTTGCTTCATACATACCTTTCTCACCCCATCATATTCTACTCACACCTGTGTCCTCTGTCTATGTATATATTCCTTCTAATTGTCCTAATCATTAGAAAGTTCTTAGGAGCTACAAATATCATCTTTCCATGTAGAAATGTAAACAGCTTAACCTTGTTGAATCCCTAATATCTCTAAGACTTTCTCCTGAGTTCCTAGATTATCATGTCAGCTCCTACCTATGTAGGATATCTTTACTATCATTTGGATGATTGCTCCTTGAGGAATTGTCAATTCTTGTTTTTGTTTGTTGTTTAATTCCAGTGATTGGGTTTTTTTACTTATATTATTATATAAATGCTGGCTAACTGATCTATTCATCCATTGACTCTTCATAAGGTACCATAGTTCAGGTTGCCTGGCATATCCAGTTTACTGAAGACATAGTATGGCATAGTGGATAAAGAGCTGGACACAGAGGCAGGAAGAACATGGTTTGAATCCTGCCTTAGATCTCAATTTGTGAGCCATTAAAGTCACTGAAACTCATTGATCCTCAGCTTTCTCACCTGCAAAGTTGGAAAGGGGGCAATGGGGAAGGATATAATTGCAGCAACTCTCTTAAAGGGAAGATATAAAGGAAATGATTAATAGAAAGTGTTTTATAGACTTTGCCATGCTACAAAAGAACAAGTTAAGAACAAAAGAAAGAATATTTCTGTGCATTTCTGAGTTGAGTCAGTCCTATCTAACTTTCCAAGATGCCTTACAGGGTTTTTTTTTTTAAATAAGGATATTGTAGTGGTTTATAATTTCTTTTTCCAGCTCATTTTTACAGATTAGGAACCAGGCAAAAAGGGTTCAATAACTAAACAGCCAGTAAGTGCTTGAGGCCAATTTGAACTCAGGTCCTCCTGATTCCAGGGCTAGCACTCTACCACAGTGTCATCTGGTTGCCCTAATGTATCTCTAGGTTTAACTTTTAGAAAGGTTTGAAGACTGCTATTGGAGATATATACATATATATATATATATATATATATATATATATATATATATGAGAGAGAGAGAGAGAGAGAGAGAGAGAGAGAGAGATTGATCTTGTAGAAACTGGGCTTTAGTTCCTTTGTGAAATCTTTTACCAAACTCCTTTAATGGCCTAGTTGGCTTTTATTCAACCTGATCTTAGCCAATAACCATTTATTAAGCCTCAGGAACCCAAAGATCAAGTAACCTTGCTGTCAAGGTCTTGGCATTCTACTTGGGGGTAGGGGGGGGTGTGGATTGTGAGGGGAGTTTCCTAATTAAGTGAAAATTGCCAAAAGATAGATATATTAAAAATAAAATTTGAAAACATTGCATTTTAAATGAGACTGGTTAATTATTTGATAAAAATTGACAAATTAATTTATTTATTCATTCAATTAATAATTATTGAAGATCTTTTATGTGTCGAGCTTTATGTGACTGGGAGACAGCATCCCAAAGACACACCTGAGATTGGCTTCCTTCCCTCAAGCAGCTTAAAATCCATTAAATTTGGAGCTCAGCAAATTCACCAAGGATAATTATGTCAATCAATCATGTGTATGTGAGACATGAGAATTATACACATACACAAGCAAACATAAAACATTGCTGTCATGGATAATAATCATTTTAGGAGACATTTTGGACATTCAAGTCAGAGAAAGATACCTGCCATATATTGCCTATAGCTATGAAAATGCTAATATAGGAACTTAATGCATGAGAGTTGAATTCTGGGAATCATTTTTAGACTATCAAGAAAAGCCATCATCTCTGCCTCCACTTAAAAACTGTCACCTTCAGTCTTCCAAAATGTTGGGAAATTATCTATTAGAAATCTATTTCTTAAGTTAAAACTTTGCAATTTTAAAGATGTCCACTTAAAATCCAAAGGATCCCTCAGAGAGATTAGAAAGTTATCTGCTTACAACTTCCAGTCAATCAATTAGCAAACATTTATTACTGATTAGGTGCCAGGTAGATAGCTAGGAGATACAATAGATAAGGGCACTGGATCTGAAGGCAAACATACCCTATTTCAAATTTTGCTTCAAGCACTGCCAAGATATGACCCTGGACAAGTCATTTAGCCTCTGTTTGCCAGAGGTTCCCAATGTAAAATGGGCACAGTAATAGTATACATCTTCCTTGGTGGATGTGAGGACCAAATGAGATAATCATAAAGCATTAGCACAGGGTCTAGCATATAAGGATAGATGCTTTATATGCTAGCTGTGATGGTGATGATGATGATGATGATGATGATGGTGATGATGGTGATGATGGTGATAATGAGAGTGATGATGATGCACAGTGCTAAGTTCTTGGAATACCAGTAAAAAAGAACCAAAACTCTCCTTGCCTTCAAGGAATTTACAATTAAAAGAAAAGATGCTATAGTCATACAAACTATGTTTAATAATGAATATAGATTCAATTAAAAAGTGACTTGAGAATTGAAGAAAGGAAAGAGGAAGAAAGAAAATAAGTATTGCCTGCTATGTGCCAGACCCTGTGCTAAAGACTTTAAAAATGGTCTCTTATTTGATCCTCACAACAAACCTGGGAGGTCATGCTGGTATTACCCCCATTTAACAGTGGACAAACTGAGGCATTTAAATGTTGAATGATTTGCCCAGGATCACAAGTCAGTCAGTATCCAAGGCTACCCAAAGTATGCAAACCCAGGTTTTTCTGGCTCCTGGTCCAGAACTCTGTCTACTGTACCACTTAGCTGATCCCCAATAAACGACTCCCAGTTGGGGTGACTTGAAAAGTTTTCCTGAAAAAAAAGTGGTATTGGATCTGAGTCTTGAGGGAAACCAGGAATTTTAAGAAATGGGAGTGATGGGAACAATAGATGGGGGAAATTCCACATCTGAAAGCTAGTCTGAGCCATGGCAAAGAGACTGGCATGGAGCATCTTCTGGGGGGAGGGGGTGAATATGTGGGAGGGGTGAGATCTAAGAAAATCATTCACTCTGGGGACTTTCCACATTCAGGGGATGACCTCCATAGGCAGCTTTTCCTGTTCCTAGGGCACCAATACTCAACCCCCCCCCCCAATTTCCTCTATTTCTCTTCTTTTCTATGTGAGACTGTAAATTCTAGTTCGACTGTAGTCTAACTCCCCTAGGTAGACTGTAAACTCCAAGGACAGCGTCTCTTTCAGTTTTGTTTCTGTACCTCACAGTTGAACACAATGTCTGACATAGAGCATAGGGCTGATAAATGTGTTTCCCTACCCTAAGTCATCACTATACCCAAGCACCTGGGAGAATAGCTGGTTTACAACAAAGGTTTAAATGAATTGAGCTGATCTGGAGCTTAGGGGAAAGTGAGTTTAAGCTTAGAATCCCTATTACAAGGGCGGGGGGGGGGGTTATAGCCCCAGGAAGTCTTGTCCCTTTCGAGATGGTACAGTCCTTTCCTGGGCTCCTTGTGGCTACCTTTAGTTGTCTTCACTTCTTGAGACTCCTGTTTTTCTGAGCCTCCAGGGCAAGCGCCACTGCATGTTCCCATTGTTCCCAGACACTACTACGATGTTTTGAGAAGTTCAAACCCAATGCCCCCCAAAGTTAACATGCTTACTTTAGCAAAGGGAAGGTGCCCCTCCCATCTAGTGAAGTTCTCTTAGGGGCTTGAGGAGAACAGTCCTTTCTTCTCCAAACTGTCCAACACTGGAATATTTGCGTTGTAACCCGACTTACTATTTTATCAAAGTCTTCAAAGATCGTGACCACATTTCTCCATCTAGTTTCAATACGGCCACTATGCAGAGACATATCATCTCATCACTAGACTTCTCTTTCTCTAAATGAATTGACTGGATTATTAAATTTGGGTTAAATGTCTTCCATTGAGTTATTCAACAGTTCTCACGGGGTTCAGGTACCAGAGCCTAACTATTTCATTAGTTATTTTAAGTGGAAGAGGGTGGGGTGCTTTATTAATTAATTCAGTAGACCTCCACCCTTGTACAATTATTTCTTGAGGTATTTATTTCCCAAATACCCTCTCTCAGAAAGTCTTTCCCAACCACTCTACCAATCCATGCCCCTCAAGGGAAGTTCAAGAATAGTATACATATAAAACAGAGAACAAACCTTGCAAGAAATGAAGAACAGATGCTAACAGCTGCCTGTGACTGGGATCAGTTCTTGGTTCACCCCCAACAAACTTTTCATGTTCTCATTTCTTTTTCTTGCAAAGATGTTCAGTAATTTTAGTAAAGACTTCTTTCTTTCATTTTTTTCTGTCACAAATATCATAGTTCAAAGGATCATAGACTATAGCTGAAAGGTACCTCAAAACTAATCTATTCCAACCCCTTCATTTTACAGAGAGAACTTGCAAGCAAACCTATACAAAGCAAGCTACTGGATACATTGGAATTAAGAAGGCATTGGAATTAAGAAAGGATTGAGGAAGGCTTCTTGTAGAAGGTGGCTGGATAAATTGGAATTAAGAAGGCATTGGAATTAAGAAGGGATTGAGGAAGGCTTCTTGTAGAAGGTGGCATTTTAGTAGGAATTAAAGAAAGTCAGGGAAGACAGTTATTGCAACAAAGGAGGAAGGCAGTCCTTGGTAACAGCTTAGAATTGGCAGGTGGGGATATAGGGCATGGTGTTTGGAGGGAGGGAGGGAGGGAGGGAGGGGGAGAGAGAGAGAGAGAGAGAGAGAGAGAGAGAGAGAGAGAAGGAAGGAGGGAGAGACAGACAAAAAGTGAGTCCCAAAGGTGTTCAGTGAGGAATCTAAGGTGACATTGATATCTTTCAGAGGTGGAATTTGAATACGGGCCCTCTGACTCCAGATTTATTGACTCACTATCTGTACCATGCTGATTCCTTCATCACTTAGTCTTTTTTATTTTATGTTATTTAAGACAATGGGTTAGGTGACTTGCCCAAGGTCACACAGCTAGACAATTATTATTAAGTGTCTCAGGCCACATTTGAACTCCTGTCCTCCTGACTCCAGGGCAGGTGCTCTATCTACTGAGCCATCTAGCTGTCCCCCAATAACTAAGTCTTTAGTGATCAGAGAAATTAAATCTTGCCATCAGCTACTTCATTATTCATCAATTTCCATTCCTTATCCTCATTGGGGGAGGGGAGAGTGATCATGGGTAATAACCTCTATGACACGGATAATCCCCCGAGAGAAGGATGAAGTACATAAAAGATCAGATAAACAAATAGATGCCTGTGGATTGTAGAATGGGTCACTGATGTGGAAAATTATTTTCCAAATACATTTGAAATGGACATTTCCCTTGGTTGCTTCTCATCCTCTTCCTAAATGGTTTCTAGTCTAGTCCTCTGTCTTCACAAAAACCATCAGTCTCCTTGCCTTTGGGGATCATGTATTTCTATGAAGGTCAAGTATGTGGATTAATTTTTTTCCCCAAAATCAATAGGGAACAAAACATCAAATTGTGTGCACCAGAAAATCCAGAGTGGAATATTCATTGTCCCTTCTGCATTCTTAAGTTTACTTTTCTAAACACAGCAAGCACCAAAGCAAGAGGAAAGTTGATGAAAACCAAGAAGTCAGTGTAACATTTTCTGTTTCCTCTGTCTCCTTACCAGGTCTTTCAAAGGAACTCAAGGGAAAAGGGAAGAGATCGTGATCCATCCGTAAGACAAACAAAAGGAACACAGCATGTCAAGAGTTGACCATCCCTCAAATGATTCCTCCCAAAATGGTTTGCTGCTCTCCTTTTGCCAAGCTTCCCAGGATGACTTTGGTTTGGATTCTCTGATATCCCCAAAGAAACTTCAATGGAGGTCTGACAATTATCATCCTGAATTGACAATGGGATAAATTCATGGTAGCAGGGATTGTGCAATCTTTCTCTAACAAACTATTGAGCTCTATTGTTTTTGTATCACTTTCATTTCCCATCATAACTCTCTCCCACCCCTCCCAAGAGAGATACTAACAAAAGAATAAAAACATAATTTTATGTATATTTTGTTACAAAGAATTAAAAAAAAGAGGGTTAAAAGGCTGTTGAGTAAAACTATCATAATAATGAGATGTGATTGTTGGCATACTGTTGTATATTTGTATTCTTTTCCCCTCTGCAAAGAAAGGAATAAAATATAAGCATGCATTCTTAACTGTTTTATTGAAGGATAGATGGACAATGAGGAAAAAGCAATATTGAGGGGATCTTTAGAGGAGAGAAGAGAGAGCAGCAAGGAACGAGAGAGAGAGAGAGAGAGAGAGAGAGAGAGAGAGAGAGAGATGCAAAAAGTGAGTCCCAGAGATGTAGAGATGTTCAGTGAGGAATCTAAGGTGACATTGATATGTTTCAGAGGTGGAATTTGAATACAGGGCCTCTGACTTTTTGATGGAATCATCACAGCAATTCATATCCTGGGATAAGGTGCAAGAAAGGAGGATGATTATCACTAGAGTTCACCCTGGTTAAAACGGACACTTAAAGGCATGAAGCAATCTGACTTGGGGGAGGATTGGACTCTTAAAGAAAGTTTGCCAAATTATCTTCTTTTCCCCATCTCCATATCTAGCAACAATTTGGATTAAAAATGACAATTGAACTCATGGAGAATAACTAAGAAATATGTTATCCATACATGGTTGTATTTTTCTCTCATGTCATCACTTTTTTTTTACCCTTTCTCTTTTTTCCTGTTCTCTCCTCCCTTTTTTCCTCTCTTCTTTCTGTTCTCTCTGTTGTTTTTCTTCTTTTATGTATCCATTATTCTTTCCTTCCTTCCTTCTTCTCTTTCCTTTTTTGTTTTTCTTTCTTTTTCTTCCTTCCTATTGTTCCTTCCTTGTTTCCATTTCTCTTTCCTTCTTTCCTTTTTCCTTTTTTCTTTCTTTTTATCTTCTTTTTTCTTTCTTCATTTCCTTTCTTTTCTTCTTTCCTTTCTTATCTCATTTATCCATTTCTATTCTCTTTCTTCTCTTTTTCCTCTCTTCTTACCTTTTCTCACTTTTCTTTCTTTTCTTCTCACTTCTTTCTCATTTTTTTCTTCTCTTCATCTCTCAAAAATTTAGAATAGACTGACTTATTTCTATTCATTTCTGAAGAATGAACAAAGCAACTGGATAACTGATCAGCTTTCAATATGTACAAGTCTCTTCTTTGGCTTTTGTAAATTATTTGTGAGAGTAAACACTTAACTGAAGTGAACAGCATGTGCTTTTCACTCAATTTAGGACTCCTGAACTTCTATGTTAATATGGTTCTCTAAGTTATGTCTCTAAATATGGGACTGAAAAAAATGAAAAATTTTCAGTAGAAAACAAAATCATTATTGTTCAATAATTCAGGTTATGTGATGTGGCTGGTTTCAAGACTTGTTCATTTCAAGGGATTATAATCACTTTGAAGATGGAGTCTGAATTTTAGTGACTTGGGATTCATTTGTAAATAAAGTAATTTCTCATAGGCCAGGGATGAATCCTCTAATACCAATGCTAAATTGCTTCAATTGCCTTTATTTCCATGGGAAAAGAAGGTCTGTGGCATAAATTCAAATTGGAAAAGCCCATATTTGATACAGTATGGACAGGAGGGCACCAAGTGATCAACAGACATTTTATCTTGATTTTTAATTTGTTGACTTTATATTTTGATCATGTGAGATGGGCAGGGTGAGGTAGGGTGGATATGTAGTTGAGATCAGGATTTGAAATTTGTAGCTCAAATATATAGTATCCTGCATTACCTTCAAAACATCCAGTAAATGAAAATATAGAGACTATCAGTGAATCAATCATCTCTAAGCCTTTATTAATTATCTATCTGATAAAAACACAATGAATAAAATAATCCCTACTCACAAGAAACTTACAGAAAACATAAATCTATGACATACACCTATGGATGTGTTCACACATATGCTGCAGAATAAATATCAAGACCATAAATGCAAATAGACAAAAAAGTAAGTAAATAAAAGATAGTCTGGGAGGGAGGGAACTGGGGATCAAGGAAAGCTTCATCCAGGAGGTGACATTTACCTGAATCTCATGGAGAGATAGGGATTTTATGAGGCAGATTTGAGGAAAGAGCACATTCTGGGCAGGGAAAACAACCAGGGCAAATATATGAAGATGGAAGCTGGGTCAGAGAGAAGCCAGTTTGATGCAAGATAGAGGGTAGGAAGGTAAACAGTAGTCAAGAAGGCTAGAAAGGTCGAGGATGGGGGATAAGGTTGTAGAGGTCTTTAAAAACTAAACAGGAAAGTTTATATTTGATCCTAGAGGTGTTTGGAAGTTAGTAGAGCTCAATGATTTGCAAGGTCACTTTGGTATTTAAGAAAATCCACATAGGAAGTTGTGTGGGGAATGAATGCAATGAGATTTGAAGCAAGGAATCCAATTGGGGAACACTGCAACAATTCAGGCAAGAGGCAATAAAGATGTGAATTAAAATGATTACTGTGTGAGTAGAGATAAGGGGTTGAATGTGAAGATCTTTTGGGTTGGCAATTGACTGAATATAAAGGGTGAAAGAAAAGGAGTTGAGGATAACACACAGTTTATCAACCTAGAAGACTAAACTGAGGGTGGGTTTAGGGGAGGGGAAATCTTATGAGCTTTCTTTTGGATATTCTACAATTGTGTGGTCTCCATAAAAACAAAAAAACAGGTTGGAAATTGGAAATGTTCAATTAATGGTTAGGAATACAATATTCACTGTAGGGAGAAAGATGGATGTCAGAAATATGATTTGGTAAGTCATCTGAATGGAAGTGATCATGAAAATTATAAATCTGATGACATCAACATCAGCAAAGGAGTATGTAGATAGAAAAGAAGTGAAGGGTCGTTTAAGAGGTCTGGATAACATCCACATTTACAGGGCATGATATGGCAGCAAAGGAAAAAAAAGGAGGAAGACAGATAAGAGGAGGACAAAGATGAAATAAACTCTTGGAAACCATTTCACCACCATAAATCATCCAGAAGGCAAAACAACAACAACAAATCTAGGGCGGGAAATTAACGTTCTATTTAATAAGAGAGAACTGGTACTTTGGAGAAGACATCATCGTACGGAAAGTATTAGGACAAATGAAAGTTTGGAATAATTTGTGGATTTAATGAGCTACTAGGGAATTAATTCTAGTGAAATAAAGGCACTGCTTTGCTGTAGGGAAGACCCAATTGGAATTTAACAATACATATTGATCATCTACTCAGTCAGCATAGTTGGATGATTTCTTTGATCTCCAATCAGAAATAGAGAAGCCAGAAAACAGGAATAATGGAAGGCCAGCCTTCAGTAAAGTGTGAAGAGCTGGGTCAAGACTGGAGGACAGAGTGGAACTGAATCCCACAGCTACTGGGTGAAGATTTGAGAAAGGAAGAAAGAAAAATCATAACTGATGAAATGGCCTGGGAATGCCCTAAAGTGTGGAAAGAGTGAAAGTTGTGATTGGAGCTAAGGGTAGGGTTGGGAGGGCTGTGGCACAGGAAGATGTGTCATCATTAGAAGGTACAGTCAAAGACAGGGGTTTCTTTTAATAAAGAAAATTCCTGTTTTATTTTTTTTTCAAGGCAATGGAGTTAAGTGACTTGCCCAAGGTCAAACAGCTAAGTAAGTATTAAATATCTGAGGGTGCATTTGAACTCAGGTGCTCCTGACTCCTGGGCTGGTGCTCTATTCACTGTACCACCGAGCTGCCCCATTGTCAGAGATTTTAATCAAGGAAGTAGAATCCATCTATGTATGTAATGGTGAGATTTAAAGGACATCTTCCTATGTGCCTGAGTTAAGAGTAGGTCTTGAGATATTGACACTTTCCATTGACCAGATAGGATGAAGACATCAAGTGGCTGGAAGAAATAGAGTATAAATATAGAGTGTGTGTATGTGTGTGTGTGTGTGTGTGTGTGTGTGTGTGTGTGTGTATTATATTGTATTTATACGAGTCAGATAAATTTGGCTTAAGTTATTAAATCAACATTTTAAACTATTGGAACTTTCTAGAAGTCTATACAATGTAGGCTAGTCAATGTGAAGAATTTAGAACAAATTAAAGATACCTCAAACTTCAAAACAAGGCCACTTGAAACCATGAAATGCATAAACACAACTGGCCCATCAAAGCATCATGAGTTAAGATTCTGTAAGGGAAAAATGTCTGTACATTAAGCCCAAGTGGCAGTCTCAAAGACATATTCAAATACATTCACACATATACAAAGACAGATACACAGACAAAACTATATCTCCTAGAAGCCAGAGTGTATAATGCTGATAGTGTCTACAGTAGGGAACTTAGAAAAACTGAGATAGTAAGAGGTAAGAGGAGAAATGCACAAGACAAAATGGAGAGACATGGGGAAAATAGTCATGTCTGTACTATTGTAGGGCTGTGGGGTAGCAGAAGCAGTGGTGATTATCTTAACAATCATCTCTCAGAACAAGAAAGAATTTACCTGGGCGATGTGAAAGGAGGCAGTCAGTGGAGAATGACCCAAAATTTGCTCTTGCAGCAAGATGGAAAGATTATGTCTCATTCAAGTGATTACTGACTTAGAACTCTCAAACTGTAGTGTGGAATAGATATGATCTGGGGCAATAAGCAGGTACCACCACAGTCTCCCACCTTGGCTTCTGTGAAAATGGACCTGGGCTCAATAGACTCAATAGTCTCTCAGAGATTTCCCTATTTTTTTATCTTTCCTTTCACTGGGCCAATGCAAGTTTTGACTCTTGCCTTGCCACTATACTCTGATGCTCCAGAGGAGAGCAGAGAGAGTGTGCACTTAGATCCAATTCACTCTCAAGTCAGAACATCACTCCTATGAGACCAATGGTTCTCATCTAGACTGAAGGACAAATACTCTTTCTTCTCTCAGAAGTGCCAGACTGTTACACCTTAAACCTGGCTCTGAACCTTCCCACGCAAGGACGAAACATTAGAATCCTTATTCTTTTGGAAACCTTAACCCTTCTCTTACACAAAGTACTTTCTTCCCCAATCCAATCTCCCATTGGTTAACAATCTCTATTGAAATTTGCTTATCTCATTTTTACTCATGTTTTATGTTAATTTCATTGTATGTCTGGGCAGTTAGGTGGTACAGTGGACAGAGCATTGACCTTGGAGCCAGGAGGATGGGAGTTCCAATCCATCTTCAGACACTTGCCACTTACTACCCGTGTGACCTCGGGCAAGTCACTTAATCCTGATTGCCTCACATCCAAGGTCATCATCTCCTGATTCCTATTTGGTCACTGGACCCAGACAGCTCTGGAGGAGAGAGTGAGGCTGGTGATTTAGCATAGCTCACTTAAATCCAATTCATGTGCTTGTCATGGCATGACCTCCCTGATATCATGGTCTTCTTCGAGAACAAAGGACAAACATCATCATCATCATTATCATTGTTTGTAGTTCCTGCTCTGATAGAATATAAGCTCCCCGAGGGCAAGGATATTCTATATCTCTGTAGCCGAACTCCCACCTCAATGTCTGAGACAACCGAGAGCTACTAAATAAATGTTTGATGACTTGAACTGAATTGAATTGTCATCTGGATAGTTTTGAAGTATAGTCTGGTACAGACTGTGAATTTTTGATAATAAAACCTTTCTCTCTAGATTTAATATTCTCATCCATTGCAACTCATAAGCTACCCAGAGACTTTTGTGTTCCTGGAAGTTTAATGACGACTTCCAGAAATTCTGGGAATTCTTTCAAATATGACAAATGTCACTGCCAAATATTACCCAAGTCACCACAATTCTCCTTCTCACAACACTCTCCTGATGTGACCTTGTCTACACAACCATCTCTATTCTTCAATTTCCCCCAGATGCCATCAGGATCAGGGATACAGAATCTGACTTTTTTCTAACTCTCACTAAAATCATGCATAGTTGGACCAAGGACATAGAATTATTTTTCCCAGAAGCCTCCAAACAACGGCTGCCTTTTTTGACCATGTCAATAGAAGAGATTCTTGATCAGGTGCAGGTGGGACTAAGAGCTTGGCAAACCCTCAGATTTCCCATGAGTCAGTTAATTAAGCAGCCGTCTCAATGTGTTCCTTTCCTGATTACACAATTTAGACATTTTTTTTGAACCCATCAATAAGTTAGCAATGGAGAGCACAGCTGCTGTGGAAACCAGATCAGGGCCAGCTGTGGAGGGCACTGGGATTTTGGTCTGGGCAGATCATCAAAATTCAGAAAACTCTGAGAGTCCTTTTGCTAGCTAGAAGCCATGGACAGCTCAGAATCATGTCCTTAAAATACTCCCATTTCCCCCTTTATTTTCCGGAGATTACAATTATCACAGAATAGCAGAATAGGAATATGAGCAGGGCTGGCTCATTATGGGTGCTCAGTCTCTCCTTGGAGACTATGAGCCTAAAATTATGCCCTCCTCCTACTGAGAGCCCTTCTGGAAGAGTGGGTGGATGACACATTGTATAGGTTAATGGACCCTGCCTGTAATTATCCAGTATACCATCCAGAAGCTGATTCTTTGGGATGGACCTTAATGCTCCCCACCAGGGACTGGGCACATCGACCAGAGAGGAGAGAGGAAGGAAATCCAAAGGGCCAGAGTTTGGATCCTATCTCAGATATAAGCTGGTTTGGGACATTTCTTGTCTCCATAACCTAGAATTATAAGTGATAATGCTAATCTGTAAAGGGAGACTCTTCACCAGATGTTCTTGATCCTAAGAAAATTATATCAGACTGCACAGATAACACTTTGAAGTTTGCAAAATACTTTCCAGTATCTCCTTTGAACCTCACTAGTGTCCTGTGAGATGAGTACAATTGTTTTCCCCATTTTGCAGATGAGAAACCTGAGGCTAAGAGAGATGAAGTGGTTTTGGGGAGGTCCTATACCTAGTAAGAATTTGAGACAGACTTCCCTAGTAAATGCATCTATTTTAAATGTTAATTACTAGTTGATTGGGGAACAAACTTGTTGGAGCTCATAAGATCTTTCACCATTTCTTAATACATGCCCTATAACTGAAATATCTCTGGGTATGCATGGGTATGTACCCATGTATATTATGACAATAGTGATCATGAAAGTCGCTTCAGGAGTTGAGAGGTAAATTGAATTCCTGGGTCTTCACAAATGTAACTTGTAGGTTGGTCTAGGTTCCTAAGATCTCTTTGGAAAATCAAGGTGAAATGTCTTGGAAAGAACATACAAAGGCTGGGGAATCTACAGTATTGGGTGACAACAACTTTACATTTCTGCTCCATAACTGCTTTTTTTTCATTGATATCAATTGTTCCTACAAAAACGGCTGGAACGATTTCATAAGCAATTTCAAGTTGACTTCATTTTACATCTGCATGCAGACTCCAGTGGTCTTCATGTTGATTCCCTTTTCTCAAAAATTCAAGGTTCGGGGGCAGCTAGGTGGCTCAGTGGATAGAGCACCAGCCCTGGACTCAGAAGGACCCGAGCTCCAATGTGACCTCAGACACTTAATAATTACCTAGCTGTGTGACCTTTGGCAAGTCACTTAACCCCCACTGCCTTGCAAAAGACTAAAAAAACAAAAACAAAAACAAAAACAAAAACAAACAAAAATTCAAGGTTCTTTGCATCCAGAAAAGTGTCATCAATCACCACATCAAAACAAATGTGATTTTCTCTTGAAGTCCATCTTTGTATTTCAGGGCTGCCAAGCTGATAATTTTAATGGCATCTTGGATTATAAATGTGCCAATGGGAATCAAATAGATTTTGTTTGTTTATTTGTTTTTTCCAAGGCAATGGGGTTAAGTGACTTACCCAGGGTCACACAGCTAGGTAATTATCTGAGGTCGGATTTGGACTCAGGTACTCCTGACTCCAGGGCCATTTTCTATCCCCTGCACCATCCCAAGAATCAAGTAGATTTTGTAACACATGTTGTGCAAAAAAAGGGCAGCCTTTTTTGAAAATTGCATTTGGTTTTAAGATATGCTCCAAATGCTTGAAAAGACATCCATTTATTTCATAGTCATGTCACCTACCAAGAGTGCCTTTGGAGCATTGTGGTTCTTGGTAAAATGAAAAGATGAAAGGATGAGAATGTGAACAATAAAAATTGTGAATTAGTATTGAACCAAATGGACATTAACGTTCCAGGGTTAGATAAGAGGCTTGGGTACTATTCTGTGCTAATCACAGGGTAGAGTCAGAAAGGATAAAAGGAGAATTGAACTCCATATGATTGATTTTTGACCTTTATTCTTGGAGAAAACCATGACATCAGGAAGGTGATGTCATGACAAGCAAGTGAATGGGATATAAATGAGGAATCTGTGAGGAGTCTTTCTCCTCAGGATAACCGGAGGTGGACCTAGATATGAGGCAATCAGGGTTAAGTGACTTGACCAAGGCCAGATGTCTGAGACTAGATTTGAACTCAGGTCCTCCTGACTCCAGAGATGATGAGATGACGTCCATATAAAGAAGACCAGGGGATGGCTAGGTGGTGCAGTGGATAGAGAATCAGACCTGGAGTCAGGAGGACCTGAGTTCAAATCCAGCCTCAGACACTTAATAATTACCTAGCTGTGTGGCCTTGGGCAAGTCACTTAACCCCATTTGCCTTGCAAAAACTAAAAAAAAAAGACCAGAAGAAATATGGAGAATAATGTATTTCAATAATGCAATGTCTCTAGTACTCCTAAGCATTTTATTGATTTTATTTAGTGTATCTTTTAAAAAAAAATGTTTGCAAGGCAACATGTTTAAGTGACTTGCCCAAGGTCACACAGCTAGGTAATTATTAAGTGTCTGAATCCATGTTTGAAGTCACATCTTCCTGACTCCAGGGCCAGTGCTTTGTCCATTGTACCACCTGGCTGGCCCTTACTTAAGATCTTTAAATATATTTTGACTATTTCTCTGCTATCCAATTCAATTATATAAGTGATTATTCAATGACTACTAGGTGACAGGAGCTGGGGAGACAAAGAGAAACAGGAATTAGTTCCTACCCTCAGGGAGCTTGTGCTATATTTAAGAGTAGATGTTTCTTCAATTATAAGTGAACTTAACACTGAGATTGTGTAACTTAGTGAATCAACTGTCTTTTTAAAGGTGATGAGTTCCCTGTTTCATAAAAGTGTTTGAACAAAAGTTGTCAAGGATGCTTCAAAAAGGATTCATACATGGAGTAGTAGGCTGAAGATTTCCTCTGGGCCATGATAATGTATGTTACACACTTTTAAATTGCATTAATAATATTTCCTCTATCATTTTTATCAAAAACAAAACAATGAATCAAGCCTTGATGTCAGTTACCATTTTCTAAAGTGCAAATGATCCCAATGACAATTTAATAATTGGCTTTTGTGGGTCAATTCAAACTGACTCCAGCATGCCTTGCTTCAGACATTTCCAATGCAAAGGTACAAGGGAGATCTGAAAATACATAATATCTGAAGGGGCTAAAGTGGAAGGATGAAGGCATGGTGGAACTGACTTTGGAGGACCTGGGTTCAAATCCCTATCTTCTACTCATTCTGTCTATGTTACTTAGAAAAGTCATAACCTTTCTGGACCTCAGTGTCCCTATTGGGAAAAACAGAGCAAAACTAGATGGCCTCTGATGTCTTATCCAGGGCCAAATGGATGAGTTTAATCCTTATAGGTTCAAACATTTATTTTACTTTTAGTGGATAGAGAACAGGCTTTGAAGTCTGGAAGGTCTGGGTCCAAGTTTCACCTCTGATAACCTGGCAAACGTATTTGTGACACTGTGCAAAACAAACAACCTCTCAGGGTTTGAAACAGCTTTCAAAAACGAAGGTTTGCAGAGAAGATGTCAACCTGCTTTGGTAGAGGGAGTTTCCTCATTTAGGACTTCCCTACACTGATGAAAGGACAGGAACAGACCCTATTCCTATGTTTTGTTTCACTACATGCTGTGGGTGATGATGATGATGATGATAACTAGCATTTATATAAAGTTTTAAAGCTTGCAAATTGCTTTGCAAATATTATTTAATCTTCATAACTACCCTGGGAGATAGGTGTTATTTTTATTTTTATAGTTTGGGAAACTAAGGGAAATTGAGGTGAAATGACTTGTCATGTATACAAAGAGAAAACAAAAATGGTTCCTGCCCTCAGGGCGTTTACATTCTAATGAGAAAGCTACTTGGAGAGAAATTGAGATCTTTCAAAGGACTCTGCTTAATGCTGGGGTTGGACCTTAAAGAAAAACAGCTGGGATAGAGTAGCAGAGATGGGATTGTTTAGGGAAAATGAGTAAGTATGCCAAAGTCTATACTAGAATAATGAGTTTGATAGATGACATTTTCAAGCTGGCATTTTGATATAATAATAATAATAATAATAATAAACATTTTTAGAGCTCTTTAAATGTTACATTTATCCCTGATAGAATATGAATTTCTTGAGACGAAATATGGTCTGCATGTGTGTCTGTGTATGGGGGCAGGGGTACATATGTGTATGTTTTTCACTTCTAAAATAGTGCCTGATATCTAGTAACTGCTTGATAATTGATTGTGGATTGACTGATATTTTCTGTTTCTCACACCAGATCTGTGAGTTATATGCTCTCATACTCCTACGGATCTATGATCACATCAGCAATGAAGATCATGGCCTTCCATGCCTCCCCCTCCTATTAACAAAAGCCCATATCCTCCCACCTATTTCCCACAGGGAATCCACCCAACTCATAACCCTCTCTTTTTTTTTCCCTTTTGATATCATTTGAATTATAGTGGAACATATGTCCTCCATTGGGGACCTTTGGATTTCATCAAATGAGTGACCCATCTCTCTCTCCTCCCTCCCATTCATATATCTATCTTCAATGACATCCATCAAAGTTTCTCCTGGGAATTAAACAATTCCTTTACAGTACAGGGAGTAAGCTTTATCACAGAGATATTATTATCCCCATTTAATAGATGAGCAAATGAGTCCAAGAGAGATTAAATAATTTGCCTGTGGTCATGCAGATATAGGGTGGGAGAGCTAGGAGGCTTCCTGACACAACACAGTCTCTTGTCAACATTGCTACCCACAAAGACAAAACCTTTGAAACAACAGAGCAATTAGACCTCAACAAAACAACCTTCTCTCAAAAAAGAATCAGCCTTTGGAAGGCTCTTCTGTTTATCTGACCTCTATAAGTGGTGACTAAGAGGATTAGCCTTAGAGATCAAATCTTGTGAAGGTAACCAAATATAAGATCCTTGGGCAAATCCCCCTGGTTTATCCAGAGCCTTAATTATACAAAGGTGTCCAAGAAGGGCATCTAAGTCCTCAGCCTCTCTAACTTGTAGAGGGATTCATGACAAAGAACCACACCCTTTAGGGAGGAAGCTTCTTTTCCACCAAAGTTTGCAGAGCACCACAAGAAGTCTTAGATAATTAGCTAGCTGTTTTCTCACCTTGGCTTGCCCTCCCCTAACCTTCATGTATTCAAGCAGCTTAGGTCCAATAAGATCCACTACATTAGAAATGTCTGAAAGACCATGGAGAGGAGAAGAGTGTGATAAGGTGGAAAAAATGGAAAAATTTTTTTCTTTTCTTTTCTTTTCTTTTCTTTTCTTTTCAGAAAGAGAAGAGAACAAAGTCTGTAAACAATCAGTCAGTGAGGTGGACTTTGATTCCTGGCAAACTTATAGAAAATATCATCATAGAGAAGGTCCATGAACATCTTGAAAAGGAAGTGGTGATTGCAAAAGATTCTTCCTTAAGACCACCTCATGCCAGAAACCTCACAGCACCGCAGCCTGAAAAGTCATTACAGGAGAGGCTTCGGGTCCTCCAGCAGGGATGATGAACTCCCTCTCCAGAGTGAGCAAGGGTCCTCATTTTTCATTTCTGCACATCTGGAATTCTGTAGGAGGCATATCTCTCCTGGATTAAACCTAGAGATACAAATAGGGTCTTGTGGGGGTTTTCCTAGTTGTGTTCAACCACCACAATATGTGGCATGTTTAGTGGCTGTAGCCATATTATTTCTACTGTCATCTAGCCTGGTCAATGATGCCCAGGGATCTTATGTCCATGAACCTCTCTTTGTCGATGCCAAAAATAGTATCTGCGGTACTGAAATCACCCTCAATAGTCTCCTTCTATCAGGTATTTCCAGATATTTCCAGTCTCTCTTGATGGATGTTGGTAGAAGAGCTCACCCAAGAGAACACACCGGAAGGTGGAAAGGGAGACAAGTTGCTATTGTGTGCTAGCTAAGAATCTTTCTCCAGTTGTCTTTGTGAGAGAACCTGGTTTCCATTTTTCTTTCTCTGGATTCATCCCATTGTTCAAGATGTAAAATTAATAGCCTCGCTTAAAAGATCTTATCAGCTGTGACACAGGAACTTGGGGCAGTGAAGTCAAGGAATTGGGACAAAATGAGCTTTTTCTGCTTCAACTAATGAACAACATCCTCTACTGTATTATCTTTGGCTTCAGCATTTTTTAGATCAGCACAGACCATCCTCTGAGCTGTACGTTACAATCGGCATTGTCAGTTTTCCTAAACTTTCTATGAAAGAAAATACCTAATTACCATATTGAAATATTTAATAAAATTCCTTTGAAAACTATAATTTCCAGAACAGACATTTTTTTTTAAATCATGAAAGAGAATGGCTAATTGTATATGGCTCTCATCAAGATGGAGGAACTGATTTCTAAAATGGAATGACACAAACTGAGGTTGGGGAACAAATAGTCACCATCTCTCATTAGAATTTGTGATAGAGGAAAGGAAAGATAGTAATAGTCAGATGTGAAGCCTGGATATAGAGAGAACAGGTTTCGTAGGATTCATAGATCCAAGAATTACAATTCTACAATCTCAACACAGAAAAGATATCCACAATATACCAATAGACATATATGGATGCACATTACATATATAGGCATATGCAAAACACCTCAATTTTTAAAAGTGTATATATAAACTATTTATATTTAGATATTTATTTAAAATTCTGAAATCAACAGCAATTAAAAAGATCATTTCAACATTAAAGTACAACATAAAAATGATATCTGAAACTTCAAAACACTATTATATGATAATTTGTTCTTTAAAAACATATAATAAATTCAATTTCTAAGGTTTCCTATCAGTCCCTATTTCTTCTTATGCATTAAAAAAGTTTCAATGGCCTTTTCTTTTGGTTGTTGTTTTATAGGAGGTAATACTATTGCCCCTACTTTCTCATTTCTATCTAATGAGATAAAAAGAGAAACAGTGGGATCCTTGCAATATAGGAGAATATGCAAGCCAACACAACCACCCAGTTTCTAGGTTTTGCACCTATTCTTTTTTTTTCCTAGGGTTTTTTTTGCAAGGCAATGGGTGTCAAGTGGCTTGCCCAAGGCCACACAGCTAGGTCATTATGAAGTGTCTGAGGCCGGATTTGAACTCAGGGACTCCTGACTCCAAAGCCAGTGCTGCATCCACTGCACCACCTAGCCACCCTAGCACCTATTCTTAAAGAGACGGAGGCAAAGAAGTGGTAATGAAGAAGAGGCAAAATCGCTGTGCTCAAGAATGGACCATGCCAGACCACAACCACTCCCTTTCATGGCAAAATTAATAGACATGTAGTCCAGGTCTGTCCTGTGCATGCTTACCCAGAATTCAACAAAACGTTTGATAGTCTTTCCTGCCAACTTGTCCAAAAAGATTCTAGAGATGTGGGCAAGGATATTAGGGAAAGTCTGAAAGACATAGAATTGGTTGCATGCTGAACTGCAAAGAATAATCAATAATGCTTCCATGTCAATATGGACTGCAGTCTCTGCCACAAGTGCCACATGCTTGATGCTACTGTTTGAAATTTTTTTTTAGGTTTTTCAAGGCAAATGGGGTTAAGTGGCTTGCCCAAGGCCACACAGCTAGGTCATTATTAAGTGTCTGAGACCAGATTTGAACCCAGGTACTCCTGACTCCAAGGCCGGTGCTTTATCCACTATGCCACCTAGCCACCCCATGTTTGAAATTGTTTTCAGTGACCAGGGTAAAGGTGGTAAGCTTATGACATCCACAAATGATGCAAAGCTGCCATGCTGACTGATAGGTATAATTACAGTAATACTCTCCCACAAAGAATTTGACAAATATCATATCATAAAATATGACATATTAGAGGGGCACAATTAGGTGGCGCAGTGGATAGAGCACTGGCCCTGGATTCAAGAGTCCCTGAGTTCAAATCCAACCTCAGACACTTAATAATCACCTAGCTTTGTGACCTTGAGCCAAATCACTTAACCCCATTTCCCTGCAAAAACTACAAAACAAAACAAAAAGAACAATTCAAACAAAAAAAGTCATGCTAGAAATAAATGAAAAGACACACTTGGGATCAACACATTACCTTCACATTCACAGAAGGGGAAAAGTGTGACTCAGTAATTATTTATCCGAATGAGATCTAGGGGGGTTTTAGTAGACTAGAGAATTATTTTTAAGATCAATAAGGGATTGGAACTATGAGCTCTTTGGTACAGGGGAATTCAAGTTGGGGTATTCTATCATTCAAGCTGACAACTCCTATACAGCTTAAAGTCTTAGAAAGTTACTTGAGACATTTAAGAGTTCAATGATTTGGCCAGGTTGGCACAAACTGGTGTGGTATTGCAGTGAGAAGTATGATTATCTTAAGTCAAAACCTAGACTATAAAACTGGATATATGTCTTTGAGAATGTGACCCTATTGGAGGCAAGGCTAGGGAACACCATCCAGGAAGAGGCAAGGGCAAGTCCTTGTGACCTAATTAGAGGCATTGACTTCAGTTCTGGGCATTCTATGACAAGAAGAACATTCCTCATAAACTGGAAAAGTCCAAAGAAGAGTATCCAAAATGGTGAAGGACCTTGGGATCATTTCATATGAGAAGAGAGTGAAGGGACAATTGAAAGGTATTTAACCTATAGACAAGTAAATTTGGGGACAAGAGAGAAGAGAATGGTTCTGAGTGGTTTTGGTGGATGTCCTCCCAGTATGTGAAGGATTGTCAGGTTGGGAAGGGGAAGGGTTTCAGGTTTCAGAGACCAGAACCAAGAGCAAAGGGTAGGCATTGAAAAGAGTTCAACTGAGGCCTGATGTCAGTCTTTATAATGAAAACTACCCCAAAGAAGGATAGACAGTTTTAGAAGGTCTTGTGCTCCCCTTCACTTTAGGAATTCAAATAAAGGATGAATGATGAATTATTGATTACAATGGAGAAGGGATCATGGCACAGGAATCAATTGGATTAGTGGCTCCAAACTTCCTTGTCTGAAATTCTGATTCTGATTTTTCATTATATATATATATATATATATATATATATATATATATATATATATATAATATATGTGTGTGTGTATGTATGTATTTTACTGACAATTCACTACCTATATAGCAAAAAGTCAAGTTTCTCAAAGCTTCTTCTTCACTTTTCTTTCTGACACCATCTCTATTTGTTGCATTTTGTCTTTGATTGTTAAAATGAAACACAGCAGGCTCCCCGGAAGCCCTTTGTTTCCCCTTGTGTTGGATTGTGACTACAAATCTCTCTCTGCCTCTTGTCACTTACTGAATTCCTCTCAATCCTTTCAGGGCCACATCCTTGACAACCTTTCAAGGTCACAGCACAGGCCATATCTTCCTTGAGCCTTCTATTTTTTCCCTATTGAATGATGCCAAACTTCTACCTTGAACTTCACAAAGAATGTCATTCTGTGCTTTGTTCACTAGAATGGAATCTCCATGGGGAGATTTTTTTCTCACCCCATCAAGTATCCAAAATGGCTACTTAGCACATTCGTTGAATTAATGACCAATAACCAACATAGATCAAACCCCTTAGGGTTCCAGAACATTTTCAAAAATAATACTCATGGTCATTATCATTATTATTATTATTATAAGTATAATTCATATGGCTATAAAATTTGAAAAGGGTTTTATAGATTTTAGCTCATTGTATCCTCACAACAACCCTGAAAAATAGGAACTTTTCTTATTCCCATTTTAGAGATGCTGAAGCTGCACCAGACGGAGAAGTGACTTGCCCAGGGTTACAAAGCTAGTAAATTTTGGAATAGGATTGGAACTCAATTCTTGTCTTTAGGAAAGCTTCTACCCTACCTCCTGGGAAGGAGATAGTGGAGTGAAGAGGACAGGAGCAGGAGTAAGTCTGTGTAAAACCCTAAGAACTAAATGATGAAGCCCACATCCAGAACTTGGATTCACTATTCTGAGGTGTGGACCTGCAGTCTCTGTTTTCAATCCTGCTTCTGCTTCTCATTATCCATGTGATCTTGGGACTCAGTTGGCCCAGTTGTAAAATCTGACTCCCTTCTGGTTCTGTTTCTTATGATTTCAGGTGAACATCTTGACTTTGAAGATGACTAGGAGAATGAGGACCCAGAGTCAGGAAGACCTGAGTTTGAATCCTGGCTCACACTCTCATGAGCTATATTATCGGAACAAGTCATTCCTAGCCATCCTTTCAAGGTCACAGCACAGGCTGCCTCTTCCCTGAGCCTTCTATTCTTTCCCTATTGAATGATGCCCAACATCCACCTTGAACTTCATAAAGAACATCATTCTGTGCCTCATTTTCCTCCTCTGTAAAAATGATAATAACCAATTGCCTTCCTGTTGTGAGAATCTGATTAGATAATTGTAAAATGCTTGGTACAGTGTCTGGTTCATAGAAAGTGTTGCATGTTATTTTTATTGCTATCATTAATCCACCTATATGATTTTAGTTGGGCAAGTCATCAGTCTTCCTGGGAGTGAGTTTGCAAACCTATAGGAACAGGTTGCACTAGATGGGCTTCAGGGTGCTGTCCAGCTATTATTCAATCATCCTATGATACTAACAGCTCATTGAGAAAATTAAGGATGCTCTCCAGAGAGAGATGTGATGAAGGACTCAAACAATAGCTTCATCTTTTCATTCAGTGCAGTGATGCTGCTCAGGTTTCCTCTGGATCCCACCCACTGTACAGATAAAGTTACTCTTTTATGCAATAAGGAAACAATTTCTAAGAGAGAAATGAACTGTCTAAAGTCATACAATTAAGAAGCAATCAGGGGGCAGTTAGGTGGTGCAGTGGAAAGAGACTGGCCCTGGAGTCAGGAGGACCCGAGTTCAAATCCGACCTCAGACACTGAATAATTACCTAGCTGTGTGGCCTTGGACAAGTCACTTAATCCAATTGCCTTAAATAAATAAAATTTTTTATAAAAGCATCCAAGTTAGCTAGGACTTGACCAAAATAGAGCTTAAGAAAACATTTTCAAAAAATTTTAGGCAAAATATAGAGCAAGGATAAAGACATTTATTTTCTTTATAATTTTTCTGTTTAACTCTCCAACAATAGTTTAAAAAAAAGAAAAATAAAAGTCCAGATACTCTTTGCTAACTCAAGGCTAAGGCAGTATCAACAAACTTTTGCTCTTCATTTGAAGGATTCACTAGCCTTCCATTTGCAGTTTTGGTAAAATAGAATTTCTTTTACTTTTGGGGGAAATATGTATTCAGATTGGTTCCCTATACAGGCCAGATTCCTTTTTCAACTGGAAAACAAAACAATGGAATACATGAAAATATCATCTGATCTGAGAAGTTACCTCTCTGGGCAGCTGAGATCTTTTCCCTGGGACCACATTATTCTAAGATACCACATGGTGGGGCAGAGGGTTTTCTGGGTTAGGGAGTGTGATACCCTGGAAACCTGAGCCATATTAATTTCTGGCAAACTTGAAAGGATTCCAAGAAGGGCCCAGTGATGCCCCCTGTGTCTGGTACCTGAGGACCACACTGGTTAGGTTTGGTGAGGCTCTGAACCAGGATGGCAGTGGGGCATAGCTACTACATTATAGAGGGGTTGCAATCTGCCTCCCTGGAGGGATGACCTACAACTGATCCTTGAAGTCTCAAAAGTTTTTTCCCAAACTTTTTACTGTCTTTCCACTTTTTAATTGTTTCTAAGTCTCTTTTGCTTATCTCAAGGTATTTGCATAGCCTAATTTTAGAAGAGAGGCAATAAGGAATAAGTAGAGAACTTTCCTCAAAGTCAGAGTAGAACTCTTATCTACTAGCAAGGCTCTTTTTTTTTCTTTTGGTTTTTGCAAGGCTATGAGGTTGACTTGCCAAGGTCACTCAGGTAATTATTCAGTGTCTGAGATCACATTTGAACTCAAGTCCTCCTGACTCCATGGTTGGTACTCTATCCACTGCACCACCTAGCTGCCCATACTGCCAATGATCTTAACCACTCAGTGCTCTAGACAAGTCTCTGAGATTATAAACTGTAGGGAAGATGCCGTCCTGCATTGTTAGAGGGCATTTCCTCATCTGGGAGTATCTAAGCAATGTAATCACAAAACCAGTCTATCCCTATGGCAGAATCTTTAAATCAATAAGCATCTCTTAATTACCTATGATGTTAGACACTGGGGAAGCAATAAGGTGTACAAGGCAGTCATTACCCTCCAAATGCTTCTATTTTTATCATGTTGGGTTTCTTCTGCCATCTCTCCTTGGGCAGAGCCTGATTGGCAATGCCAGGGACATTTGGTGGAAAAGTCCTGTTGTCCCTCACTACATCCACCAGAGAGCAGAATCATATTCTCAGTATCATGGTCTTCTTTTAACACCCTACTCTGACTCTAACAGCCACAGATAAATGGATGTCTAAGTGTGTCCCAATGACTTGACCGGCTTCATACAACTTATAAATCATAAAGCTCAGATTTGAACCCAGTTATCTTGGTTCCAGTCCAGGCTTTTTTTGTCTATTATTCTGTGTTCATTCCCTATATATGCATACAAACACAAACATTCACATAAACACATATATTCTGAAAGGAATCAAATTTGGATTATAAGAGTTTAAAAATCAATCTTCAAATATGTAACATGGTCATAAGACAAAATTAGGGTGTACTGAACTGGCCTGGGCAAGCTAGCTTCCGTACTGATGATCCAATACCCTGAATTATCAGAGAAACCTCTGAATGTTATAACTTTGTCCAAGGAGTGGGATTTGTTAACTTGGAGACAAGTCAAGAATCCCTTCCTACTTTAGAGAAATGTGGGAAGAATTTAAGATGTAGGGAGAAATGCAAATTCTCTAATCAATTTGCCAATCAGAGGTATAGTCATTCAATTGCTTTTCCATTGTGTCCGAGGAGCTAGATGGTGCAGTGGTTAGAGCACTGGGAGGACAGGAGTTCGAATCTAGTCTCAGACACTTGACTCTTGCTAGCTGTGTGACCTTGGGCAAGTCAATTAATCCTGATTGTCCCTTATTCAGCCATCTCCAGTTGTCCTGATCCATATCTGACCCCTAGACCCAGATGACCCTGGAAGAGAAGAGAAAGTGAGGCTGGTGATGTAGCCCAGCCCCCCTCACTCTAATCAAATCAAATTCATGTGCTTGTCATGGCACCACACCCCTGATGCCATGGTCTTCTTCAAAAACGAAGGACAAATATCATCATTAAGCTCTATACTTTTTTCAGTTTTCTTGGCACAGATACTAAAGTGGCTTGCCATTTCCTTTTCTAGTTCATTTAACAGATGAGGAAACTGAGGTAGAGTTAAGTAACTTGCTATTAAATATCTGAGATTTGGTATGAATTCAGGAAGATGAATCTTCCTAACTTCAGGACTTGCACTCTATCCACTGAGCCATCTAGATGCCCATGTTGGCCAAAGGGGCATGTGGATTAAATATATTTTGAGAACTAGGGAAATGCCCATCAATAGGGGAATAACTGAATAAGTTGTGGCATATAAATAGGGTGAGATACTATTGTTCCATAGTTCCATAAGAACAGGCAGATTTAAAAAAAAAAACCTAGAAAGATTTACATTAACTGAAGCTGAGTGAAGTGAGCAGAACCAGGAAAATACTGGACAAGGTAACAGCAACATTCTGTTAGGATCAACTATGACATCCTTAGCCATTCTCAACACTACAGTGACCAGCATCAAAATGCCATCTACATCCAGTGACTATGGAGTCTGAATGCATATGATTTTCACTTTTTTTAAAACTTGTTTTTGTTTTTTCCTTCTCATCTTTTCTTTTCTTCTGATCCTTCTTTCACAACTTGACTGTTATTAAATTATTGAACATATAGAACCTTGCTATCTTAGAGAGAGAGGAAGGAAGAGAGGGAAGGAGAAAAATTTGGAACTCAAAAAATCTTACAAAAATGAATGCACAAAACCATCTTTACGTATAATTGGAAAAAAGTATAATACAAACTGAATGAATGAATATTTATATATTTATATACATTTATATATGTTTGCATACATTTGCCAATCAAAGGTGTTGTCATTCAATTGTTTTTCCAGTGTGTCCTGGGGAGCTAGATGGTCAAGTGGTTAGAGCACTGGGAGGACAGGAGCTCGAATCCACTTGACTATTACTGTGTGACCTTGGGCATGTCACTTAATCCTGATTGCCCTTTATCCAGGGCCATCTGGAAATGTATGTATATATTTGTCTATGTGTATGTGTAAAAGTGTCAGGTTTTTTGACTCCCAATCCTGATATTAAAAACAAAGACAATGAGTATTGAATTTGTTATTCTTTCCCTGTTACTCCCCAGTCAGAGATATTAAGTGTGACTAGGTTAAATTCTTGCCTTCTTATGTCAGCTTGTTCTTTTCCCCCAGAATAGACTCTTTGGGATCCCTTCCTGTGGTCATAAGCCATGATGATCATCCTTAGGCACTGGGATGATTTGTGATGAGAGGCCACTTTTTTTGGCAAAGGTTTTAGTTGCTTTTTTTTTCCCCATCCAGAAATGCACATTCCGAGAAAAGTCTTCGAAATGAGTTAACCACTAGCTGGCTCCCTACCTTTGATGTCCAAAGGAGCTCATATCCTTGGCTTGGAATCTCACTCACAGTGTTTTGTTTTTGACCCACCTAAAGTAATTTTCTTTTGTTATGAGTCTTTCCCATGCAGTATCATCAAACTCTTTCCATTTCCCCCTAAAAATGCTTCCTTTCTGCCATTCATTTTGCCCTTCAGTCATGAAGGCAAGTCATTCACCCAAGTGAATTTTGGACCCAGTGAAAACTTTTCTTTGATATTTTCTATGATGACTCTAAACAATCTCTCTCTTTCTTCTATGACTTTACTATCTCAGAGCTGGAGAAAAACTTTACTGGTCACCTAGTCCAACCTTCTACATGACTCCTTTCCAAAACATCTTCAGCAGATGTGTTGCTGTCCTCCATTACAGTGCAAAACCCTTGAGAGTAGGGCATATTTCATATGTATAAATATATATATATAATATTAAATATAATGTATAATAATTAATAACAGAGGTGAAATAAGATAGAATAATAAATAATATAATATAATTATGATATATTAATTACTATAATATATATTTGTATATTATATTGTATGTATTATATATTATTCTATGTATTCTGTTATATTATAGATAATATTATATAATATATAAAACATAAATTTTATACATATGCATGTATTTATCCTCAGAAGTTTACTATTGCTTACTAATATTTTTTTTTCATTTTTCATTTAACCATTCATTTGAGATCTATTCATCAGAACTATACAGTCAAGCGAGAGGGGATCCAATCGGTGGGATCATTTCATTTGATCATTCACCTCCCTGCTTTCCCACTTCCCACCACATGTGTTATTCCTTTCCTAGAACTCATCAGGGAGACCGTGAAGGATCCTTCCAACTCTTCTTGCATAGCCCTAGGAGGCTCCATTTCTTGAGTGCCTTCTTTTTTGTCCTCAGGCCAACTCCCCACCTCCACCCCCAAAACCCCAAGTCAAAAATAATTCAAGCTTATTCTTTTTTTGTTTTGGGGGAAAAAAAAAATCTTTAAAGGCCACAACCTGGAACATCCAGCCACATCCTCTCACACCTCATCCCTGCTCAGATATGAGCAATTTTGCTAAATAGATTCACTCCACTCTAGTTTCATTTTCTCTCTTGCCATTTATTTATCACTCAAGACTCTGAAAGTAACTGCATTTTCCCCATTGGAGACCTTGTCTCTCATCCTCATTTTTTCATGAGCACATTTGTCATTCCTCAGGTTAAAATGTCTCTTTGGTCCACTTTTATTTTCCAATCTTAATTAATATATTTCAGCTCTGGCTGATCCTACAGCTTCCCAATCTTCTCTTTGGTTCAGAGGGTTGATTTTTTCCCACCAAAATAATGAACCCATGGGGTAAAGAATAATCCATAATAATAACACATGATTTATAGCCTTCTCCTTAGGGGGTCTCACACACAAACCTCAAGGCGCCCAAGAATACTGAATACTTCAAGCACTGTTCCTTGTCATTTCAAATGCTGAACTGCATTTGAATCTAGTCCCCAGACATGAGGTCTAATGAATGAAACTCATGGAGCAAGGTGGGAGACAGGCTCATTTGTAAGAGGATGATCCCTGGACTCCAGCCAAGGTTTCCTTTTGCTGGACAGCCCCACCCACAGAGGGGAGGAGGAAGAGGAGCTTTTTCTTTGTTCCAAAGCAAATTCATCTTGTCATCTTCAGTTCTTGTCTCAGAAATGAACTTGAGAGAGAGAGAGAGAGAGAGAGAGAGAGAAAGAGAGAAAGAGAGAGAGAGAGAGAGAGAGGAGTCCCGTTTATTTTTTTTTCCTTTCAATGAACAACATTGTGGTTTTCAAGAGATGAAATAAATTAGCTGACTCTGCTATGTGGGAGAGAATAAATAATTACACTCTCACAATGGAAATATTTAACATCACACAATATGGACCATTGGTTCTCTGGGGGGAACTCTGGTGCTCGGCCATAACCTTGCTATTCAGGACACCAGACGAAGAAAAGTTGTTATTATGGTGAGGAGGATGAAGAAGAAGAGAAAAGCTGGAGACTAAGGGAAGGGACATTAGGGAGGATTCAACAACCATCTTCCACATACTTTGACGTTCTATTTCCAGCGCCCAGTGTAGGGTACAACAATGAATTGGTGATGATATTTGTCCTTCGTTCTAGAAGAAGACCATGATATCAGGAAGCTGATGCCATGACAAGTGTTTGAATTGGATTTGAATGGGGCAGAGCTGCCTCACTTTCTTCTCCAGGGCCTTTTGGGTCCAGTGGCTAGAAATGAATCAGGATGACTGGAGATGGCACCGGATGTGAGTCAATCAAGATTAAATGACTCATCCAAGGTCATGCAGCTAGTGTCAATAGTGTCAAGTGTCTGAGGCTGGATTTGAATGAACTCCTGTCCCTCTGACTCCGTGGCTAGTGCTCTATCTACTATGCTAACAAATTACCCAACTAGAAGGTAGATATAGATATAGATATAGATATAGATATAGATATAGATATAGATATAGATATAGATATAGATATAGATATAGATATAGATATAGATATAGATATAGATATAGATATAGATATAGATATAGATATAGATATAGACAGATGTAGATATAGATATAGATATAGATATATTAACCAATCATTATGTGCCAGAAATTGTTCTGGGGATAGAAAGCAAAAAATGAAGCTGGTATTGCCCTCAATTGGACTTACATTCGAAGTAGGAAGATAATCTATATAAATGCAGCTACAACAATACAGTACACAACAAAGTTGGAGGGAGAGGGAAGGACCTCTTGCAGATGGAGTTATTTGCACCAGCATTTGAAAAAATCAGGTTTGGAAAGAATATCAGACTTGAAGAACAGTCAGTAAAAAGATTTAGAGGAGGGAGACAGAGTTTTGTGCGTGAGGAAGACCAGATAGGTCAATATTTCTGGATCACAGAATTAATGAAAGGGAACAAACACTAGAAAGATAGGAAAGGTGAGGCTTCAGAAAGCTATAATGCCTAACAGAGTTTTGATTTCATTTTAGAGGTAAAAGGCAAATTCTGAAATTTATTGAATTGGGAGTAGGAGTATGATATTCAATGATATATTTTTAGGGGGAAGCATTGGTGTACAGGTCCACAGATCTGTATAAAATTACATTGATATAATATGGAAGTTGATGAGCATAAATCCCAGGAGTTTCAAAGGTTCATCAAAACAAGGCTTGCATCAACTAGGGCTGGGCCAGAGAGCCTGAAGATCAAATGACCACGCTCATTGGCACAGGTGGGAGAAGGTGTCGAAGGCTGGTCAGGGACAACCACAAGGACCTCTCTAGTGCATCTGAGACAGCTCTAATGTAGTTCAACTAGAAGAGGGAACCTGACCACAAGGAGAAGGGAGTAGCCTCGCATCACTAGCATGGATTTGTTGAGAAGTGACCAGAACGTGTTCAGCTTCATTTTCAAAGAGGACCAATGCCAGCATGGGGTGATGTCTTGACTTGCAAGTAAATTGGATTTAAGTGAGGCAGAGGTGCACAAAGTCATCAGTCTCACTCTGTCTTCCACAGTCATTAGATGTCAGTCTCAGGACAAAAATCAGAATACCTTGTGATGGCCTGGGATGCAGGAGAAGCTCTAATCATGCCCTATGCTTGTTCTAGGGATCTTCAAGGTTCTGGGAACAAATTGTTCTCATCTGCTCATTCCATGGAGTGCAGAGTGGAGTGAGGAATCTTCACATATTTGGTGTGGACATTACCTAACTCAGGATGGGTTCGAGGCCTACCTTAGTCCATTTGCTGAGATGGTTTATGAGAATGTGACCACTTCTTATGCCATAGTGTCTTGAAGCCACAGATGAGGAGTAGGTGAAGGTAGACACCAAAGGTGGATAAGCAACACTGAAAAGAGTTTATCCCCAGCCTACTCCCCATACTCTGGTCAGAAATGTTATTTTATCCTTCATTATTGAAGAGAACCCAAACAAGCTCACTGGGTTTGAGACAAATCACAATGTGTCTGACTATTGTCAATGGACCAAAAGGAGCTCAGAATGTTCTCCACAGATTGGGCCCAGATATTCCATGCCAACATCTGGGGTGGATTCTCTAAATTCGCACATTCATGATTCCTTTGAGCTGCTTCAATTCTATCTTACTCATAGAACACAGCATCCCCCCCCCCCCCAATCAAGGCATGTCATGCTAAGAAGCCCAGTCAGTGGCTCCAGGCAGAGCTAAATCACCATTATTATCTCTTTAAAAATATCTTTAAAAACTTAATGTTTTTGGTGACACAAATCTGTCAATAGTCACTTAGGTGTAGAAACACTAAGGGAGGCTAAGTGGCGCAGTGGATAAAGCACCGGCCCTGGAGTCAGGAGGGCCTGAGTGCAAATCCAACATCAGACACTTAATAATTACCTAGCTGTGTGGCCTTGGGCAAGTCACTTAACCCCATTGCCTTGCAAAAACTAAAAAAAAAAAAAAGGTGTAGAAACACAGGCCATCAGAATGGTCTTTTGCCTTGATACAGTCCTATAACCTGCCTCAAGTTGTCTGGCTTGGTTTCCTTCAGATGTCCATGGGTACACTCAACATTTTTGACCTGATAAGGTCTTGTGCTCCCGCCTGACTCAAACCTGAAATGATATGCAGCATAGATCTGCCAAGCTAGTTCAATATCCTATTAAACCAGCATGATGTGTGAACACTCAGGGTTCTGAAGAACTTTTTTCTTGAAAAAAAAAATCCATTTAAAAGCTGAAGCTGGCTTATTATCTTTACCTCTCAACTGGCAAAACAAATCGACAGCAAACACAGTCTTGGCCCTTCCTGACCCAGTGATTCTGGCCTGTCTATTCTGTTAAGACTTTCAAAACAGGGAACATCACTCATGGCCCATTAGTAAATTTTCAGCATCTTATTTTCTTGGAAAATCCTGAGATGGGGGGAGGGTTTGCTTTTAACTTGTCTTTTTAGAGTTCTTTCCATTCGCAGTTGTAGTCTTCATCTCCCTTCATGCTTGGATGTTTGAGATAAATGGAGTTAGAATCAGGCTGCTTTTCAGTGACAGGATGTCATTGTTATTTTCCATTTCCTTTTCCAACTCATTTTATAGATGAAGAAACTGAGGCAGAGATAACATGACTTGCCAAGGGTAACACAGATAGTAAGTGTCTGGGACTGGATTTGAACTCAGCTCTTTCTGCTTCTAGGTCTAGAACTCTCTCTCCGCTTTGCTACATAGCTGCCCAAGAGAATATATGGTAGGATGTTAGAGTTACAAGCTGGATAGAAAGGGTCAATGGCCCTTTGGGAGCCTCAGCAAAGCTCAGGAATCTTCTAAAATCTTACTTCTATTGACTGAACTATAACCATTTCTATTGTTGAACCATTTGACAGCACCAAGGACTCTAGGGTTGAAGAATTCCCTTTCTAGCTGCGGTGGCACAAGAGATGGCAGCTGCAGACCCAGGGGCCGAGTCCCTTCTCTACAGGTCTTATTTGTCTCTATCATGACTCTGGGACCAGGCTGCAGCCAGGCCTGGTTTGCTGAGGGGCAGAGTTCTGCCCAAGGCTCTTCTTCTCTTCACTAGGCTGGCTCAACATGATTAATAGGGAAATATGTTTAATGTGATCGTGTTTCTATAACCTTATCAGATTGTTTGCTATCTGTTTGCCACGGTCTTTCTCTGCTACCATCTTTCCCTCAAGGTCTATTGCTACTTCTATTCATCATACACCTGCATTTGAAGACATGAACACACAGAATATTTATCTACACATATGTGCATGGACACATAAATAAATGTATGTATTATAACTACTGCAAACTCACTTTATACACATCCATAACACAAATGCATATGTTTATGTATGTACTATATAGACATGGAAATATGCATATACATTTGTGTCTAGGCTACAATTCACATTCACATAAAGTGTGCATACATAATCATATGAACATGTTTGCATGTCCATACAATGCAATCCTATCCATTCACTAGGTATGCATTTCCACATTCATCTGGGCACATGTGTATAAATTTCTGCATGCACACATAGAGAGAGTTGCCTTCAGAGATAGGAAGACAAGCTCAAATCTTTTCCATTGATATGCACTAATTGTGTGATCCTGGGCAAGTCATTAACACCACAAGGTTCCAGGGAACTAAGATGTACGTTATTGAAAAAGTCCAAACCTATATTGATAGAGCACTTCATTTATGAAACGATAGATCTGGTAAAATCAGTAGATCTGCTGTTGTTACGGTCCTTCTCTTGATCCCTGTTCCTCTCTCTCTCTCTCTCTCTCTCTCTCTCTCTCTCTCTCTCTCTATATATATATATATATATATATATATATATATATATATATATATATATAGTTGAGTAGCTTGCTTCTTATCTTCTATTTACTAAACATCTAAAATAAAAAAATACAATAAAAAAATCAACTATGTTAAAAAAAAAAATACAGGAAAGTCCTCCTGCTCTGCCTCCCTGGCACTGTCCCTGGTCTAGGCTAAGAAAGAATGAAAAGCTGAGAGGGAAGCTAATGCATGTAATTACAATGATAAAGGCCCATAAGTGTCTGCGTTCCCCACTGTCACTCAGGGTCCTGCTGGCCATCACTCACTCGGGCCGTACAGAGCCAGCCAGGCTACACTTGAGTAAGTAGCTTCCCACTGTGGCCAGATGGGGCAGTTTTGCTTCATTATTTGGGCCTATGAAGTGGAAATGCCAACAGAAAGATTCATTACTGTCAGGACAGTCTCTGTAAAGCTCCCTGATTTATTAGGGTGTGAGTAGCTGTGTAGGCAGTGAAGAGACATGAATGTTCTCTAAGGCCTGTGAACTCTGGGAGGAAATACAGGGCCATTGAGAGGCTGTGGCCCTAATTTATGAACACTCGTGCCAGTGCCATTCTAGAGAACAAAGCCGACTGGGTGCCTGGTAGCGGCCATCTTCATGGACAAAGAATTGGGGGAGGAAAGAGAAGGAGGGATTTGTCCAGCCCAGTCAAAGAATGGGCTTTTTCTTTTGGCTTGGCCTGTGAAAGGGGGGTGGGAGTGGGGAGGGTACCGCCTTTGTGTACAATATGGAAAACCCTAGCAGAGTCTACAGTAGTTTGACTGTAAAGCTCCCAATAAACTTGAAATAATCCAAAAGGGGATACTGGATTTAAGATGGAAATGGGTAGTATAGGAGAGTTTGCCTCAAGGACAAACTGCCTCATTGAGATGGGAATGATATCTGCACTCCCTATAGGTGTCCCTTTGTTGAATAAATGTTGTGCTCTTTGTCTATCACAATTCCTTCCCTAGGGACAGGATGAGATTATCAACATATAACTTTTTCAAAATACAATTTTATTTCTTCAGAGTGAGTGTTTGCCATGCTATGGATGAGTCTTTGGACTTTCTTGCTTTCCTGTTGCAACGGTGGCTCCAAACCACCCAGTAGGGTGGTTTTTTTAGCTCTGATATAGGTGAAAACACGTCTCACTCAATTATTTAAGCCATGAAAATATCCTTGACTAAGTGTGAAAAGGTCTTTCAACTAGAATGTAGTCCAAAAATCTTGCTAGGAAATTGTAAGGAAACCTAAGCATTCTCCAGGGATCTTTCATAAATTATCAATGGAGTTAAGAAGGGAGAAATTCCAGAAACTAGAATGACTTTGGAATTAGTACTGACCTTTCAGGAGGACAGGAGGAAGAGAGCCCTTAGAAATTGGGAAGTTCTTTGGGTTGCATTTTTGTCTTCCCATCCCTAGGACTCAGAATATTCACTTAATAAAAGTTTATAAAATTATAATTCATTTAAATTAATTAAAAATCATATAACTAAAATACATCAGCTTTAATGTTGATGAGCAAAATTTCCTCTGAGCTCTGCAACCAACTGCTCTTGCTCAAGGTCCATGGCCTCCTTTCATTGCGTCTTCCATGCCTCCTGCCAGATGGCTGACTTACAGACACATTTGCCAGACTCATTTACCGCTCAGAGATTTGAGGAGAAGTATGGGTTCCCTGCTGAGTTTAGCATAAGGAGTGATTGCAGTTTCTTTAGCTTGAAAATGCACCCAAGTGTCAAATAGGGGCCATCTGTACAATCTGGAATTATTGTTCAGACCTAGGTTTGCCCTCCTGAATTGGTCAGGCAAGGAGATAGTGGTCAAAAGGTCTCTAATGTGAGACTGGACAAAGTTTCACCCAGGCTTTGTATCTCCTCCTCAGGGCCTTTGTGCCAGTAGCATTCCCATTTTGGTGTTTGAGAGAGAGGGTGTGTGTGTGTGTGTTATATAATTTTTTCATCTCAAAAGTACAACTGATAACAACTGAAGTAACTGTCATATTATACACACACACACACACACATACACACAGAGTCAGATTGTTTTAGGTTTCATGGCTCTGTATATTCTCTCTAGCTGTCCCCCTCTTTCTCCCTCCTCAGCTCTGGTTATTGCCCTTTTTGTCCTTTAAGACTACTAAAATCTCCTCTACAAGAAGCTTTCCCTAATCCCTCTTAATTCCAGTTCATTATTTCCTATTTATATGAATAGGCAGTTTTCAGATAAAGAGATTAAAGCCACATATACATATATAAATCTGAAAAATGTTCCAAATCATTATTGATTAGAGAAATGCAAATTAAAATAACTATGAGATATCATACCTATCAGGTTAGTCAAGCTGTCAAAAAAGGAACATGATCAATATTAGGAAGAATGTGGGAAAATTGGTGGAGTTGTGAACTGATCCAACCATTCTGGAGAGTGAGATGGAATTATGCCCAAAGAGCAGTAAACTTGATCATACCCTTTGACTCAGCAATACCAATACTGGGCTTAAATCCAAAAGAAATAATAAAAAACAGAAAAATCTCACATGGTCAAAAATATTTACAGCAGCCCTTTTTGTTGTGGCAAACAATTGGAAATTGAGGGGATGTCCAACAATGGGGGAGTGGCTGAACAAGTTGTGGCATATAAATGTAATGGAGTACTACTGTTTTCTAAGAAACCATGAGTGGTCAGACTTTAGAGAAGCATGAAAAGACTTTTCATGAACTGATGCTGAGCAAAAGGAGCAAAACCAATAGAATATTGCACCACATTAATAACAACACCAACTTTGATGGATGCAGCTCCTCTCATCTGTTCAGAGAGCCAGGACAACCTTGGGAGACCTGTGATGGACAATGCCATTTACATCCAGAGGGAGGAAAAAAAAAAACCGCACAGAATCTGAATGCATACTATGTTCAATTTAAAAAAAAAAATTTCTTCCTATTGCATGGCTTTTATCTTTCCTCTTAGTTCTAATTCCTCTTTCACAAAATTATTAATATCTAAATATGCTAAACAGGAAGGCCCATGGAGAACTTTTACCAGATTATTTGCTGCCTTGGGGCAGGAGGTGGGCAGGGAGAGTGGTAGAAAAACGTATAACTTATGAATTTGCAAATGGCTGAATTTTGAAAAACCATTGCATGTAACTGGAAAAATGAAATAAAATGTTAACTAAAAATTATTTCTTATTTATTCTGTATATAGTTACATTGTGCCTATTTGTTTGCACCTATCTCCCTTTAGATATTGCAAATATAATGGATATTGCATTGGGGTTAAGTGGCTTGCTCAAGGTCACTCAGCTAGGTAATTATTAAGTGTCTGAGGGCAGATTTGAACTCAGGCCCTCCTGACTCCAGGGCTGGTGTTCTATCCATTGCGGCCACCTAGCTGCCCCACCAGAATACTCTTGAAGAACAACTGCCCTCTGTTCATTCTGTTTCCAGAGATCAGAGGACTAAGAGGCTCAGAGGCTTAAAGTTGGGAGAGACTTAGAAAGTCACCTGTACCAATACTGTCTGAGTATACTTTAGTGTCTTGTCCATGGTCACGTGGGTAGCCAAGGGCAGAGTGGGGTTTTATGCCTATGTTGTGTGACTCCAAAGTTACCCTTTTTCTTTGCTCCAAACAGAAAGGTTGACCAGTAATTACACAAAGAAATATTAACAACATTCATGGTCTCCAAAGAAATGAGCTCAGAATAAATTCTGTCCAAGAAATCACTTAGCCTCTCCTCCAAGTCATTTAGGTCCTGCTGTTGTTAGCCTAGCCTCTAACCCACATGCTCAGAGGCCATGTCTTTGAGGAGATTAGTGTCTGTGCTCTCACCTCCCTGAGACTATGGGTCTCCACCTTCCCTTTAGCCATTTTCTACCCTCAATACACAGGTTTCCACCTTTTACTCTAGAACTGTAACCAAACCACCACTGCCTCTGTTTGGACAGCATAGCAACAGAGGGCTCCATTCTTCCACTTCCATCTTTATGCCTTCTCAGACCTAAAGTTCCTTCCCTGAATATCAGTCCCTTCATTAGAAGGTAAACTTCTTAAAGGATGGGCCATTCTCAATCTCTCTTTGTCTCTGTCCCTATCTATCTCTGGTTCTTTCTCTTTCTCTTTCTCTTTCTCTCTTTCTCAGTCTCTGACTTTCTGTTTCTCTTGTCTCTCTCTGACTTTGTCTCTCTCATCTCTGTCTCTGTCTTTCTCTGAGTGTGTGTGTGTGTGTGTGTGTGTGTGTGTGTGTGTGTCTGTTTGTCTGTCTCTTCTTCTCATCTCTGTGTCTCTCTTTCTTTCTCTCATCCTTGGCAACTACCAAAGAACAGCCATGTCCAGCATACTACTCCTGGAGTCAGATAGAATTAAGTTCATATCTCTCAGTCACTTACTAGCTGTGTGACCTTAGGTAAGCCATTTAACCTCTGCTTGCCTCAGTTTCCTTATTTATAAAATAAGGATAAGTGATAGCTCCTACCCTATAGAGTTAAAAAAACTACATAAGCATCAAATATTACTAGTACTATTATTTGTACACAGAAGGCACTTAAATCCTTTCCTATTCATTCTTTTTATTCAATGCTTTCTTCTGGTGTTGGCCTGAGAATATTTCTGGATGTAGCTTTCAGACAAATCCCAAAATTTCTCACTTTTTGGTCCCCTTTTATTCTTCTCTCTAGTTCCATGTGAAGAAATAGATCATGGATGAAGGCAAACAACTGGAGAACATCATTCCCTCTGGAGTCAATGGAGAAGACCCACGTAATTAAGGATCTGCTTCTAGATGAGGTCATAGAAGTAGGAGACAGAGTGGGTTTTTCCCATTTCATCCAAAGGAATCCCAGCTTAGAGAATAACCTCCTGAATGCTGTCCATTGCTCCAGAGTATGTGTTTTATTTATTGTTTTATTTTTCTTTAAATATGAGAATTAGACAATCCTTTATATGTACAACTGTTCCCCTGGAATCCAGACCCCTTGCCCAAGGATAGAATTCCATCCATTCTGCAATTCTGCATCAGCACCAGGTGCTCCGCCAAGTGATAGATGGGGTGGCATACCTTAGACTGCTGGGGTGAGGTCAGTCTTATGACGTTACCTTCTTGTACTTGATCCAGGGTGATTGTGGGCCCTGTTCTCAAAAACTACCAAGGGAAGCAGGCTTCCTAATGCCAGAAGCTTGACTCTGGGGACTCAGCTTAACATCTTTCATGTCTTTGTGGTTATATTTCAAAGAGCAAATCTGGAAAGGATAGCCCTTCCAGCAGACCCTTTCTTCTTTTTCTTTTTTTTCAGAAGAGATTCACAAGCTCCTAAGTCTAAGATGGAAAACTAATTACCACCCCCTTCTCTCCCTTCTATCATTCTGCCTCCAAAAAGAGACCTTTTCCCACACATCACAGATCATCCTAAATATTTAAATAAAGTAGTTGAGGCAAAAACACCCCATAAATGTCAAGCTGAATGACTCCTTCTTGGCTTGGTTTCCTGTCATTTGGTGCACTCTCTAAAAAGCAGATGACTTTCTCTGGGGAGGGGGGAAGGGGGGAGGGGGGATTCAGTAGAGTTTGGCAGAAACTTGACTTAGGTACCAAAGCTGTATTTAAAAAAAGGGGATCAAGAGGTAGAATCTCTTCCTGGAAACTATAGATGCTAATGAACAATAAGATTGATTGGTTTCCTAGACCAGTTGTTGCTCAAACATATCTTCTTCCAACAAGTCAAAGAACCCACTCCTCCAATTGGCAAAGGGAGATAATAGGTAGAGCAATGGAGAGGAGTCAAGAAACCTTGCTTTCAATTCTACCTCAGACATTTACTAGGTGTATAATCCTGGGCAAGTCATTTTTCCTCTTTATGTCTCACTTTCCTCATGTGTGAAAGGAGTTGGCAATGTAGCAATTGTCCTCCAGAGGTACCTTCTACCCATCCTATGATTCAGCTGTTCTGAATCATTTCTACCCAGGGGCTGACTTGTCTTTTTACCCAACAATCTCTCCATTCATATTCTAAAGTAAGCACTGACCAACTTTGGACCAAAGAAGAGAGAATTAAGTGGGGGGGGGAAGCCTTTTTATTAAAAACCTTCTCATTTCTTTGATAACGTACAAAGATCGATCAAGCTGTAAGCTAGGATCAAAGAATCAAAGGGTCTTAGATTAAGAATGAGAAAGTAAGGTTCCAAGTTTTCTTGCTGCCGCAGAAAGGGTGATGCATTCGGAGCTGGAGGTCATGTTCCAGTCTGGGCCCTGCCATTAACGAGCACTGTCTTCTTCCTATTTGTAGACCTCACTTTCCTAAACTGTGGAAGAACAAGATGAAACTAGATGGCACATAAGATTTCTTCCAGGTCTAATTTCATGAACTTCCTCATTTTGGCAAAAAGGAAACTGAGGCCCACAGAGAGGTGAATATGCTGAAGTTTATGTGGGTATTAAAAGATAGAGGTAAGGCCGGCTGACGCCAAATCAAACAATTTTTGCACCATGCTGTGCTACCTATAAATCTCACTGACCATAGAACTAGTGGAAATGTACACCTTGGAGGCATCCAACTGAGCTCCTTCATTTTGGAGATGTGGAAATGATTTCAGTAAGGTAAATAACCTTCCCCAAATCTCACAGCTAACCATCAGAAGCAGGAATTGAACTCTTGGCCTCAGTTTTCTCTTGAGCCCTGTTGCCTCCTCAGTAAGGAAGATTTTCTTGTATCTATTCTCCCATTGAGTCAGGTAATTTATCACCTTTACTGAGTGTTTTTTAAAATAATGAATTACCTGTTATGGTTAATCCAGTCAGCATAGTCTTAACCCTTTCTTTCTAAAAAAAAATATTTATTTATCTTTGAATTTTCCAATTTTCCCCTCCTCTCACTTCCCTTCCCCCACTCCCCCAGAGAAGGCAGTGTGTTAGTGCTTGCATTGTTACCACGCCATGCATTGATCTAAGTTAAATGTGTTGAGTTAGTTCTTTCTAACTTGTCCGTGTTTTGTTTTTTCTTGTTGAAACTACAAATCTGGGACCAGCAAGGGTGGATCCCAAAGGTTCATAGCAGCTCTCAGATTGTTGACTGGAATTGATTTGGAAAAAGTTACCCCCAGGAGGAAAATGTAGCTTAGTGGAGCTGGGGGGTGCAGGGGCAGTCACGGCTAAATGGGGGGGTCAGGAGGCCTTCCAAGTCTCTGCTATCTGACAGCAGTTCTCGCCATATTTCTTTCTCAAGGCCAAACAACAGTACGATGAACTTAAGAACAGACTCTAGATGCATATTCTTCACACCCTGGACACAGATTTTGTTTCAATGTAGGAATCATTCATTTCTAACAAGATTTTTCCATTGTACTTTTACCATTTATGATTAAGTAACCAGTTCACATGTGGCCAGTTGCATAGTTTATCATATGAGATGCAAAAAGAGGCTGCTCTGATTTAGCAAAAGAGGAGATGAAGGGGAAAACCCACACTGTTCATTTGCAGTTTCTGTAACCAAGACTACAACTTCATTCCTTAAGGCAGAACATGAGCCCCCTTGGGCAGGATTTAGCCTCCCTGATAAGTAAAAGACAGCTGGCCCCCAAGATGAGTGCATTTTACTTATCTCGCATTTATTCCATATGCATAATTAGAATTCCTTGGAGAAAGCTAATGAATTCTCTAATGCCGAGTAAACCATGTGAAGATCGCATTTTTGGAGGTAAGTTGAATAAATCACAACTGCAATTTAATTTATGATTTCCTACTAGGAGGGAATTAAAATGGCCCCAAGTGTTATTTTCTCCCCCAAATGATTTCTTATTAGCACTACTGAATAGAACAGAGGCATTGTATATATGTTTCCCTGGGGGCATCCATGGAGCAAACACAGATTAGACTAGCTGAGGATGTCATTCCATGTCCCAGTTACTCTAAAGTAACACAGCTGCAGGAATTTTTTTTTTTTTTTTCTCCCCTTGGCTTAACAACAGGAATATGACTTTATCAGCAAAACAACTGTCATTCTCTGGGTCTTTTCTCATTTCTATATACACCCCCATTGTTTGAATGGAGGTCCATCTAGTCACAGCAGCAAGAGTTTCCATGGAAAGTACCAAATGCCTTGACCCTCACCATTATCCAGTGAGGACACTTGGCCATGGATGCAATTGTTCTCCTTTTAGGAGAATTCAAGATGACAAGGAATCGCCTTGTCTCATTTCCATTGGGCCAATTACATACATTTCAGGAGACACCACACTTCACTCTCATTTCTCTCCAACAAGTCCTCAAGCTGTAGCCTATGAAGCGTTTACAGCCAACTTCCAAGTTTATAGAAAGCTGTAGAAGAAAACTGTCCTCACCAGTGGGCTTTCTACTATGAAGAGTCCATGCCTCACTTTATTTCTCAAGATCTGAGAAGCTGCTACTGTGCCCAAAGTTGGCAGCACAGGGGCTCAACTAGTCATTTCCCTCAAAAACCAAATCACTTCCCTATAGACTCATTTGATATGATGCACATATCAGGAGAGTGGAAAATCCATCCATCACTGAGCTTGTCTCTATAGAATTACAATGGGAGACTGACTCTGGTTTGACCAGAATTTAGATGAAGGATTGTCCAAAGGGCAAGGTAAGCACTCATGGGGGGTACACGTCTGCTACAATGCTTTATTAGCCAAGAACTATGCAAGAAGTGACGTAAATGAATGGGCTGCTCATTTAATATGAGAAAAGCATAGCCAATGGACCAGAAGAATAAACATCAATATCAACACATCAAGAACAGTAGAAGGATCCCAAATGGCATAAGAATTTGAGGACATCCCCAAAAGCACTGTTGGAGGCAGTTTACATGTGAGATCATTTAACCATTGCAGATCTGCGACACAATTATACATCTTTTGAAAGTAAATCCCGAGCCTTGGTTTATTCAACTATAAAATGAAGGAGTTAAGGGGCAGCTAGGTGACACAGTGCATAGAGAACCAGCCCTGGAGTCAGGAGGACCTGGATTCAAATCCATTCTCAGCCACTTAATAATGACCTAGCTGGATGACCTCGGGCAAGTTACTTAACCCCACTGCCTTGCAAAACAACAGCAACAAAAACGAAGAAGTTAGTGTACCCTAGAATTTTTATTCTATGGTAAATGAACTTTTTTTAACAAAAGAATATTTTGATAATTATATTTTAATATAATTAGTTTTGATTGAAATCTTGTGTATTTTATTTTATTTCTTTTATTAAACCATGATTCTGGGAAGGGTTCCAAAGGCTTCATCAGACTTCCCAAAGGGTTCATGACACAGCAAAGATTAAGAATCTCCGCTAAGGACCAAGGAAATTATTCTAATACCATTTCTAGTTCTTTAAATGATTTCTATTTTTAAAAGGAGCAAAGAAATGGCCATGAAAAGCACCATTTTGGACTCTATCATGAAATGCCACAGGCTTCCTCTTCTCTCCTCCTATCACTTCACCCACCACACCATCCTGTTCTCTTCCTTGAGGTGCTTTGGGTCAGGCAAGTAGCGTGTGGAAGATTCAGTCCATGGGCCCAAAGGGTCACAGACACTGGCCATTCAGACATCCTGCAGATGTTTCAGCTGGTATGAGTTAGCTGGACAGTGATCCCATTTGTGGGAAGAAATCGCCCATTGATTTATCACAGGGAGCATAAATCATAACTGCATTTAGTTGTCTTCATTGCCTTTCCTGTCATCCTTCTCCTCTGAAGTAAAATTAAGAGGCAGATGCAAGATCTGGAATCAATTCCAGATTCCTTTCTTAAATATCCAAGGCAGGGGCTCCACACAAAGGCTTTCCAGCTGCAGGTTGATGCCAGCTGAACAGCCTGCATGGCAGTTTAAGCTTAATATTCTCTCCATGCATAAAATTTTATTTCTGGCACCCAAAGCACCCCAGCCAGTGTTTGGTCATATATCTACCAAAAGGATCCTGGGAGTGTTTAAATAAAAGAAAATGATCCTGGACTTTTTTATTAAAGAAAAAATAAATTGTAAATAAATCTTACCTCAAAGGATCACTTTCCTTATTTGTTGATCAATGTGTGGCAAATTAAAAAAAATCATGGTAGCATTCCAAAGGTCAAATTTGGAAAAAATTTAAAAAGCCCAAAAAATAAACTAAAAAAAAAAAAACCTCAAAGAATTCAATGATGGTGGGGATGTGAAAAAACAGGTACTTTCAATAATTGTTGGTCAAACTCTAAACTTGTCCAATCATTTTTGGACAGCATTTTAGTACTATGTAGTAAATGTTATAAGAATGATCATATTCTTGAATATAATAATCCCTTTGATAGGAATATACTCTAAAATATTATTAAAATGAAGGAAAAATATCTATTTAAACATTTTTAAGGAGCAGCATATGTACTTAATACAAGAAAAAAATAGCTGGAAGTATCCAAAATGTTCAATATTAGGGAATTGGGTAAATAAATAATGATATCTTTATTTAATGGAATATTAAGATGCCATTACGAGCAGCAATTCAATCTACCCAGGATTTATTAAGAAGTGTCTCTATTTAATCAGTAAATAGGTTTATTAAAATTTGTATGTATAATGCTAACAATGTAATAATGTTCACCACAAGGGGGTGGGAAAAGAGGGTGAAAGGAAATTAAAATATATATATATATAGATGAAAATAAATAAATAAATTTAATTAAAAAAATTTTCAAAAAAAGAAGTGGCTCTATTTCCAGTAGCTAGGGAATAGAGTGGATAGAGCACTGAACCTGGATTTGAAAGACACTTACCAATTGTGACAAATCACTCAACCCCTGTTTGCCTCAGTTGTTCATCTGTAAAAAATGATCTGGAGAAGAAAATAGCAAAACTCTCTAATATGTTTGCCAAGAAAACCTCAAATGGGATCACAATGAATTGAATATGCCTAAAAAAATGACTGAACCACCACATACTTCTGGCACTACGCTAGTTATTTAGGACACAAAGGCAAAAATGAGCTTCAGGAAGCTTCTAATCTATGAGAAATGCAAAAGAACATGCAAAGACCTTTTTTAAATTAATGCAAAGTGAAAAAAAGAAGCAAAAACAGAAAACCACTAACTTTGCCCATATAAAAAGAGATGAAAAGGATCTAGATCCCCACAAAGTGATTATTCAATAAGGTTATGTAATTATATTGATATTCAGTATAAAACTTATAATATTTAATTTAAAACCAAATGAAACCAAATAAGTAAACAAACAAAACTATGCCTTCCTTCTGTATAGGCTGTAGTCCCAGTTATTATCTAGGATTTTGATTCCCAGTGAGAAAGCAATGGTAGCTGCACAGGTGAAGGAGTATATTTGATATCCAGTTTCTTGGAAATTGCTTTCAGTAGAAGCTTCAGTCATAGGAGGGCATATCGAGCCTTCCTAACAGAGCAGAGGCCAACATCAAAAGCATTGTGTCCCCCCGCCTCCAAAGAAATTTTTCTTTTGCCTTAGAATAGCTTAATCAATGGATTCTGGATCTCATGATTCCTTCCCCCCAGGGTTTTTATTTTTTTTAAATCACTTTCCCCCTGATTTATGATTAATACATTGCTCTGAGGCTGGTGGGCTAGCATCAAGCAAAGTAATCTATATCCCTTCCCCTAAAAAAATAGGACTGTCCCTCTCTCCTTATCCCCATGTTCCTCCTTCCACAAGGGTGTCCTCTCCCTTGAAAGACCCTTGTGAGGATGAGTCTAATGCTGAATCTCAGAATTATAGCATCATCTTCCTCAGCCCAACTTGGTGGGCTCAAAGAGAATTTGAATCTAGCTAATCTGGCGATAAACCCTGGCTCTGTTCATTCCTTACTAGACTGGATTGTGACCATGAACAATTATGGTCTCGGTTGTTCTTTTTTTAATCTTCAAATTGAGAATTTGATGGAAAAAATCTTTCGGTTTGCTTACAGCTATCATCAATTTGTGTCTCTAGCGCACCTGTAGCTCTCTCAAGAGACTGAGTGAAAAAGAAAAGAGAAAGGTACAAGGAGAAAAAGAAAAATGGGGAAAAGGGGGACAGAGATGGGAGTGGGTGTAGTAAGAAAGAGAGAGAGAGAAAAGTAAATGAAAGAGAGAAATAGAGAAGAGAAAGAGTAAGGGGAAGAAAATAGGGAGAAAGAGAGAGAATGGCAAAAGAGACAGGAAGAGAGAAATGGAGAGAGTTAGAGAACAAAGAAAGAGAAAATTAAGGGGAGAGAAAGGCAAAGTAAGAGAAAAAGATGGTCATAGAATTGGGAGGTTCCTGGTGGACTATCACAGGGGACCAGGACCCCTGACTTTTCTCAATAATCCCAGATACCCATGGGGTTCAGTTTCTTGTCATTTCCTTTCATGAGGAAAAATATAATGACTCAATATGACAAGAAGGCATTTTCCTTTCATTCTAGCAGATCTCTTTAATTTGTAAGTCCCATTGCCATTGATTCTTTATTTTATATGAGTCCCATTCCTCCAAGACAATAACTCAAACTCAAACAGAAAAGGAGCTACTCCATTATACACGACTACTCCTGAAACTCTGCATCTTTAGAAAATCACAAGTTAAGTTTAGGTGTTACTGTGTTTTTATTCTTTTTATCAATAGATCATAATTCTTATACTTTAATCTGGATTTGACCCTATTTGGGAGTATCATAATGGCCGACAGCATGTGGGTAGCGTGCCTGACACCTCTAAGAACTTCAACCTCCCCCAAGGGAAGCAGGAGGGGAACAGAACAAGAGGACACAGCATGTGATTCCTTCCCCAACAAGATGAGTCAAGAGACCAGATCAAGGGCATCCCACGCTGGCTAACAAGCCTTTTCCCAAACTTCATGAGAAAACACCAGTCTCCTTGCCTCATTGTTTGGAAAAAACAGGACAAAATGATCCCTTCCTCAAGTCCATAATCTCCTCCCTTTCTTTGTTGACAAGGCTGATGGAGGGGATGCAAATTCTGAGGTCTGAAGAAATCTTCCTGACTTTCTCCTTTTTTCTAGAAATTAAAACAGTAGAGTTTGCCCTTGGAAATGTCCTGGGACATTCTGTACCCCAAAGCACAAAAGAAAAAACAAAACAAAAGAGACACTTGCTGTTTTCTGGTTGCTGATGTTGCTGTGGTTTCTAGAAAGGCAGGGGCAGAGCCCTGGATAAGGACATTCCAGTTACAAAGCTCTGATACTTTCAAAGATATTCATCCCCTGGGAAGCTGCAACTTGTATTTTTTTTTCTTCTTTCTTTGTATCACTAATAATATATCATCAAGCCTCTTTTATTTCTTTATACCATTTACCATGCTAAGCTCTGGGAAATACAATCTCCCACAACCATTAAAATGCCCCTAAATGCCTCCCTTCACAAGGAGCTTACACTCTAATATAAATTGGCACATATAATGTATATGCAGACTAAATGAAGAGTAATCTTTGAGGGGAATGGATGGGGGGGGGAGCCAGGAAAAGCTTCTTGTAGAAGGTATCCAAACCAAGCCTTGGAGGATGCCAGGGATCCTAAAAGGTAGAGGGTAGGAGGAAAAACATTCTAAGTATGGAGCCTTTAAATCTTACTAACTCTGATGATGGCTAGTCACTTCAATGCTCAGTGTCCCAGGCACCTCTTTGGGTGGTAAATTCTAGTTGGGTGAGTTGTAGAAACATTGGGGAGGGAGCAAGAGGGACCCAGTGAATAGTGTTTGAAGTAGAACTAAAGAGATCTAGGTTCAAATTCTGCCCCTGAAAGGTGGTAGCTGGTGATCTATCCTTAAGAGCTTGTGTTTTGGATCCTGAGTACCTCATTTAACCTAACCAGGGGTATAACACAGGGATGCTGGCCTAGATGTTCCTTCTATGATACTATGATCCCTACACAAACCACATTATGTGTAAACAATGAATTTCCATATCCTGATATTTAAACCCCAAGTATGATTTTGTACAGTAAGATGTCTATATAATGAGTCTTGCAGGTTAGGTTAGCCCTATTCCATACTACAATCTTGATGAAAGGAGAGAAGAGACAGAATAAAAAGTTGGTGAGTGGGTGAACATGTTGGGTAGGGGAATGACAGAGCTTCATGTTGCTCTCATTGTAACTTGGGCTAGTGATGATGTTTTTGTCCTTCATTTTTGAAGAAGACCATGATTTGGGGGAGTGATGTCACGACTGGTACATGAATTGGATTTGAGTGAAGAGGTGCTCACTTTCTCCTCCAGAGTCAGCTGGAGGGGCCAGATGGCCCTGAATGAGAGGCAATCAGGGTTAAGTGACTTGCCCAAGGTCACACAGCCAGTAAGGTCCTCCTCACTCCAAGGCCAGTACTTTATCCACCCTGCCACCTAGCTATGCTAGAGGCAGTAACTGACCGAAACTTACCATATTCTATACACCACAGGTGTTGAATGGACAGATAGCCACAATCTAGGTTGATTCATTGGTTGGTTGATTCTTGTCCTCATTATTTAAGAGGACCAAAATGACATCACTAGGTTAGAGACAAATTGCAATGTGTCAGATTGTGCCCGAACCGAGCAATCCGAGTTCAGAATGTTCACACAGGTCAGACACAATTAGTACATGTGAACACTTGAGGTGGGTTCTCTAAACCCAAGCATAACATCTTTCCTTTGAGCTACTGCCATTCCACCTTTCTCATAGAGCACTTGTCAACTGTGACCCTTGGCAAGTCTCTTTAGCCCTGTTTGCTTCAATTCCCTCATTAGCAAAACGGACTGGCAAAATAATCTCAGATGGGTTCAAGGAGAGCTAAACACAACTGAAACAGCAACAGGAAGAAGAAGAAAAAACATTTATGTCAAGTTTTTTTCTGATAAAGTGTTCATGTCTCAAATATATATAAAAATGAATCAAATTCATAAGAATAAAAATTATTCCTCAATTGACAAATTGTCAATGGATATTAATAGGCAGTTTTCAGAAGAAATTAAAGTTATCTGTAATTATATAAAATATTCCAATCACTATTGATTTGAGAGAAATGCAAATTAAAAGATCTCTGAGGTACCACCTCATGCTTATCAAATTGGTTAATAATGACAGATAAGAAAAATGGCAAAAGTTGGAGGGGATATGGGAAAATTGAGACATTAACGTACAAGGAGTGGGAGTTGTGACTGAATCCACCACTCTGTAGAGCAATGTGGAAATGTGGTCAAAGGGTTATAAAACCAGGTATATCCTTTGACCCAGGAATATCACTACAAGGTCTGTATCCCAATGACACACACACACACACACACACACACACACACACACACACAGACAAGCACACACACAAGAAAAGGACATATATATATATATATATATATATGTATACACACAATAATATTTATAGTACCTCTTTTTGTGGTGGCAAAGAATCAGGAATTGAGGGGATTCCCATCAATTGGGAAATAGCTAAACAAATTGTGTCATATGATTGTGATGAAAAGCTACTGTGCTATAAAAAATAATTAGCAAATTGCAGTGGCAAAGAATTACAAATTGAGGAAATTTCCATCAATTGGGGAATGCTTGAACAAGTTGGAGTATATGAATGTGATGAATACTATTGCTCTGTAAGAAATGATGAATAAATAGATTTCAGAAAAGCCTGGAAAGACTTGCATGAAATGATGCTGAGTGAAATGAGCAGAATCAGAAGAACATTGTACATAGTATTAGTAACACTGTGTGATTATCAACTATGATAGACTTAGCTCCTCACAGTAGTTTGATAAGCAAAGACAATTCTAAAACACTTGTGATGTAAGATACCAGCCACATCCAGAGGAAAAAAATGGATGCAGAGCAAAATATTCATTTTTAAAAACATTTATGTTTCTTTCTTTCTCATTTTTTCCTTCAGTTATGATTCTTCTTTCACAACATGATTAATATAAAAATATATTAAACATGATTTGTATATGTATAACCTTTAGCACATTACTCACTATTAGAAGGAGGGAGGATGGAGGAGGGAAGGGAGGCAGAAAATTATGGAACTCAAAAACTTACAAAAAATGAATGTTGAAGACTATCTTTATTTGTAATTGGAAAAAATAATAAAAGAAAAGGAAAAAGAGAGGAAAACAAAAATGATGAACAGGATGATTTCGGAAAAATCTGGAAAGACTTTCAAGAATTGAAGCAAAGTGAAAGGAGCAGAACCAGGAGAATATTGTATACAATAATATTATATGATGAACAAATGTGAATGATTGAGCTGTTCCCAGTAATACAATGATCCAAGATGATTCCAAAGTACTTTTGATGAAAAGTGCTATCCATGTGCAAAGAAAGAGCTAAGGGAGTCGGAATACAGATTGCAGCAAACATTTTTTTCATTCTGTAATATTTGGGGGTTTTGTTTGTTTGCTTGTTTAAAATGACTCTTAGCCCATCACTAATATGGAAAGGTTCCATGATTGTACATCCAAGAGAAAGGAAAAGTAAGAAAGCAAAATGACTTTCTGATGCGATTTTACAAATAATTGAGGAAAGAAGAGAAGTGAAGAGTAAAGGAGAAAGGCAAAGATACTCAACTGAATTCAGAATTCATGCTTATCAAATTGGTTAATATGATACATAAGAAAAATGGCAAAGTTTGGAGGGATGAGGAAAAATTGAACAATTTTTATTGAGTAAGGCAAAGAAATAAAACCCTAGAATGGGAAAGACAAAGGATCTGTTTCATGCAAAAATGGGCAAGAGAAAATACAGTAGTTGGTACTTAACAAAAGTAGAAAAGATTAAGAGAGAGCAGTAATGTACAAATGAATAATATATGAAATATCTCAATATCACTGATACCCACAATGGTATGGTTACTAATCCAGAGCCAGATATCCTGGAGAACGAGGCCAAGTGACTCTTAGGAAAAATTCCTCATGGTAAGACTAATGGAACTGATAGAACTCCACCTGAACTATTTAAAATCCTAAAAGATGATGCTGTTAATGCTCTATATTCAATATACCAGTAAATTTGGAAAAAGCAACAGTGGCCTCTAGATTCAAATAGATCTGTTCATGTCCCACTCTAACAAAGGACAATAATAAGGAATGCCCAAATTACTAAACAATTGTGCTCATTACACACATCAGTCAATTCTGAAGGGTAGACTTAAGCCACACGTGAAGCAAGAATTAACAGAAGAACCAGTTAATCTTCAAAATAGAAGAAGAATTAGAGATAAAATAGACAGTAATTGCTTGAACATGGAGAGACGCAGGAAGTTTCAGAAAAACAATGGCTTCTGTTTCATTGACTATGCTAAAGCCTCTGACTGTATGGATCACAACAAAATGTGGCAAGTCCTCAAAAAGATGGGAGCACCGGATCATCTTACTTGTCTCCTGAAGAACTTACATATGGGTCAAGAAACAACAGTTGGGACCAAACATGGAACAATAATTATTTTAAGATTAGAAAAAGAGTACAAGGCTGTACATTGTCACCTTATTTATTTAATTTATATACAGATATATCAGATAAAATGCCAGGCTGGATGAATTGAATTAAAAAACAGGAATTAAGGTTCTGGGGAAAATGTCATCAATCTCAGATATCCAAATAATGCCACTCTAATGACAGAAAAGACAAGAATTTCACCCTCTTTCTGAGGGTGAAAGAAGAGAGTGTACAATCTGGTTTAAAGCTTAAGATAAAATAAAAGATCTTGGCAACTGATACCTTCACTTTCTGGAAAATAGAGGGAGAAAAATAATTGAAGCAGTGGCTGATTTTATGTTCTTTGGTTCAAAGATCAGTGCAGACAGCAATTGCAGCTTTGTAATTAAAAGATGCTTGTTCCTTGGAAATACAGCTCCGGCAGATCTGGACAGCATATTAAAAAGAAGAGCCTTCACCTTGCTGACAAAGGTTCATATAATCAAAATTAGGGATTTTTTTTCAGTAGCAATGTATGATTATGAGAGCTGAAATATAAAGAAAGTTGCGCGCCACAGAACCGATGAATTGTGCTGGAGAAGATTTTTGAGAGTTCCTTGGATAGCAAAGAGATCAAATCAGTGAATACTTAAATTAATTCAGAATGTTCACTGCTAATTAAAATACTGAAACTGAAGCTTAAATCCTTTGGCCACAGAATGAGAAGATGGGATTCATTGGAAAAGACCATGATTAAGGAAGAAAATTGAAGGCTAAAGGAAAAAAGTGTGGCAGAGAATGAGATGGAGAGATGGTGTTATGGAAATAAATGTCAAATTGGAAAGAAATAGTAGAGGATAGAAGGGTGATCTGTGTTCCATGGGATCATGAAGAGGAAGACACAACTGAATGATTGAACACATAAATAGTCTACATCACATTGCTTGCATTGTCAAGGAGGGAGGATGGGAGTGAGGGAACTGAAAACTTTTTTAAAAGAATGTTAAAAGTTTTGTTTGCATGTAATTGAGAAAAATTCAATTAGGAAAATGCTGTTGGGAAAAGTTTAACAAAATACATTAAAATATGATAAAAAAGTATAAAGTGTATCATATTAAAAACAACTCATCCGGAAAAGAAATCTTGGCAACTGGATTACCTGAAAGCTATGAGAGAGTGACAAAGGTACCATATTGTGACAATTCCCTAAAGGAAACTGAGAAGATTTCTTATATGCAGGGGACAAAGTAAAAATAGAAAGAATCTAGCAGTGATCTCCTGGAAAAAAATTCTAAAGCAAAAATCCTTGGGAATGTAAAAGCCAAAATCCAGAGTTTTCAGGTCAAAGGAGGAAAAAATACTTTAAGTATCCAGAAATATTCAGGATTATAACATTTAGCAGCTGCCCCTGAAAAAGTGTGGAGAAACTGTCTCTTTTTTTAAGGTTTTTGCAAGGCAATGGCATTAAGTGGCTTGCCCAAGGCCACACAGCTAGGTAAAGGTGTGGAGAAGTTGGGACACAATATTCCAAAAAGTAAAAGATGTATACTTCCAGGGAAGAATATCCCACCTAGAAGAAAAATGAATCTTTAATGAATCAGAGAAATCCTAAATATTGTTGATGAAAAGATGAGAGTTGAGTAGAAACTGAAATACAAACAAGGAGTTAAAGAGAAACAAAAAAAATGCAATTAATCAGCAAAGTGAGTGATCAGCAAAGACTTTAAAGATAAAATGCTTGCAGTTTAATGGAGGGGGAGGAGAGCAAGAATGAGTTAAGTATCCCCCAAAGAACTGGGATGTCATTGGTCATGGAGGGCGTACAGCAAGATGGGAAGGCCTGGCAGTGTTTTTGGTTATATTTTATGATGTTAGAAGAAGAAAGGAAAGGGAGGGTAGAAAGGATACACTGGGGAAGAAAATTAGAAGAGAGGAAAAATTTATCTCACATCAACAGCAGGCAAAAGTAGAAATCTATACTCATGGGTATGAAACCTCACTTGGAACTGAATCAGAGCAAAGTGAGCAGAACTGGGAGAAAAAAATCTACCGAACCAAAACATTTTTGGAAGACTTAAGAGCTCTCATTGATGCACTGAACAACCACATTTCTGTGACAATTCTGAATGCTCCCATCATCTCCTGCCAGAAAGGTGATAGATTAGGTACATAGGGTGAGGCATGTACTTTGCAAAAGTTGCCAATATAGGAATGCTTTACTTAACTATTTATTTTTGAAGGATTTTCTTTTCTTTTCCTTTTTGTCCTAGTAAGAGTTGGGCAAGATGGAAAGATAGTCAAGGCATGTTAATTGAAAAAAAATTTAAAAAGAAAATTGACTTGCCTAAGATATGTCAACCAGCAAACAGAGGAAGGTTTGAACTAAAGACCTCATACTCCACAAAATGTGCAACATTTGGATCATTTTCTACCCCCTTAAGGCTGTCCATCTTACTTCACTCTCTATCTCTAGCATCACCATTTACCAAGTCCCTGTGTTTCTATGACACTGGAGTTATTATGTAAAGCCCTTTGTAAAACTCAGTGTTACATGAATGTAACTATTCATGTTATATTTTACACCTAGCTTCTTCCCTCTCTTGTGTTCTATCAGTGACAGGCTCTTTCTAGTCTCTCTTCTGGCATTTTCCCTTCCTCCTCATCCTCATTCTTTATTCTTTGTTACAAACTCTTCCAATCTGCTTAAACTATCATTACTATCTGCTTAAACTCTTCGAGTTTCTATCTTAGTTGTCTTACCACCTCCCGATTTCTATCCCCTGGAATTGAATGTCTCCTATTTTTGCTCAAAATTATCAATCATGATCTATTTCTGTCTGGTATTCAAAGACCTCCCCAACAAAAAAAAAGCATACTTACCTCACGTGATTCTACTCTACTTACTAAAAGCTCCATCCAGGCTGGAGAAATGTTTTTCACTTAAATATGTATTGTTTTATCATTTCTCCATATTCTTACTTACACTGGGTTCAACCACTGGAATAGCTTCCTTCAATACCCCATATAAATCAAATTCTTTGTTCAAACATTTCAGTCATGTCTGACTCTATTACTACTTTTTTGGAGTTTTCTTGGGCAGAGCCTGAAGTGATTTTTCCATTTCTTTCTCCATCTCATTTCAAAAATAAGGAAACCAAGACAAATGCGGTTCAGTGACTTGCTCAGGATTGTACAATTACTAAGTAATCACAAGCAGATTTAAAAGTTAGGGAGATGAACCTTCTTGATGACAGAGCCAATACTCTATCATCTGCATGATCTAAATGAATTTGTAGTCATTCTGTAGAGGACACTGCTTATCTGAAGTCTTCCCTCTTTGAGAATAACCTTTCCACTCAGACCTCATTAGAATTTTGTTTTGCAACTCGCAAATTCACTTATCATTTTCCATGATGCAATCGGGTCCTCTTTCCTGGTATATCAGTCCTCAAACTAGGTGCTAGGTTTCTTGGGGGCTAGCACTTTATCTTATGTAAATGTTACCTATAGCTCAGGAGACTACACAAGTTGGAATTTCATGAATACTTATTATAGTTCTATCTGTAGCTTCATTTCCCAGAATGGTTCATCTCCCAAAGGTTTGACCACAATCTGATAATCAAAAAGCAACTGAGGAAAAAAGCCCATTGGAAATATGTTAATTCTTATATCTAACATGAATGATAAAAATAGGGGTGCACAGAATGATAGGGAGAAGTCTGAAATGATTTCTTTGATTAGGGAATTCTCAACAAATTAATTCCTTTTATCAATGCAGGTCACCACCTTGATACTTGGTTGAGACACTCAGAGACTGTAACATGTCTAGGATCATATAGCCAGAATGGGATAGATTATATCAGAATTTTTAGATATGGAAGGATATTAAGAGCCTCATTTATTTGGTAAGAGAACAGGTAGAGAAGGGTTCTTATTTGAGTAGCATCACACAACTAGCCAGACAGGATTTAAACACAGTTCTCTAGAGACAGGATGTGAGCTTGGGTCTTCTGACTATTGAGGCCAGCTCTTTAAATGCTAAATCATGTTACCTTTGCTCCTTGTATTTCTACAGAGAAAAATCATGTTCCCTTGCCTTGTTTCCATTAAAGCGAGTTGGAGTCCTTAGTTCCTGCGTCTTTTGTTGATTCCTTTTTACCCCCATTTTTTTGGGGGGGGGAGGGAAGGAAAGTAGACAGACTGAGAAAAAAAAGCCAATGATTCTCCTTTTTGGAAATCCAATTTTCTCTGAAAAGGTGGTGATTTCCAACAGTGTTTTAGAATGACGGACAAAGGCGAGCATCCTGGGCCACTTTGAAAAGCCTTTATCTGGGAATCGGGAAGTTTTTGTTCATCCTCGCCATCCCATCCCTCTTGCCAGCCCCACGCTCTCCAAAGACAGCTAATCAACCTAAGTTATGTTACAGCTCACAGAGACTACACAAAGCGGCTGGTGCTTGGCTTTTGTTCTTGAGATCACTAATAATAAAATACACAGCACATAGAACTGTAATAACATTCGTCTTTGAAGTCCCTCAGTCCTTTTAGAAGGAGAAAATCAATTTAATAACACTCGGACAATGGAGTAGTCAAGACATTCAATTGTGCTATCCTGATGAGCTGTGTCTGCAACCTCCAGATATACCTGAACCTGGGAACAGGGTCTATAGTTCCAAAGAAAGGTAGCACACAAGGGATATGGGAAAAGAGGAAGCTAACGATTGGTCCAAGAAAGATGCTCACATGTAGCATCTATTCCCTTCACTGACTACTGCCCTGTTCTTTTATTTTATTTTTGGTCTTCAAATGGCTTTCCTTGCAAATGATGTTTTATACAGGAAACCTGGCTTTGCAGCAAAAGGCAGAGAGTCAGAGATACAGATACACTGAGAGAGACAAAGACAGTAAGAGATGGCACAGAGAAGCAGACAGAGAGAGGGAGGAAGACAAAGAGGCAGAAAGAGAGACAGATGGAAAGATAAAGAGAGACAGAGAATTATAGGGACTCAGAGAGATTTAATACTGGTTCAAGACTAAACCTAAAGATAGTGCTCCAGTGGTTCTCTTTTCTCTTTATGCTCATAGTGTGGTCTACTCATTTACAGCAAACATTCATTAAGAATGCAATAAAAATATTCATATTTGATAAAAAAAAACATGCTATCAATATGAAGATAGCAAATAAGAGATGTAAATTCTTCAGTAAAGTTTGAAGGGTGATACCTATTTTTCAGGCAATATCAAGAGAGAGGGATAAAAAAGAAGTAAGGAAGGAATAAATTCACCAGTCCACTATTGCCAAATCCTTTCTGACAATCACTCATTAAGTCATTCAGTGAGTCAGACAAGGCTAACTGCTTATAAATGGATGGACAGATGACAATCGGACGAAGGAAGGAAGGAAGGAAGGAAGGAAGGAAGGAAGGAAAGATAGAAAGAAAGAAAGAAAGAAAGAAAGAAAGAAAGAAAGAAAGAAAGAAAGAAAGAAAGAAAGAAAGAAAGAAAGAAAGAAAGGGCAAGAAAGGAGAGGGGAAGGGAAGCAGCAACAACAACTTCCATTTTTAAAAGTGGTTTAAGTTTGCAATGTACTTACAATATCTGCTCTATCACAAGAGCCCTATGAGGGAGGGACTGCAGAAACTCTCCCCATTTTACAGAGACCAAGATAGCAATCATTTATCACCTCCCTTTTGCCCTGTTGATATCTTGAAGTATTTAGTTGCAGTTAGCCTCTTCATTAGCCTGTGAGCTCCTCTAAGGCAAGAGTTTTGCTTTTGCCCTTTGATATACCCAGACTTTAACCAAGGTAGCTACTAAGAGTTCAGTACCTGTTTGTTGATTTGTTGGGTAATTGCATCATTCAGATTGGTATTAGGGGAATTTCCTTTAATGTTCAGGCATGCATTCCATTTAAGGTGGATTGTTAATCTCCTGCTGATTTCAATAATCACCAAACAGCAAATGGCTGTCCTTTTTTGTTTTTGTTTTAGCAGTGCTATAAAGAAGATGAATTGGGCAGGGGGAGGAGGTGGACTAGAAGCCCCTAAGAATCTCTTTGTTCCTCAGCATTCTGGAATTCTCTGATGCTATCATGTAAGGCCTACTAGACATAAGTGGGTGGCACATGATAAAGGTACTGGCTGGCATCTCATGCTTTATGGATCCAGACATGAAATGCTCTCAGAGAATAACTCACTGCAATGATTGAATTTTTCTTTCATAGAATCATGGTTAAATAATGCAACATTCTTTCTTTGCTGAGTTAATAAGCCTCAATCTCTTTAAAATTCTCTTGAAAGAACCCTATTCTTTCCCTTTGAAAATTTTAGTTAATTTTCTTTGAACCATCTCGGTTTCTGTACTACCTCTTTTTATGATTGGCACCAAAAATTTGATGCATTATTCCAAGAGAATAATTATAGAAGAAAGCTTCCATCCATTCCAGAATCTCAAGTACAGTTGTTTACCACTGGGGCAAAGTGGCAGCACCCAGGAGCTGTCCAGGGCTGAAGTTTAAGACCAAGGTTCACATCTAAAACTCAGGCTTATATGGACTCAAGGATGTTTCCTGTGATGACTATGGAGACAAATTGATCCTTCTCAGTTCTCGTGTTCATGTTTCTGTTTCTCTCTCTCTCTCTCTCTCTCTCTCTCTCTCTCTCTCTCTCTCTCTTTCTCTTTTCAGGATTCCAGATTTCTTTGAACTGATCTCAGATAATATATTCTTTCCATCCCTTGGGTCTCCCAGGTTTGCTGCACACTAGCTTTCACAACTCTGATTTTTCTTTTGCTTGGGAATTCAATAGTTCACTTTGTATATTGTATTTGTTTCTCCTCTCACTACATTTGTGTCCCCTCAAAACTCAGTTTTTTGATTCCTCCAAAGATGACTCAATGAAACTTTATAATTCTAGGGCTATAAATTATGGACCAGAGTTCAAATTTCAACTCTGCCATTCACTACTTGTGAGTCCTTGAACAAATCAGAACTGTCTTAAACCTCAGTTTCCTCATCTATAAACTAAGGTGAGAGGGGTGATCTTTCCAGTTTCCAGTTCTAAATCTATGACTCTGGGAGCCTTAAGCAGGGAGAAATAATTAACATGGGTATGTCGGGGAAAAAAACTAACACAAGAGAAACAAGAGGAGGTATGAACATACAAGGAAACTAATTATTATAAGCAAAGGAAATAAGGAGAAAGGGAATTCCAGACAGGAGAAAAATGAGCCCCGAGATAATTGATGGAAAGCCAAGCTCAAGAATTGCTAGCAAGTGAATTTTGCTAGAAGACAGAGTATATGAAGGGAGTTGCATGAAATTAGTTAGAATTATGTGGTAAGGGGCTTTAAAAGTTCCACAGACAAAATTATACTTTATCCTTGAAACAACAGGGAGTCACTGAAGCCAACTGAGGAGGGGCATGGTAGGGTTAGATATGCTCTTTAGAAAAATTATTCCAATTACTGTACAGAAAATTGATTGAGAAACAGGGAAACCCAGTAGGAGACAAAATAGTCCAAAGGGGATGTTACAGTTTCAAATGTGATTTGACTTAGAACTGGAAGGGACCTTAAAGGTTATGAAGTCCTGAACCAGGTAGGTGGCCAATAGTTGGAGTAATGACAAATATCCTGGATTCAAAAACATAGGATGAATAAAATCAGAGCTTGAACAGATGTTAGAGCACATCTATTCTAACTGTCTCATTTTTTCAGATGAGACTCCTGAGGCAAAGGAAGTCAACACCAGAGATATGAGTGAGGGGGACTTGAGTTCAAATTCTGCCTCAGTTTACTAATGGAGTGATCCTGAACAAGTCCCTTAACCCCTGTTTGAATCAGTTTCCTCACTGTAAAGACCTCCTAAGATTATTGTGAAAATAAAATGTGATGACATATATCAAGAACTCTACCCAAGTCTAACATAGTCACTTTAATTGATCATTTCCTTCATTCCTTCCTTCCACTGAGATAAGGAGAAGTCAAAGTGGCAGCCAGAGACACCTCTGAATTGTTCACCTCCTCAAAATGTCCTTTTGCTACAAAAACAGACTCTATGGCTCACTGGTGCTACTTAGAAAAACGTTGATGAAATCATACTTCATGGAATGCTGATGCTTGCAGGGTCCTCAATTCAATTAATCTATGAAAGCATCTGACATGAAATCAATAGCGTTCCAGAGACTAAAGGCTGGCTTTTGCAGTTTGGCTAAAGAAGAATGGCCCTGCCCCTTAGCTGAGTCCTCCAGCAAGGACAGGAGCTTTGAAACACCAACATTTTTAGATAACTGCTCTCCAGCACATCCATGAGATGTACTTCATAGGATGTCCACCTAAAATAAATATTCAGTGTGAAGAAATCAGCCTCTAAAGGCTCCATACATTAATTTGTTTGTCATTCACTGTAACCTTTGGAAAAAAGTTCAGGCTATATAGGCAAAAAGATCCAGTATAGGACTTCTATTTACCAGTACAACTAATAATGCCTTAGCTAATAAATAAACTATAGGTTGTTGCTTGAGGCTCAAAAGTTAAATGACTTACCCAGGGCCACACAATTACTAAGATTCTGAGGCAGGATTCAAATTCAGGTCTTCCTGACTCCAAGTTCAACATTTTATCAACTGTACCACTTAACTGACAAAGGCCTTTTTGAACCCAGGACTTCATATCTCAAGTTCAGAATTCTCTTCAATATATAAGTATTTGTGCCTGATTTTACTAATGCCATCTCCTAGTTCTGCTAGCCATACATACTTGTTAATTCATTCATACAAAAATTCAACAGTAACTACTATGGTGTCTAATTTGTCCTAAATGCTATGGAGATACAGAGTATACCAAGATCCCCAAACTCAAATAACATCTAAGTTAATTAGTAAACCATAGTACTGAAGAAAACCATCAGAGTTAAGGAGGCAAAAAAAAAAAAAAAAAGATGTGGACTGAATCCAAAGGCCACCATCTAGAGACGGCATGGAGAAGCAAGGCTCCTTGGTTTGGAGGCAGACAGCATGGACACACCATGGTTGTGTCATTGTGTGACCCTAATCAGGTCAAGTAACCACCCTGCACCTCAGTTTGCTCATCTGGAAAATCAAATGGCAGAACTAGTTGATGTTCTGAGGTTCTATCCAACGCTAAATCCTTTGTGGGATGTTAGACAAGCTATTTATTCTCTCTGGGCTTCAAGACTCTAAGGCTTCTGAGATCTCTTCCAGCTAAGGATCTGCAATCTAATCTTGTTTTGTAAATTCACAGGAATAACCAAGGGGCAGCCATCTTCATGATGCAGCTATAAGCAAGAAGAGGCTCAAACATCAAAACAATTCTTTGAGATCTCATTTCAAACAACATATCACTACAGTGGTCTTCAAGAAAAGGAGTAGGTGCACCAATCTAGGCCATAATCAGGAATTATGGGTCTAGCACAAGTGAGGAGAATAAAGGTTCAGGAGGAAATAGGAAATTTTACAGAGAGCCCACGAAGGACCCCATTCCAGAGCAGAGTTGTTCCTGTGGCCACCAACAGAGCAGGCACAAAACTAAACAGTGAGATTAAGCCAGTCCCATGGTGATAAGCCACACAAAAATCACGTTTTACTGAATCTATGTCAACAGCACATGCAGTTCTCCATAATTCCAACCAGAGAGTACAAAGTTAGATTTAATTTCCAAAATGATACATCTTTGCTGTCTCTTTTGGACCAATAACTAATGAGGACCGGGAAAAAAAAAAAACCCCAACCAACCAAGGATTTTTTATTTGCTCTCATTTCTCACTAGAAAGCTTGTTTTAACATTGGGCAATGAATGGTTTAAATTCTATCTGTTCTGATATCCCAGAGAGTTAACTTGCTGAAATCAGAGCTCATCCAATTCTGATTATATGATGTCTTTCAGAAAGCAATTATTTTAAACAAAGTTAAGTTTTTAACTTTTATGCAATCCCTCTCCAGAATCTGCTCCATCCCCTGAGTTACCATTTATGAGATTCAATTCCCATCTATTCAATTCAATAGGATCATTCATAGAGCTGTAGTCTCACACTTTATGTTTTGGTCCACAAAAAATAGTCAACATAAAAAGCCTTAAGTCCTTGTAAGGAGGTTAACTCACAGTTATGTCAAGGCTGTAAAACAAAGGAATATATGAAAAAAGGTATGACTTGCTGTATTGACTTACCTTCCTTTCTGGCCAATTATACTTTGCAAAGATGGTATCATAGGTGTCTACAGCTCCATCAGTAATGAGCATTATTGCCTGGCTGCAAATGCTTCCCTGTCCAGTGTGGTTGAACTGTGGAAAGAAATGTGTTAAATTAAAATGTATACAAAGATGACTATATGAGTTAATCCATAGAAAAGCAGAGAATCAGAAAGAGATGAAGCCGATTGAATGAAGAGATTCTTGTGAATCTTGAAAACTCAAGAAATCCTAAGCTAAGTTCTACATGTCACATGATAAACTGGTCATGGCATATATAGTACACTAAGATTGATCAGAGAGCTAGGATGGGAGAAAAGAACACGTGGCCCAGTGGATAGAAGAGCACCACATCTGGAGTCAAGAAGACCTGAGTTAAAATCCAATCCCATACACTTACTAACTGAGTGACTCTGGGCAAGTCACTTAAACTTTGATTGTTTCAGTTTTTCATCTAGAAAATGGAAAAAATGAAATTACCTGCTTCTCAGATTTGTTGGGAAGACCAAATGGGATGATATCCATATCTAAATGCGATGATATCTATATCTTCAAATATAAATATTAGCTGTTGTTGTTAATACTGTAACTATAGAGAGTTCAACCTTTCCTCATAGAATATAAGCTCTTAATAATCAGAGATGGGTAAGAGTGTAAGATGTAAGAATCTTCAGCACCTAGAATACTTCTTGGCCTGGGCTTTCTTTGATAATCGGAATTTTCACAGAGCAAGGAAAGGCTAAGGTGCCTGCTGAGGATCAGAAAGCCAACAGGCATTAGCAGTGGAACTTGAGCCCAGGGCTCCCTGGTTTGGAGGCCAACTGTCTTTCTGTTCTCTCCCTATCTTACACTGCTTCTCATATAGGAGGCATCTAATAAATTTATTGAATTGAATCTAAAAACTGATTCTAGAATCAGAAGGACCTAAGTTCAAATCTAGCTTTAGACACTTTATACTTACTAGTTGTGTGACCTTGAGCAAGTCACTTAATCCTAACTGCCTTACTAAAAAACAAAAACAAAAAATAAAAAAAAACATTCATATCAGATTTTTTTCGATATATTTCTCTAATTGGCTGAACTGTTGTTTTTGTCTCTCTCCCCTCATTGTCTGTTATAAGGAAAAGGATCACTGGAAGGATAAAGGCAGGGTGAAGTATTCATTTAAAAACATATTTGAAAAACATGGATAAAAAAGGATAATTTTTGAACAAATGCCATGCATATTTGTAAACATTGAGGGAGAGAGAGCATTAACTGGGGGATTAAGGGAAGCAGTGCATAGGCCAAGCCCTAAAGAGAGGTAGAGATGACAAGAAATAAAGGTGATCATGAAATAATATTCCAGGCATGAGGGCATGGCACGTACAAGAAATGGCAGTGGGAAATGGGATGCTGAGTGTGGAGAATAGCCAATGGTTCAGTTTGGCTGGAATGTAGAGGGCAGGAAGGGAAGGAGTAGGTAAGAAAATATTAATCCACTGTTTGATGCAGAGAAATCCTTTGGAATGAAAATAAGCCCACCCCTATGGACATGGATTATATGGCCTGAGAGAAACTGCTAACCAAAAAAATCATCAAGGAAAATAAGTAAGGCCCTAATATGAAATGCAAAGAGTTATTTCTGGATGGATGGATACTGTGCCCCAGCACGTAAAACAGGAGAATAGGTGGCCCTTGAGGGGGCCAGAAATGCAGTCATTCAAAGGAGAAATCTGCATCTTTGGATTTTAGAGCCTAAACTTCATGATCCATAGGACAGCCTAGTGCAGGTTTGATTAGTTACTGATTCAAGGGGTTTTAACGACCTCAATGGTTTTAATTCAAACAAAATACTTCCCTTATAGCATGGAGAGCTTGTTTCTAGTCTTAAGGTTCTGTCACCTCCTCCTAAGTGACCCTTGAAGAAAATTTGGACAAAGGCGTCCTCAGTGTATGGATGGCGTGATTCGGTGTGATGATGTGTCCTCTGAAAGAACCCAAAGTATAAGACAACAAAACTCATGGAAGCTCCTAGCCTTGGGAAAGACTACTGCCCTTTAATGAGTTTACAAAACAATCTTCACTTTCATGATTCTTACTTTAATCCAAAGCTTTTAATCAGAGTTTAACCTTGCATCCCCTTCATAATCAGCTTTTCAGAATTGGATGGACAAAAAGAGGTGCTTTTTTTCTGGGAAACCAGGGCTCACACTGGGGTGTATTAGGTGTTCAGAGAGGATTACTAGCATCTCTGAGGTAAGGGCTGGTTGATCCCTCTTCCAGGGCAGTTCATCAACTTTTAGGTCTTTCCAAAAATGAAGGACAAACAATGACAGTTCCCACAATGAGGTAAAGAGATCTGAGAACACAGATGTGCTCCCAGGTCCAGAATTCCAGGCTATTTGGCATCAGCTGGCCACTTGTGTTGACTGGGTGCAGATGTGGCATAAACTCCCTGTCCTCTCTCAGACAGGAGCATGACCTTGACATCACCATCAAAGGCAGGTCCTGGTCATCCTTGCATTGGATCAGCCAAACCTTGATAATGACCCAACTCTTAAAAGCTGAAGAACTAAGAAATCTCCAGGGAAAGATGTTTACGAAACTTAGTTGGAAAGAAATACCCTAGAATATTCTCTCTCTCAAAGGGGGGTGGTATTTTTTTTTTCTCTAGAGAGATCAGAAGAAAGGAAAAGGGCAGAAGAGGCTGTTGCAAGCTGTTTGTTTTTTAAAAACATTACTTTCCTCTGCCTGGAACCACATTAGTCTATATAGTAATCTGCTGTTGGAGTATTTTGAAGAATGCCATTACATTCAAATGCATTGATGAGCAATATCTCTCTTCTTCATATTTGTCTAGAACTTTTTTATTGAATAGCAAAAATGATGAAAGTGTTTTCCATAATAATAACGACGACAAGAACCCTCTGATGAACAACAATTAACTCGGTGATTCATCAGTTCGAAGGGAAAATTTCAATGCGTTCTGACATTTAAGTGTTTGGTTGTGATTAACCAGCGTTGAAATGTCACAGAATTTTACTTAATTGGCCAAGAAAAAAAATTAAGGTAATCACGGCAAAGATGGTATTCAATCCCAGGAAAGATAATTGCTGTTGTCACATGACAAGATAGGTACTAACTAGCAAAGCCAGCCATTCCAGATTCCTACAAAATCAGATGAATATAGCATAAATCAGAGGCTGGAAGGAGCTCCGAAGTGCAGACCTACATTCTTTTCAAAGACGTGAATCTCAGCAACTACAACTCTTTGAGGGAGCTAAGCCCATGTAGAATGCAAAATGCAGGTAATTGCACGGCACAATTTACTTAGTTTAATTTCTGTAACCCCTGAACCATTCTCAAATGCCAGCCAGAATTTCAATAGCACATCTTTGGGTATGAGTGCAGAGCAGCAGTAACTCCAAAGAAATGAATATGCGTAGTTAAAGGTCGTATTGATGAAGTAGAAAATAGATAAACTTAGATATTTCATGGAAAATTAACCAGCTCTGTGCTCATCAAAAAGCATTTTTGTTAAACGGACAGAAGAGTGAGGACATGCCAGCAACATTTCTGTCAGTGACACCCCATACAGTATAATGTAAACCTGCAAAAGAAGCAATGCTTGTCCTCAACAGTCGCCCTCAATTTATATCAAACAGAGCTTTTAGAACCCACATAGCAATGGATTCATTTTATCTCGAAATTTGGGCAACCCTGTCGTTAAGGCAATGGCTGGATAAAAGCCATCTGGCTCTGGAATCAAAGGACCTGGGTCTGAGAAGAATCCCTCTTTTTACCAGTTACTACCAGTAGGACTTCGGGAAAAACTCTCCACTGCTCAGGGAACATTCAGGGATTGAAGAAGATTCATTCCAAGGTCTCTTCCATTTCTAAACATAGGATTCTAAGCTTCTTGCTATCAAAGGTGTATAATATATTGACCAGCTTGCATATATATATATATATATATATAATATATATATATATATAATATATATATTATATATATATATACCCACAATGAGATATAAATATATATATATATATATATATTATATATATTTATATGGTATGTATGGTTTATAATACATTGACCAGCTTGTGCATATATATACATATACCCACGAGATATATTTATATGGTATTTCACTGTCTAAATCTATTATAGACATGCCTATATGTCTAAATCTTTTGTAGATATGCCTATATGTTGGTGTATGTGGGGAGAGAGAGTGAGTGATAGGAAAAGGCAAAGGCAAAGTTATTAAACAATTAACTATAAGGGCAATAAGCTTATGGGCACTTGGATACATATATGAAAAATGAAACTTTATTTCCACAGAGCTTGCATTATATAATTGTGTGTGTATGTTTGTGTGTGTGAGTGAATTAAAAATAAAGTGAATAAATACAAACATATCTACACATTCATACATATGTTCAAACCCAAGGTTTGAATCATAGGAGAGAATTATTGAGCAACTCAAGGAGAAACAAAGTTAAGATTGTCATGATGGATCTCTATGGACCACTTAGGCAGAAGGAGGAGTAAGCTGAAGATTTATGGAAATAATCAATCTACAAGTATTTGACCATCATGAATCATATGCCAGACCCTATGAAAGCTGCTGGGAACACAGACATAAATAAAACAATACTTGCCCTCAAAGAGCTTAAAGATCCTATGGGGGAGATGACAAATAATAAAACTAAGTGGAAGAAATAAGATATATTTTACTTAAAAATGGAGTCATCCATTAAGGGCTCCCTCTTCTCTGTTCTTCTTCTAACTTCACAGAGATGCCTTCTGTCACTATCTATCTCCTCCTTTATTTCTGTTTTGTATAAAGATAAGGTCACCCTCCTTGTCAAGGCAAATCCCTCCCCATTCACAAGTCACAGATGCCTTCTTCTCTAGTATATGACCTTCTCTATCATACCCAGTCTTCAATTTTTCTTCCCTACTTCTTATAAAGACACCCATGCCCCCCCATCCTCAACAGAACAAAACAAAAAGACTCTCATGAAAACTCTCTGTCCTGTTAGATATCATTCTATATCTCTTTTTCCATTGAAAACTAAATTCCTTGAAAAGGCCATCAAAAATTACCCTTCTCAATCACCTCTTAACTTGCAATCTCAAATCTCAGTATTCAATTGAAACCACATTCTCTGAAGTTACCAATTTCCTTCAAATTGACAAGCAATTATTAAGTGCTTATGATACACACAGACTTGATGTTGAAGATACAAAACAAGTGAACCAAATTAACAAATAAAAAATCAGTCCCTTACTTAATGGAGCTCACTTTCCAATAGAAGTCTTGGGTTTGAATCCTGACTCTGTTACTTACTGACTTCTTCACTTTGGGTAAGAATTAACTTCCATTTCCTTAACTATAAAATGAGTAGCATGATCTACATGACCTCTGAGGTCTCTTCCAGCTCTAAATCGATGATCCTAGGATGCCAAGTCTAATCCTTCTACCATGTGATAACACTTCACATACTTAAGGCTCTCTTTTTGAATCCTACTATTAGTCTTCAACTACTGAAATGATGTGATATATATATGTTGATTTAATCAAACTCTATACATGCTATATCCCTCCAGTAGAAAGTAACCTGCTTTGGGGAGGAGGAATGCCAGACTTTTTGTGTTTGGATTCCCATGGCCAACAAAGAATTTGGCTCATGCTAGTTACTGAGTCAATGCTTTTTGGAATGAAATGTTGGACATAATTATAATATTGTCCCTGATCCTTTGGGCAACCCTGTCCTTGACCTCATCAAAGAAAAGTTCATTTTTGAAATCCTCAGAGTCTCATTTTAAGCTGGGTCTATGAGATAGCTCTAGCATGGAGCAGAATTCCAGGCCAGAAATCTAAAGACTCATAGGCAGAATCTGAATTCCAAAAGATGACAGGAATCCTCAAGAGGTGTCCAAGTATGTTTTGTCAGCTATCCAGGTTGCTGGAGGTCAGTGGATCCCTTAGCTTTCTTCAAAGCATTCAAAATTCATTTCTCCTGATGTGAGCCCTTGGGCGCTGATCCGGCAAAATAAATGTTTTGAGTGGCACTAAGTCATTTGAGGGTGACTGGAAAACTTTTTGCTCAGAGTGCTCAGCTTTCTGGGACTTTGGCTCAGCCCAGAATTTACAGACTTTGTTCTGAGCCTCAGAACTATTAGTGGGCTGTAAAAATGGATGTAGTGGCCAAAGCAACAGAATGTCCCCTCAAATGTTGATTAACCACCTCAAAATATATCAACCTTTGAGAGGCTGCTAAGTAAGAGTACATCCTTAGTCAGCCAGGAAAATTAACCAAGTGAGCAAAGAAACTCCCACTTTCTCTTCATCCTGACTTGATTTTTCTCTTTTATATAAAGCAATTTAGAGGGAAGCTTTGAATCCACAGAGCTATTGATGCAATTTTGGGTAGAGTTACTAAGAAAAGAAGAATGATTTTCAATTCTATGCAGGGCAAGATTGGCTAGGAAATGAGGGACCTTCCCTAATCATGTTCATTGACTTGTTCAACTTTTGTTATATCAAATGCTTTCAAGTGGTGTGGTTTTTGTTAAAATGTTAATCCTCTCTTATCTAGAAGCTCAGCTCCTTCTAAGATGGCATCATCATTTCACAAGGTGAGCAAGAAGGAGGTGATCCATTTAACTGTGATTCTAGACAGTATTGTAGAACTGAGGCTGAAATGAGAACGAAGAAATAGTACAATCTACTTTACAAATATACAATATACCAAAAACATATAGTTGCATTAAGATCAAAGGAAACGTCCCTGCTGGGAGAGAAACAAGAAAGACAGTTTTCATGACTTTAACTGAGAAAATTATACTCCGACGTGGCAAAGATAGTAAAGATGGAAGTTGAATGAGGTTAAAGGGACACATGCATACACTTATTATTGATGGGGTTACAAAATGGAAAACATTTAGAATTTGGGAAGAAAGTTCCTGAAACTATTTATGCATTCTGACCCAGTAATTCCACTAATAGGCAGAGAGGCCAAAGATAGAAAGAGAGGGTCCACATATAGGAGAATATTCATATATTTTAGAAACAAGATGACTTTCTGGACTTAAAATAGATGAACAACTTATGAGATATTGGTATAACAGCACTCTATTGCACTATCAGTATCAGAAATGTGAAGTACTGAGAGAAAAAAAGGAAGAAAGATGAAAGATCTAAAGAAGCAAAATCAGGACAAAAGTACACATAATGGTTACAAAGATGTACATGAAAATAACACTAAAAGGTAGTTGATTGCAGAGGAATTTTAGCCAACTAGTCTGGTTTAAGAAAAGAAGGGATGGGGGAAGACATCCCTTCTTTTAAGAGAAAGTTGGCCAACTCTGTGGGGGACATGTTACATCCCTGTAACACTTGGCCATGTTACTTGATTGGGCTTATTTTAAGGGTCACAAGAGAGAAGGAATGCAAGGTCTGGAAATTCAAATGTAAAGACAAAAGACACTCATAAAACTAATTTTGGAAGGAAAATGATATTTGAAAGATCTGTGTTCTCATCTCTGAAAGAACTGCAAAGTTTGGTAAGGAGCAGAAGAATGCAACATTAACTGCAGTTCTTGGGAACACCAACTGAACAAGAGCAAATAATAACCCATGTGTGATCCTGGGAAAGTCACCAAAGTTTTCTCAGTCTTAAACCCCCTATCTGTAAAACTGGAAGTGAACCATCTCCTGCTTTCCAGGATTATTGTCAGACTCACATGAGATAGCTGATGGCAAGGACTTTGCAAATGGTACAGAGCCATCCAACTGCTAGTTTTGATGGTGATAATAATGATGATTCTGAGCTACCTTTGTGGTTAATTCAATTCTTCAAGTGTAGATTTGACCACATACACTGGCCCTTCATATCTGGGTGTACATAAAGACCAAAAAGATGGAGGCCAGTACAAACCAGTCTGATTTGGAGAGGAATGGAGGAACTCCATTAGGATCTAAGTAGTCACAATATAACAAGAGTTATTGTGGACAAGAGTTATATTGGGTAAGAGTTGTCTCATTTTTGTCTTTCAATATTCAGGGCTTAGTCCAGAGTTTGGAACATGGAAGGTCCTTAGGACATGCCTCTGAGCTAAAACAAAATTGATTTTGTTCTGTCTACCTGGTCTGATAACAGCAGATATGTGCATGCACAAATTTAGGTGTGTGTGTGTGTGTGTGTGTGTGTGTGTGTGTGTGCGTGCAGAGAGAGAGAGAGAGAGATTTTTATTGTCCATTTGCTTCAGTATTATATGACTCTTAATTAATCCCATTTGAGGTTTGTCATTTTTTTCTACAGCTCATTTTACCGATGAGGAAAATGAGGAGAACAGGGTTGCATGACTTGTCCAATGTCACAAAGCTAACAAGTGTCAGAGATCAAATCTTAACTCAGGTGTTCCTGACTTCAGGTCTGGTACTACACCTGCTGTGATACCTAACTACTCACTCTGTCTCTCTCTCTCTCTCTCTCTCTCTCTCTCTCTCTCTCTCTCTCTCTCTCTGTATGTATGTGTATATATATATATATATATATTTAAATATATATATTTTATTTTTATATTTATATATATCCCTATAAATATATATAACAAACATATATCACACTATATACATATCCACATGTGCATACATAATAGCATGCATGTACATGCATGGGTGAGTGTGTCTATGTATGTCTGTGGGTCTGTGTGTGTGTGGTTGTGCACTGAGAAAAGAGGGCCAGAAGCTTACTTCATTGAGCACACTGAAGGCCTCATTCAAAGCAACATCCAACATCCCAATTCCTTTGGCAGACAGCTTGTCCAGGTGTTCCCTGAAATGCTGAAATGACAAAACAAGAAGACATTTATTTGCTTTGTTAGCATAAATAACACCTTAGAATTCAGTAGCACTTGCAAAACCAAAGATATATATATATATATATATATATATATGTGTGTGTATATATATATATGTATATATATATATGTGTGTGTATATATATATATGTATATATATATAATATAGATATAGATATAGATGTATAGATATGTAGTTTAGATAAAGACAGGATCAAGATAATTTCTTTCCCTCCTGAGTTGTACTTTATAATCATATTAAATGAGAAAGTTATATTGATTATGCAGCACCATTAAACTATTTTATTCTTTAAATGAAGATTATCATGACGCTGATACCAAAGATGATGAGGATGAGGATGTGGAGAATAAGAGACAGAGAGGGAGTTGATCTAGAGCTAACAGAGTCACAGACTGACAGATCAGTGTCCAATGACTCTTCCACTATGTGTGCACTCCTGCCTCTCCTTGAAGACTTCCAGTACCATGGGACCTACCCCCTCTTGAGGCAAACTCTTCCACTTTGAGATCACTTTATCAGCTAAGTTACTTTTCCTAATCTTAAGGTGAAATTTTCCCCTTCTTGACTCATATCTGCTAAACATGCTGTGTGAGACTAGGCAAAATGAATCTCTCAAATACTTGAAATCAGAGATCTCTTATGAGATATGATTATGATGTTGATAATAAAAAGACAACTGGTCAGTTTCTCTGGAATTATTCTTGTAAACAAAGGTGCTTTGATAACTCTAAAGCTTCCTATAAATGGCAATCATTTTTAAGGTTACTTCAAAGGAAGAAAAAAAGAAGGAAGCACTAGAAGTACAGGTCCTATTTTATAAGGCCTATCTTTATTGGAAGGGAAAAGGAGATAGTCAGATCTAAATTTTACCTTTCCATTACTCTAACAGAAAAGAGAAATAGGTAAAGGACTGAGTGTTGGTAGGGCAGAGAAGATGGGAGCAGGAAGGGATCAGTTGCAACTATTTATAACATTAAGACAGGAATTTCCTCTTGGTCTAGTCCTCCTGCTCATGATTCGTGAACAGGGGAGTTAAAATAATTTCTAAACCACCCAGCCTAAATTCTGACCATCCTCTTTCTCTTATACCCACAAGAATTCAGGCACTGCTCCTGGGAACTTGGGCTCTCACAGATTTGCTTTCAAGTCATCTTGTCCACAACCAAACTATCCTTTCCACTCTCTCCTTGTACCTTTATTTCTCTCTACTTTATACCTTCTATCAGAATATAAGTTCTTTGGTGTAAAGACTCTATAACTTGCTTGTATTTGTGGTTCAGAGTTTATCATATTATCTGGTACATAGAAACACTAAATAAGTACAGTTCAATTCATTTATTTATTCATTGCAGAAGTGATTTCAGGACATCTTGTCTTTATTCAATGATTACTGGTGAAGAGACACTAGGTGGAATGCTGGCAGGTGATAGTGACATTTGGTCATATTTATCATGATTATTGAGCCAGTAAACATTCTTGTTTTTATTTTTTTCAAAGAAGGAGTGCCCTGGGTCACTATGCTTATGGCATTGTGTGTGTGTGTGTGTGTGGTATTACATTATCCCAAAATTTGGGCTGGATCCTCATCTGTGGTGATTTAGTGAAAGCTAGATGTCTCGTTAAGCAGTTGGAGTATCCTTCCTTTTTGGTTAAATGAATGGGTAGATTTCGGATCTGAAAAGAGAAATGGAGATCTCTATCTCTCTATCTCTGACTGTCTCTGTCTCTCTCATTGACTCTCTCTTCTTTTCTGTGTCTCAGAAGAATGGAAGGACGGACAGATGGATAGATGAATGAATGGATGGATAGACTGATTGATAGGTAGATGAATAAATGGATGGATGGAAAGACAGGCAGATAGATAGATTGATATATTAATAGATAGATACAGATATAGACTTGTTGATCTAGGCAACTCATGGATGAAGAAACTCTTCAAGTATATTTTATCACCTTCTTTACAATTTATAGAATCAGAGAAATGCCTAAAGCAACTCAGTGACTATCTCAAAATCATAGTCAATTAAGGTCACAGGCAGGACTGAAGTTCAGATCTTTCTCATTCTGAGCACAATTCTTCTCCTGTCTCTCTACCTCTCATATTACATACTGAGATGAAGAAAGATAGACATAGGTACTTTAGGAGGTCAGGGAAAAGGAAACAATGGAATCAATTTTTTTTTCCTATTAGATGCATCCCAACTCATATCCATTAAGATGAACAATTCTTTCCTCCATCAACAGAGCCCATGACACAGTCATTAGAGGTGTTATGAGGAAGAACAACCCAATGAGAAATGTTTGGGAATAATTGCCCAAGCAAGTGCTATGGTTTTTGCTGTCCATATTTTTGGGCTGCTGGGAGTGCCCAGAACATGCAATCAAAAACTGGAGAGGAACACCCGCTCATTACAATCGAGTACATTTTGTCATGGAAAATTCTGCATGAAATGGTTGGACTTATCAGGTGGCTTGTCTCGGGGAGCTGTTTTATGGCGCCTGGTCTGTCTCTTCCATGGTCTGCCAAATGGAATCTGGCTTTTCTATGGGCAATTAGGAATTACATTACTCTGCTACATCTCATGTTACTTATCCCTAGTGTGTGATGTGGACCATGTTCCTTCTTCTGCCTCAAAACTGAGACCCTAATGGACAGTCTTCACAGTATAGCCCAGGGCTTATGGCATCACAGGTGTCAAAGGTATAACTAGGCCAGATCTATGAGGCTTTGCCACAGGGTGGGAGAAACTGAGGTGGCAAAAATGAATGGGGCGGTTAGGTGGTGTAGTGGATAAAGCACCAGCCTTGGAGTCAGGAGTACCTGGATTCAAATCTGGTCTCAGATACTCAATAATTACCTAGCTGTGTGGCCTTGGGCAGGCCACTTAACCCCATTTGCCTTGCATAAAAAAAAATGAATGGACTTGTGATTTTAATAATGCTCTCCTTTAGCAAAGGAGAATTAAGCCCGGAGAGTAATAGTTCAGACTGGTTAAGGAACAGGAAAAAAACAAGGTCCAGTTCCAGGAGGCTGCGGAGAAAACAGACTGCAGCCTGCTCAATCTCATCCTGTCTTATACTGTCACATAAGGAAATTTCCAATTTGTCCTGCTTTACCCCAGAGTTTCCATTCCCATTCCTCCTTTCCAGTAGATATATCTTCCCTCTAAACTACCTTCCACAAACAGAGATGTTTCTCCTTGGCAACAGTGAATCATAATCCCAATTCCACTTTCCCTTTTTCAGACTGTTAGAAGAGAGAGACTCTCCCTGAGTTGTTTCTAGTCAAGTACAAAGAACATGGCAACCCCAAGTAGTAGTACGAGTTGAATGAAATGACATCCAGGGTCTCTTCCAGCTCTGAATCTATTTGTGAGTCACTTTAGTATCTCATCAAAATTGAAAAAAAAAACCCCTAACTTGATTTGTCTCATTTATAGTTTGTCTTATTTTTTATATCATGAATTACAAAGTACATTTCATATTGGTTTTCCTTGCCATAGGTAGCGGTTATGTGAGATACTGAAACTACTACCTATAATTCTGCTAGACATAAGTACATAGACATGGTTCAGTCAATAATGAAGAGTAATTATGCTTGGAATCCACAGATCTAGATTCAAATCCTGACCTAATCACAAAGAGTCTGCATGGTTCTGATGTGTATCTGAGGGTCCTCTCCTGTCTTTTGGAGCTCATTTTCCTTAGATATAAAGAGAGGAACTGGATGGTCACTGAGGTTCCTTCTACTCTTGAAACTCTAACCTTATGAACTCACCAAATTTTCCTGGACTCCTCCTTCCAGAATATCATTTCCTTTCCCTAAATTCCAGTCACTATGTCTTGAGCCTCTCAATCCTGTCAGAAATTCGTTACAAATCTTTCCCCACGTAGAAAGAAAAGGAGCAGCCTAGTAGGGTGGCAGGACTAGTGGAGAATACTCGGGTTCCAAGGAGGGATCAGACCCTGTGGCATTTTCCCTCTCTTGGTGTCCTCTATCAAATGGTCTTGTTGAATCAAGTGATGTCCAAGGTCCCATCCAATTCTGACACTCTCTGCTTCTGATACCAATTTTCTCCTCTCCCATGATCTTAGGATACTGTTATGGATTGCACACATTTCCTTATTTAATTCTATGCTATGCTTGCAGTTGGTTTTCTATCTTTATGCATATGTATATATCTGCATACCTCTCCAATGAAACTTTGAGTTCCTTGAGAAAGAGTTCAATATTTTTATTTGCATCCCCCATAATATCTTACAAACTTTTATTTTCCTAAAGACATTAATAAATACTTATATTTATAATATACTTATAATAAATACTTATGAAATCATTTCATCACAGAGATGGAGGACATCTCCATAGCCAACTAGTGCAACCTCTGCCTTCAACAACTTTGCCCATAAACAATCCCAGAACCTGTACTGGAGGAGGAGAGTCAATCATCTCTGGAGACTATCCATTCCACTTGCAGAAAGTTCTCAGTGCTAGAAATCTCCCTAAGTCCGGGCCCTGTCCCTTTACACTGAGCCCCAGTTTCTTTCTTTGCAACTTCCACCCTAGGCTCCTGTTCTGGGTTAGTGTGACCCTCAAGCAGCCCAGGTCTGCATCCTGACTCTCTAGACCTCTAAATCTCCAGGACCACACTCAATACGGATGTAGGTCAAAAGTGAGCTTCCCCAGCTGCCATAATACCCCACTGAATCATTCTGAATTTACCAGCCTACTAAAAATGAAGGGGGAAACCTTTAAAGTAGCAAAAGTCTCATTGTGCCTGCATTCAACCAGATGACCAACCCCTCATTGCAGCTCTGGCCAGCTGCCACTGAAGATGGCTGGGCATTCTGGAGCAGCGCACAATGGCTATCTAGCCAGTGGTCCTTGGGTGTGCTCTGGAAGCCTCCAGAGAGACTGGGTATTAACAGAGCCTTACATTAGTCTGATCTGGCCAAACCCTGCCCTTGCATGTGCATTCTGTGTCTCTGATGTCATCTTTCTCGCCTGCGTCTAATCGTATCCAAGCACAACAGTTTGCTCAGCACCACCCTTCAATAATAATCACAGCCCCCAACCTTTCAACTGTCTGCAGCCCATGTCTCAGGAGGGGAGAACCTCGGGGCAACAAGTCCCTTTACTGTTACATATTCAGAGCAAAATGTAACAATATGCCAGACAGTTTTCCTGAATTCTCCTTTGGAACTGGGTTGGTCGGAATTCTTTTGTTTACTTTGTATTAATCTGATCCCTATTGAAGATTCCACATAATGTGTCTCAGCTGAAGGCTGGTAGCTCTTGTCCTTTCCAGGCTGCAAAGCCTTCAGGTTAACCCATCCCCTCTACTCATCTCCTTCGGCTCCAATATGAAGTCTCTGCATCAAACAGGCAAAGTTTATCTTTCTCCTTTCTCCTTAAGATACTGGGTAGATGTTATGTCCTTTAATAGAAGGTGAACTCCTCAAGGGCAAAGATCAATGCTCTTCCTGACTCTATGTCCAGAGAGTGGAGCACAGTGTTTTGCCCAGGATGAGTGTTCATTGACTGACTGAAGAACTGTCTTTATCTTTTTTTTTAAAAAAACTCCTCTATTTTTTTCTAACCTCTCTAGTGACTTTGAAAAAATCCCTGCTCCTTTCCTCCCTCTTTGACTCCACTCTAATGACTATTTGTGTCTTCCTTTGTTAAACAACTTTTTTACAAATAAGCTTTAGTTGATTTTTTTAATGTTATAATTATCCCCAGTATCCCTTCCCATCTTTTCTTTTCAGAGAGTCATTGCTGTTGTTTCTCATTCAAATCACACTCTGTGGCATCTTTTGTAATTTTCTTGGCAAAGATCCTGGAGCAGTTGGCTATTTCCTTCTCAAGCTCATTTACAGATGAAGAAACTGAGGCAAACAGACCTGACAAGGGGACACAGCCAGGATGTATTTAATGCTGGACTTGAACTCAGGAAGATGAATGTTCCTGACTCCAGGCCCGACTCTGGCACCACCTTGTAGCCTAATTTTTGTCACACCAAGTTAAAGGGAGGGAATGGTCATCCATTGGGGAATGGCTGAACTAGCTGAAGTATATGATTATAATGGAATGCTATTGCGCAATGAGCAATGTTGAGCAAGATAGCTTCAGAAAAAACCAGGAAGTCATCTATCTATACATACACCCATATATGTAAATACTTGCAATATATAGCCACATAAATATATGAAACACCCATACAAATACTTATATACATATGTGTGTGTGTGTATATATATATATATATATATATATATATATATATATATGTTTATTTATACAAGTGAGGCTAGTAGAACCAGAAATTAATAATATTGTGCAATGAACCACTATCAATGACTTTTTTCACCAGCAATACCAATGATCCAGGATAATTCCAAAGAACTCATGATGAAAAATACTCTCCATCTCCAGAGAAAGAACTGAAGAACTCTTAAGGTAGATCAAAGCAAACTGTTTTTTTAATCTCCTTATTTTACTGTTTTATTTTGTTTTTCTTTTATTTTGCAACATGGCTAATGTGGAAAAATGTTTTGTTTGACTTCACTTGTATAATCAGTATCATGTTACTTTGACCTCTCAAGGTCAGGGTAGAAGGAAGAGAACTTGAAACTCAAAAAAATTTTGAATAAATTAAAAAAATAAATATTATCAGACATATTTTTAAAAAGATAAATATCTATTTTAAAAGATGCCTTGTTAGGTCCTTGGAAGATGGGTTTTTATGACAGGGAGATGGGCCTATGGCCAAACCCAGTGTAGGAAAGAATGTAGTCTACAATATTGTTTGAAAATCAGTCACTTACATAAACAACCCTCATCAAAAGGAAGCTGGGCAACATTTTTAAAAAATAAAATAAAATTGCATGCCATGAAAAATAAACAATTGATCAGAAATTCTAACTCTTTTATTAGCACGCTTTAATAAAAAGGAGGGGAGGGATGTTTTCACATCTTTGCTCAAGCCATCCCTGTTGCACAGACTGTGGTTCCAGGGAAAGTTCTTGACACAATGGCATACCGCTAGTAACCTGTGGTCCCTGATTCACCTAATCTGGCTGCACATTCAAAAACCCTGCTTTATCATGGTTAAGCAGCAAGGATCTTTCAGATGGGAAGGCAATGCAAAGGAAATGACTTAGTCAAATAGCCACTGATCCATCTTTATATATATTAATTTTTTTCTTATCTGCCTATGTTGTGACAATACATTTTTTAATTCCTCTCTGATTAAAAATAGGGTTCAAGTTAGGGGAAGTATTTCCAGGGAGATTCATTTGGAGATTCACTCCTCAAAACAGTTCCTCTCTAGGGAAATATTCCCAAAGAGTAAATTAGCTGGCTGAGAAGAAGCATTAACTCCTCAAGGACCACAAAACAGTGAAGGTAAATAATAAAAAGATAGAATTTAGACCTAGAATAGATAAAAAAAATAGTTATTTCTTCCAACTCTGCCATTTTACCAAAAAAAGAAAGAAAGAAATGGAGGTCTGGAGAGATAAGTTGGCTTTTCCAAAGCCACACAGTTTGTTAATAGCAGAGCTGAGCTTTGAACCCAGACTGCCTGTCATCAAATCCAGTACCATCTACAACGTGAATACATTTTTTAATTACACATAAAAACAACAAACTACTAAAAATCATTACATTAAATGAAATAGGTTGAAAATATCTATTTTTGACATTTGGCTACATGAATTGTGATACTAAAATTGCTATAAACTGATCAGAGAAAAATAGAATGTAAGCTTCCTGAGACAGAGGCCGATGAATAATATATCTTTATCCTCAATGTTCATTGCAGTACCTACCTTATAATAGGCACTCAGGAAATCCTTGTAGAATTGAACTAAATTGGGGAATGGTTCTATAATTTTAAGCACAATGTCAATCAAAGAGGACTCTGGCAGCAACCAAGAGATGAGATGGCTGACCTGAATGTAAGATCCCTTATGTTCTTAGGAAGATTATTGAATTACCATCTTGGCAAATTATATGCTATTGGTGCCAAATGGGAAAATCACTTTTAAGTGAAAACAGACTAGAAAAGACAAAGCATGAATGTTGGACATAGAATATTTTCCATGTTCATCAATTTCAGACAAAATAGAATAGATTTTTCTTAACTTTAATAACAACCAAAGGATGAATCCCAAGTGTACTGCTGTACTCAGTGTACATCCTCTTTTGTCTTCTCCCCTATCATTTCTAATTCAGGATTTTTCCTCCAAAATACAAAATAAAAAATCCAATAAGAAAAAAATATAACCCTGGCAATAGAAATGGACAAATCATTCAATGTAAATGTGTGGGTTTTGTGTGCTAGGTGTTCAGTCTTTTCATGAACATGCATAGGTTTCAAGTACTTCCTGCTGTAAAAGTGGAACAGAAAGCTTAATATAACCCAGTGGAAATAGCAGAGGTTCTGAAATCCAAAGACGTAGGTTCCAATCTTAATCTGATATTTACTGCCTATGTGATTGGGCCAAATTAATTACCATGGGCCTCAATTTTCTCTTATGTAAAATTAAGATGAAAAAGAGGACAGTCTTTGATATTCCTTCCAGGTCTATGATCTCTGATTGTATAAATCCTGCAGCTATTGGAAAGAGATATCAGGACATGATAGAATGGATGGGAGGCTGGGGTTGACATCTGAAGATGTTTGAATTTTGCTTCTAACATCTACTGGTTTTATGATACTATCTATCTATGATCATTTCTATCTATAACTATTACTCCATTGGAATTACGTTCTCTTTGATTATATATGCATTTATATGTGTGTGTGTGTATATATATATATATATATATATATATATATTGTATGCAATGCCCTAAATTATAACCTATTCATGCCTCACCATATCTTCCCCAAAATTCCCATTAAGGAGCTCAAGCAACATTTCTAATGATGCCATGACAAAGGGAGTAATCCTGTCCTAAGCCTCCAATTTCATTTCATGGCCACCCCATGAAATAGAAAATGTAAACAAGGGTAAATAGAAGATGAATAAACTCCTGTGGTGCATGCATTCCTATAAAAATATTGTGACAAATAACAAAGCTTATAATGACCTAATGTTGGCACATAAATTTAAGAAAAAAATCGAAGAAGCATTTTTTTAGGAGGATCAAAGACCCCTTGTTTGAAGGTGAAAAGATAGTGATCGTTTTAAGAGAGAAAAGATAAAGTTACTCATTTCTTCTGTTTATGTTCTCTTCCAATGAAATGAAATTTACATATGGAAAAGGAAGAATAAAAATGACTACCAAGACCTGAATATTCAAGGTAAGGGCTATTCAGGATGAAGGGATAGTGTGAAAGTGACTGGCAAGGAGGTAAATTCAGCCTCAAAATCAAGAACAATTTTCTCATAACTACAAAAAACATCTAACCGTGGAATGATTCCTTCCCAAGATGTCAGGTTTGCCCCTTCATTGGAAATCTTCAAGCAGAGGCTAGATGATAACATGTTAGGAATATTAGGGGTAGCTAGGTGGCGCAGTGGATAGAGCACCGGCCCTGGATCCAGGAGGACCTGAGTTCAAATCCAGCCTCAGACACTTAATAATTACCTAGCTGTGTGGCCTTGGGCAAACTACTTAACCCCATTTGCCTTGCAAAAAGCTTTAAAAAAAGGAATATTACACTGGAGATTCCTTTCATGTGGAATGGTAAGTTGTTCCACACAGCTACTGAGGTCCTATTCAAGTTTTAGTTTCCCTTATACTGTAATCTCAAGAGCTAGATTTAAATTTTCAAAACAAAGTAAATTTAAACTTGCTTTCATGAATCAAAACTAGTTTACATACTTTCTCCATGTTTTCCAGTGACCATGAGAGTAAAGTGAGTGGGAAGGAGAAGGGTTCTCTCTTCTCAAACATTTTCTGGAGCAGAATTTCTTCTTTCCTGTTCTTCACCATTTAAAAACTCTAAAATGTCTTGGCTAATGGTAGATGAACTGAATATATTGGTGAATACTTGATAAGAGACAGTGAAAAGAAGCAAGAGCCTCAGGAATGAGCTAGAAGGCTCAGTGAAAAAGTAACTAGAACATGCCACAATCAGAAAAAAGAAACAAATGAAAGAACATTTGGAAAAGGCTATATAAAACTTGTGTGAGTGGGACAGTGGATAGAGCACCTGGCCTGGAGTCAGGAGGACCTGAGTTAAAATCCAGCCTCAGACACTTAATAATTCCCTAACTGTGTGACCTTGGGCAAGTCACTTAACCCTACTACCTTAAAATATAACATAAAAATTAAAAAAAAAGTTTCATGAGAACAGCTCTCAGAAAGAATAGGAGGGACCAAGTGTGCCTCATCCAATGATCACTTAGGTAATAAAAATGAAGCAGTCTGGTCCCATTCAATGTTACCACCATTCAAAACAATCAAGAGCAAGAAGTTACTTCTAGTTACTTCTACTTTAAACATTGGAGTCTTCTCTCTAGGAAGCAAGCTCCCGGTGCCCATTTTATTCCATCCTTCAGTTTCATGGCAAGAAGCTCAAGTGAGAACAAAGAACCACTGAATCTATCATCTGTGTTGTCTTTGGATCCAGGACTTGTCCATCAATTATGTGAACTGTATATATCTCCAGAGCGATCTGTCCAGGCAGACCTGCCTAAGGATAGTCAGATAGCAAATCTCAGGACAGTGCCCATTCTACTCGGCTAGGCTACCTCTTGCAAAGAACAATACCTAGGGAAGAAGATTATTTAAAATGAATCAGTAAACATGTATTAGGCAGCTACTCTGCTAAATGTGGGGGATACAACATGAGGCAAAAGACAATGCCTATTCTAAAAGACTTCACAGTCTAATCAGGGAGCACAACATACAAAGAAATATATATGCAAAAACTATCTATTGGATAAATAGGAAATAAATTTAAAAAGAAAGCACTAGAATTAAGAAGGATTGAGGAAGGCTTCTTCTAGGTATGATTTTAGTTGGGACTTAAAGAGTTCAGGGTGGTCAGTAGTGAGAGAGGAGAAGAGAGAACATGCTAAGCAAGAGGGGCTGCCATAAAAAATGTTCAGAGCTATGAGATAAACTGTCTTGTTTGTGGAATGGCCGGATTCACTGTCACTGAACCAAATATCTGTGTTGGGGAGGAAATATAGGAAGACTAGAAAGACCGGAGGACATTAAATTACAAAGGATTTGAACATCAAATAGAGCATTTTGCATTTGGTCCTGGAGGCAATAGGAAGGCACTGAGGTAGATTGAATCAGGGGTGGTAGAGAATGACAGAATCAGATCTGTTTAGGAAAATTACATTAGTAGGGGCAGCTTGGTGGCATGGAGGATAGACTATTGGCCCTGGAGTCAGGGGGACTTGAGTTTAAATTTGGCCTCAGATGCTTAATAATTACCTACTTATATGACCTTGGGCAAGTCATTTAACCCTTAAAAAAATTTTAAAAATACATTAGTGGCTGAATAGAGGATGAATTGGAGTGGGGAGAGACTTGAAGTAGGAAGACCCCACCCCACCCCATCAGGTATTATAGTAATCAAGATGTGAAGTGATGGGGGCCTACACCAGGGTAGAGACTTGAAAAGGGATCAAAATTTCAGAGATGTTGTAACAGTCAGCATCCCCTGAAGAGTCAAAAAATAGCAGATTTTTCCTACTGTTCATTACTGAAAATGTTCACCTCCACATAATGGGGAGAAATGAACAGATTGAAAAAGTCACCATTTTGTTAAAACAGGATTTGCTTTGAGAGGGAAATTACATAAAAACTTAAGTATTACTTTCAAACCCAGTTGTTTTTGATGGATTCTTGTTTTGTGCTTCCTTGTCTTCTAATCATCAGATGGAAGTACAAGGATTGATGTCATGAATTGGCCTTGGGATTATGACTCAATCTATCTCCTCTTCATCGGTCGAGGCTTCATTCTTTGAACATCACAGTAACATGAGGTGGCAGCGATTCATTCTGAGGTCATATATGAATGCATGAAGCACATTGATCTGAACTCCACAAGTTGAGGCAAAGCTCAAGACAGGTTAAAATCTATTTCAGAAACAAATACATCTCTCAACGGCACTTTAATATCCAAGGATTGCCTGTCATTCAAAGAAAGCATGGTGACATTGTAATGCCTATTTTGACTGAGAAATAGGATACTTAAGGCAAACGTTACTCCTTCGTGGAACTGAAACAAAAATTCTCTTTAGATCAACTCTACTAACAAGAGTAGATATTTTCTCGGATTGTCACCACAATTGACCTTCCCTTATCATGACCGAGACCACTTCTGGAGACTCTTCTTAGGCTCCTCTGTCCCCCCACTCCAAGTCATCCTCCACACCAGTGCCAAATTAATGTTTCTTACACACAGCTCTCAAGAGTTCTACTTTCCTTAACAGACATTGATGGCTCCCTTCCCTAACTGAAAGAAAACCCTAAGTTGTTTTTTTTTGTTATTTTTTTGTTTTGTTCTTTCCCAAGGCATTTATAGCCCTCCAGTGATGGATGTAAGACTGACTTCCCTTTACAAGTTTATTTTGCATTGTATTTGTGTATATAAATAACAGCACATCCAAATGGGACTAATCATCATGTCCTATGTACAATCTGTATTTCCTTGCCTACAGGACTCTGTCCAGGTTATTAACCATGCCTAGAGCATGTCATCTCTTCCCTCACCTCTAACTTAAAGACTCAGTTCAAATATCATCTCATTTATCCCATTCTCATTTTCTAGATGGAAATAAACTTTCCAACATCAGTTTCAAATGTCACTTCCAATTGATTCAGAGGCTGCTTTATGTCTGACATTACACCAAGTATATAAGATAAAAAGATGAAAATTAAACAATCCCTACCTTTGAGAAGCTTATATCATATGGGACACCTTGATAAGTAAATATGAACTATCTTCCAAGTAGTTTGATATAAGGTGCCAGGGCAGGACCAATTAATGGGAAAGACTGAGTATCAGATATGGCAGGAAAGCTGATTTCTGAGGAGGACCAATGTCCCCAAAATGGGGATCTAAGGAGAAAGATGAGGTATGGGAGAGAAGAGTATACACAGGCACACAAAGAGGAAATGGAAATGTCATATTTAAGGTCCATTGGGCAGAAGACAGCATGTGTTAGGGGGAGTAATGGAAAAAATCAGAAAAGAAAATTGGGATCCATATTGGGAAAGTGGTTAAACACCCGAAGAAGAGAATTTATTTGAGAGGCAGTTGTGGAAGTTTGCAGAAAAGGGAAAAGAAGTGGCCAGACCTGTGCCCCTCCCTCACATTGCCTCAATTTCCCTTATACATCCATTCATTTCCATTCTGACCCCTGTGGTCATGCAGAGCTACTTTCCATTAGCCCTTCAAATACTTGCAGGTAAATATCAAGTCCATCCCAAGTTTACTCTTCTCAAAGAGAAGTTCATTCAAAGGCGTGAACTGAAGGCCCTCCCACTATCCAGGACACCCTCTCCTGGATGTCCTCAAGCTCATCTCTGTCCTTTCCAACATGTAGCACCAAGAAGGTTAAACTCAATGCATTATGCAAGTATGCCAGTCCAACCACCACCAAATCTGACATGTCCTAAGTGCTTAATAAACACATAGTATTGTTTGGTTCTTTGATGGAAACAAAAGAGGTTTAGTGCCTCCCTTCCCTGATTGGGTTGGTTATTTAATTTAGCATGGGAGAATCGGTCCATTACCTTCATATACTTTTTAAGTCATCCCCAGACCTCCAAAGGCCTTGGCACTTCAGTTGACTTGACATATCTATTTCTTGGTGAAACCTGGGATTTCTATCTATTACTGGGGAAAAATTCAGAGAATCCCAGAGTAGAAAGAGATCACACAATCTGACTAAAATCTGAACCCCCCCACACACACAATGAGATATATAATAAGTTAGATGATGATGATGATGATGATGATGATGATGATGATGATGATGATGATGATTACTACAGACTTCCAATGAGACAAATCCAAGTTTCCCTAGGTCTGTTTCCATTTTGGATAATTCTCATTGGCTCAAAGTTTGATTTATTTTTTCCCTACTAAGAACTCTAGATCTGCCTATCTGCATTTTTTTTGCCTTTTTTCACTATCTCTGCACTCTTGAGGTCTTATAGAAGCCAATACCCGAGATATGCATACTCGTTCCTTTTTTATAAAAAATGAAATGTTTCTTTGGAGACTGTTATCTGGAGTCCCTAGCAACAGCGGCTCCAATTGTCGCTTGATCCCTCTGGGGAGGGAAAATTATAACACGGTGTTTCTCAAAGATGAAAACATGTTGGCCCGAGGGAGGAAAACCTGATATTGAAATCAGCAGCTCCACATGTTCATAATTTGGTGGAGAAAATGCAGACAGTGATAGAACTGTGTCTGAACTGCTCGCCACTTCTTTTCTCCACTATGTGTAACAAATCAAGACATCTGAAGGGAGCATTTGTTTAACATGAATGCCAAAGTCTAAACAAGATGGATTCTCTGAAAATGTACAGTGAAAGTTGTTATTTGATACCAGAGACTTGGATTTGCTACAATCTCATTTCATTGTCAAAAGTTGTGATTACTTCATGGTAGATGCTAGTCACATGTCCAACATCTTTAATTCTATTATAAAGTCAATATTGGCATTTTGTTTAAAATCGACTTGATTCAACTATGCAAAGATTTGAATGCTTTGGAGCAGTGTGCATCCCTGTGGTCACAGGAAGAAACTGGGGAGAAAAGAATAAGCCACTTTGTCATATTACCTCATCTTGGCCATTTTTGTCAGACACCGTTGGAAACGTGTCCAAAAGAATCCTGTATTACAAACCACCAAGTGCTTGGGAAACCGGAGCAGACAGAGTGGGGAAGCAAGGGTCTGCTTTGTGTCTCCACTCGGCAGGGTGGCGTGTGTGTGTAAATAACAGACCTCACACTTTACATCAGTCTGTCATTTCCAAAGGTGTAAGTTCATCCTTTCTAAACTTTGCAGAAACCTTGATTTGCTTCAAATTGGTTTCTCAGAGGAAGAATGCTTTCATCAACAGCAGTTTTTGAGAGCTGACAGAAGTCACAGTTACAACTCCCTCCCAACTCAGTGCCAAAACCCATGAAACCTTAAACTATGAATATATGTATATATATATATATATATATATATATATATATATATGTATGTATGTATGTATGTATGTATGTATTTAGATTCCATTTGCACCAAGAATAGAAGATAGATGCACCTCTGGTAAAGGCTCCTGAGTTGGACTCATCATCATTAAATCCTCATCAGTCACTTCTCCAGGAGAGGTACCCTTTGGATCTGGAGATGCCCTTTCTGGCCCTCCACCAGAAGGCACATGCTCCTAGATGATGGACAGCAGTGGTGATGGAGCTGCTCCATTCCATCCATACTCTTCCCAGATCCCCCTGGTGGCCAATAGCATATATGCCTTCCCGAGATGGCAGGTCAGGGTTAGGGCAGCTACATGAGGTCAGCAAACAGAAGGAAATCAGCTAGTGAAGATCAACTTAGACAGCTCTGGTCCTTTCCCTCTACTCAGGTTCTGGAACAAATGACTCTGCCATGGGAAGGGGGGTGAACACTGAATAGTCACTCATAGATTTCACAAATGTTTTCATTGTTTTCACAAATGTTTCATTGTTTTCAATACCAAGGCAAAAACATATTCAGTAAGATGGTGAAGGGGGATGTCAGGAGGTCAAACCAAACTGGTCCACTGACTGTTCCCCATCAGTGACATTCTACCTCCTCTCTCTTTGTCTTTGCAATGACTATTTCTCATGCTTAGAATGCTGTGTACCCTCCCCTCCAAAGCTCAGACTCCCTGGCTTCCGTCAAAATTCAGATCAAAGCTTGCCAGCTGTCAGAGACCTTTCTCAGCACCCCCCCCACTCATGCCTCTCCTTACAGATCACCTTTTATCTCTTCTATATCTTGTATGAACGCAAAAATAGGAGTTCTTTTAGTTTAAGGATTGGGGCAGATTTTATTTTGTTGTTTTAATTTTTGTTTTGTTCTTTAAAAAAAAAAACCCTTTATACTGCCAGCACTTAGCATAGTAACTGGCGCATTATACCACATTATAGATATACCATGTTATAAATGCTTGTTAACTAAATGGCTTATGTTCCCTTCAAGGCTTATTTCACACTTTGACCCATCCAGGAGGCCTTCTGCTCTCCCTCTGTGGTCAGTGATCCATCCCCCAAATGATTAGATTTCATTAGTGTTTGTATGAGCATGTGGGTATGAATATTTATGCACATATATTTATATCTATGAATATATGATTCATATATGAATATATATATATTTCACATAAATATAAAATTATCTGAAGGACATTATTCCTTCCTGATTCCCATTGGAATGTGAGTTTCTTGAGCACATGGAATCCCCCATCATCCGCCATTTTGTCCTACACACTCAATAGACTAGGGAGATTGGGATCTCAGGGATGTCCACACATCCCATAACCAAGTCCACATATCCCACACTTGACCATATTCTTTGAGGACTCCCCCCAACCCCATCCTTTCTCCTCTTGTCACAGTTCTTTTGTTGTCCCCTTATTATTGTCCTTCACCCTTGAATAGGAAGATTTTATTGAGCATCTTCCTTAGGTTGGGCGCCATGATAAATGTTCACAGTACAGAAAGTAATATGACCCTTGCCCTCATTCTAAAAAGTGAAGAAATAGGTTTACACATGCCTGCATACATGTGTTCCTGTGTGTGCACACATGTTACTCACGTAGCCCATATACAGAATACATACAACCGAATACAAGGCAGTTTGTGGATGAGGTGTGCAAACAGCTGAGGGAATCATGAAAGATTTCATGAAGAGAGTGGCATTTGAACTGAGCCATGAGGGAAGCCAGGGATCCTGAGGAGTGGAGCCAAGGAGACTGTACATTCCTTTCATGGAGGGCAGTCAATGCAAAGGCATGAAGATGGGAGATGAAATATTTTGTGTGTTTAATTTTTTTTGTTTTTGCAAGGCAATGGGGGGTAAGTAACTTGCCCAAGGTCACACAGCTAGGTACTTAGTAAATCTCTGCAGCTGGATCTGACTCCAGGGCTGGTACTGTATGCACTGCACCACCTCACTGCCCCCCATTTTGCAGGTTTAAAAAGTGAGTCGAGGGGCGGCTAGGTGGTGCAGTGGATAAAGCACTGGCCCTGGAGTCAGGAGTACCTGGCTTCAAATCCGGTCTCAGACACTTAATAATTACCTTGAGCAAGCCACTTAACCCCATTTGCCTTGCAAAAATAAAAAAACCTAAAAAAAAGTGAGTCGGTTAGTTTGACTGGACCCCAAAGGTAAGAGGGACATGGAGAGGAAAGCTGGAGAAGACAGGAAAAGTGGGAAGGGATCAATTTATGAAGTGACTGCAATGACAAAGGAGTTGTTAATATGTGATGGGCAAGATGATAGCCATGCAAGTTTGTGCTGTTGTTGAGATGATATGGTCAGATCCGGGATCTAGAAAAATCACTTAGATCCTAAGAAATAAAAACTATATTTCAGATACAATTTGTATGTTTAGATTCCATTTCAGTTCTACAAACAATTAATATCTTTTTATTGAAGGAATAAAAAGAAATGAGTTAATTTGGAAACATGAAAAAATGCAAATACTCAGAGTGTAACATTGTGGACATATAACTTGTCAGAAGAAGTGAGGAAAATCATAATTGCTGGGGGGGAGGTGTACATCAGAATGACTGAGGTAAGATGGAGATTTTCTAGAAGTGATTCAGGAAGTCCTACCATACCCTGCATACCATGATGCCAAGTGACCAGGGAGAAAAAGAAAGGGAAAAAAAATCTCTTCAATGTGTCTCCTAACATCTAATTTCTGTACCATATACCACTAAAGTAACCTTAGGTAAGTTATTACCACTCTACAGGTCAGACTCTTTTACTACATAATGAATATGTTGAACCATATGATCCCTAAGCTCTCTTTTCCACCTGATAGTTTTGCTCTCTATCTCACCCTAGCTCTATGCACAAGCAATTAATCTATTTTGGCATGTCCCATGAAAGAAATTAATTCACTTACAAGGTACATTGCACCAGTGAAATTCAATCCAACAACCTTTTTTAAGTATTTGATAAGAGAAAATCATTGTTCTAAGTCTCTCCTCACACATACCCTCAAACTTGAACAAGTTTCTTTTACATTGGAAAGAATTCATATACAAATACATGTGAGGGGAGATGGACCAACCCTGCCTGATTTTAACCCATTTGAAAGCTGACAGAGCCTGGACATGAGTAGTGGAAAGGCCTTTCCCCAAATTCACCATTAGCTTCTATTTCTGTGGACTTCTTATGAGATGAAAAAAAATGAACCATCTACTGGGTATATCTACAAAAGAACTGAGTGACAATCTCCCACTCATTTCCTTGATGGGTTTAAATTGAGGCATGGCAGTAGCTATCTGGCATCTCTTGCATTTATTGCTTCCTGAATCTATAGGCAGGATTGTCTGGAGAGAGAATGGACCAAGTAATGACCTTTGAAAAGTTGGAAGAGTTCTTAGCAGAAGTCCACTCAATAAAATAAATGAGGTCGCCCTTGAGAGTCCCCCATGTGACCTAAATGAATTGACCTAAGATTAATTCACCATGTCCTGCAAGTAAGGAAATGACATTTTAATCAGGTATCAGGTACCTCCCCATCTGCTAAGCTTCCTCCAAAACTCACTCCACTTCTGATAATCACATTTCTCTATGGACCTTGTTTCACTTTGATAATACCTCTGCAGTTCCTGTGTCTTTGTTTCTCTACGAGTGACCAGAAGAAGCTCAAGGCTAGCTACAAGGTTAGTTTCTCGTCATTGCTTTTGGCTTTGATTTCCCTTGCAGAAGAGAGGGCTTAAGAGGGTGAGGGATATAAATCCAGAACCATATTACCCATAAGCAGAGCCATGCCAACTCAGTGGGTGGAAGACAAGCCGAAGATCTGGGAAATGGTGTTCATGCAAAGTTTGCTCTCATTGATAAACCACCAAGCCTTGTCTGCCTAATTATGTTCTTTATCTCATCTTCAAGCTGGCTGCATATTCTGCCAACCACTGGGGCATCTTGCTAATCCCTAGGAGCTTATAGCCTGGAGGTTCCATGGAGTTTAATCAGTTTAAGCACACATCTCCATTCCCCTCAAGTTGAAGTTAAATGTGCATGAGAGAACTGGCCATCATTTCCTTTCCCATATTTAAAAAAAACAAACTAATTATTTGAACCTAGAAAACATTTTCCTGACTATAAATGATATTTAAATAGATAAACTTCATTGCATTCTCACTAATCCATTCCATTATGTAACCAAATGCATAGAGCATGACCTTACCTGAAACTACCCCTAGTCAATTGGGTGCATTGTTTAAAATATTTCTATTTGCTCTGTGCTGTTTATCTGATCTTCTGTGAACATGTCTCTCTATAGAGAGAAGGCAAGCTACTTGGGGCTGGGGCACTTTTCATTCTGGTCACATTGACTGGCACTGAGTGGGTTAACAGATATCCAATTCTCCTTTAATCAACAAGGATGGGCACAATTAAAAATTATCTTTTAGGAGTGGTAGAGAATCCAGACCCGCAATTCGTCTGTCTGGAAACTCCCATAGTAGAAATTTCCTTCACTCATGAATAAAGAGAACAACTCATCTGTGCTTACATTTTACAGTAACCTGACATTTAAGACATTAAGCACCTTTCTTCCTGAGTCACAAACAGAATCTGTGAGAGGCAAGGTTTGAATCCAGGCTTTTCCAATCCCAAGACCAATTGGCTATCTGCTCATCTACGCTGGCATTTTTAAGCTCTATAAGAAGCAATAACTATGAGGACGTGTAAACAGTATACAGATGCCAAGTTAAAGAAAGTGGACAGGGTTGTGGAAATGGGTATGTCTGCAAGAGTGTGGGAGCCTATGTGTGACTAAGTGGTGAGTGTGTAAGGAGTGTGCTAGTAAGAGTACATCTGTGTGAGTCATCTCAGGGGAGTAAATGTGAATGGGTGAAGAAATATATGTGTGAATGTGTGCAAGAGTGTTTTGAGTGTGTGTGTGTGTGTGTGTGTGTGAAAATCGGTTGTGAATGGTAAGATTCTAGAGGTTTGAGTGTGTGTGGGAATGAGTAGATGCCTGACTATATGTGAGTTGTGAGAGTGCAGATAAGTGTATATGCATGTGAGTCTGAACATGTATGTATATGTGAAACAGCATGTGTGCAAGTGAGAAAATGTTAGTGAGTAGAAATGTATTGTTGTACGTGTGTGAGTGTGTGGTGAGGATCTACAAGTGTGTGGGTAAGAGGATATATGTGGAAGTATTTTTATGGGAGGGTGTGTGTAGAAGCATGTTCTGAATATGTGAGACTATGAGTGTTTGAGAATGTGTGTATGAGTGTGTGTGAGAGAGCATATGAGTGAATGTGTGGTGAGAATATATGAGAGTGTGTAGCTAAAAGCACATCTGTGTCTATATTGATGAGAGTGCTAGAAGGAATGTATGTATGTGATAGGTGTATGTAGAAAAGTGAGGTGAGAATTGTGAGATCATGGTATATCAGTGTATGTGTGAGTGGAGGTGAGTGCAGATAAGTGTAAATGCATGTGAATGTGAACTTGAGTGTGTGTATGCGTGTGGAAAAAATGTGTGAATACATGCAAGTGTGGACATATGCTCGTGTGTAGAAGTGTGCGTGTCAATGTGTGCCAGTGTGTGTTCCATTCTACTTTTCAAACAGCAGGCATCTAGCAGACCACTCAAAAAGTACACTTCCCAAGATGAATGGTGATGGATGGAGAGAAACGGAGAATAGCAATTCCTCAGTCATTGTACACTGAATCTTGATTCACTCAATGTAAAAACAAGAAATCAAAGAAAAGAAATAGCAAAAGAAAAACAATTCTTTCACTGAAAGGATTAAATCATTAATTCAAAAAAAAATTAGAACTCATTTTAGAATATGAAAGAGCCCCTAAGGGAAGGGTAGCTCTCTAGGATACTGGTAAATTCTTCTGTCTCCATTCCACACAAATTGATGTCTCTCTAGCACTGCAATATTTGCAAAACACTTATCTGAATCTGTTCATTTATCCTTCACTACAACTGGGAAAGGAGCATGGGGCGGGGTACATGGATAGAGTACTGGACCTGGAATCTAGGAAGATCTAAGTTCAAATCCAGCCTTGACACTGAGTAACTGTGTAACCCTGGGTAAGTCCTCTAACCCTGTTTGCCTTGCTTTCTTCAACTATAAAATGAATTGAATAAGGCACTGGCAGCCATCTCAGTATCTTTCCCAAGAAAACTCCAGTTTGGGCCACGAAGTATCAGAAACAATTGAAAATTTGTTGAAGAGTAACAACAAAACAACTGAGTGAGGCAGATGTTCTTATTTCTTCCCGTTCTGCAGATGAGAAAAAACAAAGATTTGAGAGATTGTTTCCCAGAGCTCATTTCAGATATTTTGGCTGTCAATATATAGATGATGAGTTAGTTATTCCTTTTAAGAAATTCCAACCTAAGACTATATGTAGACACCGAAAGCCAAAAGTAAAGAGTGACCTCTTCAGTGGCAGACTCACTGAAACAACTGCAGAATTTTAAATTGGAAAGAGACCATACTCCTGTTAACACACCTTAAGACTGTGTTAGCATTTTCACTTCCTAGCACAGCACAGTCATGCAGTAGATTCAACCTCTGGTTTCTGAGGGAGCTGCCCAAGGACAGCTTTGATGCCACCTATAGGGCTGCCAGGGGTCCCACAGCCATGAAATCCTAGGCCCAGGATCTGATAGTGAGGGCAGATGCAAATCAGGGCCATTGATTTAGATTTGGTCCAGACCTCAGACTTTGTAGGTTTTAGGAAATTCTCTATCCCAGCACAGATTGGCATTTAATCTGGAATTTATAATCTTAGATTGTTGGGTGGGACCCTGAAAGTCTAAAGGTCGCTAAATGCTATGTCTTCTTGGAAAAGAGATGTCAGGCAATATAGTTGAGACTTCTGGGAGTTTGTGCCTAAGTTCTCATGCTAACTAGTTATGATGGTGTTTATCCTTTGTTCTTAAAGAAGACCATGACATCAGGGAGGTGATGACATGACAAGCAAATGGATTGAATTTGAGTGGGGGGAGCTGTGCCAAGTCACCAGTCTCACATTCTCCTCCAGACCCATCTGGATCCGGTGGCCAGATATGGATCAGAATGAATGGAGATGAACTTGGATGAGAGGCAATTGGGTAAAGTGACTTGCCCAAGATCACAACACTCAAGTGACTAAGGCTGGATTTGAACTCAAGTCCTGTCTCCAGGGTCAGTGCTCTATCCATTTACACCACCTAATTCACTTAACCCCAGATGTTTTGGTTCAGCAGTGATTCTATTGAGCAAGGGGAACTCTTAAGGAAGGAATCCTTTCTACCAATGTAAATTAACACTTCATCTAGGGAACTGAGATCAAGTGTTGCTAAGGATCATCCAGCCAATCCATGTCAGAGAGCAGATATTGGAGAATAGATAGCAGAGTCAACACATAGCTACATGATCCAAAAGTCCTCTAATGCCCCCATAATGATGTGCAACCAAGTCTGGGTTCTTGAAAATTATGCCAACATAACACAAGAGGGCTCTTGCTGCCATTTCTACTTAACATAGTGCATTGAGGACTTTTAGTGTTTGGAATTCAACTATGGTGGATCCTCTGTCACCAATTGAGAAACCATTTGTTGGAGAAAGCTTGGCAGATGTTTTCCATTTTTTTTGCTTGTTTTCATCTTCTCAGTTTCAGTCTTAAATGTTCTCAGGAAGATCTGACTTAATTGGATTTTAGGCCAAATTGTCTTTAAAATTATTTTGTCTCCTGCTGTTTTATGAAGCAGTACTGCTCTCAATCTTCCATCATCCTTTTACAAATGAGTTTATATTCTAAAGCTATGGCTGCATCTCTCTGCTTGGATGGAATATTAAGTGTTTGCTTCCTGGGAAGGCTTCTAGAGTTGTGAATTCTTCAAATTCCCTAGGAAATGATGGTAGTCCATGTTAATTTCTGTTCCTTTATTGATTTCTTATTATTTCCCATAAAAGCTTATGTAAAAGTAGGTGATGTGGAACCATTTTAATTATAAAATATACATTATCATTTTTATTATTCTACTTTGGTGTGGATTTTGAATTTTGGTCTAACAAATCAGTGCTTTGAGCATTTCTAGACCATTTAGAAATGGATTTCATATCACTAATCAGTCATTTCCTATCAAGTTAAGGACAATTAAATTTGTGCAAATGATGCTGATCATTATATCTTGTAGGCATGAGATTCTATATAGTCTAAAAGCCTTTGTTCTCTTTAGTTTGTTTTTTATCATGAACCATATTTTCCAAAGTATTTTAATCTTTCCCGAAGCCTGAAAGTAACTTAGTATTAAAATTGACTTATGGTTTTAGGTTCTTATCTACTTTCCCTGAAAATTTCTCTACACTTTCATCCTCTATAAGAGATATTGGTCATTCCTGCAACACTTCTCATCATGACTTTTTTTTGCTAGTACTTTATCTTGAACCCTACAACACAAATGTCCCATTGAATGAGGGTGTTTCCAGCTAACTCTGGATGCCTGAGAAAATCAAGTGGAATGAGCATTGGCTTTGGAGGCAGAGAACTTGGGTCCAGTTCCCACTGTTTGATGTGGAAAATGAGCCTACCTTTATGTGGTACAGAGATGGGTGGAGAAGTGTCTCTATGGGCATATCCATGAACTTATTATTTCTCATCTTACTGATTGTTCTCTTCGTACACACAAACAATATGTCTGGTAATAGAAATCTCCCTCCCTTCCCCCATCTCTGTTACTGCCTTTGAGACCTTTGGCTACTTTCCTCTTCAAAATGGGGAGGAGGGGCAGAAAATGAAATATTCTCTAAGGTCCTTCTGATTCTAGATGAACAATCCTTTGACTTCAATTCTTTACTCATCCAAGGAGAACTGGTGAGTCAGTTTTCCCATTTGTTTCACTTGTCTTTTGTCTCAGAGTTTGCTTTATTCTAAGAAAGCTGATATCTCCATGATACAGTTCCTCCAATAAGAAATACATTCAGTTCAGGCATTCAGATGATCAACTTTTAAATTAACATCATAGAGTCTCAAACGATGCTTTTTAATATTCCACCTCCTTTACCACCATCTCTGAGAAAGCAGAATGGGCTTCACAAGACTAAGTACAATTCTAAATTTGTTTTCCTTGGGTTAATATGGCCAAAGAATGACCACCTTGAGAGAGACCACCTCCAAAAGAAAAACTCATTTTCAAAAAATAGGAGTAGTCAATTGGATTAGTAAATTGTTTGAAACCTTTTCAAAGCAAGTTCTAGATTTTCAGCTTCAATCTGAGCTCATCAAATCAAGATGAAATTCTTCATTTTATCTATAACACACTGTGTCTCAGAGAGGAGAAATCAAAGTTGAAGTAAGAGATATATTGTAATAGAGGTTGGGTCATAAGATCCTGACTCTACCTCTAGAAGGGGTAGATGAGTCCAACCAGTCTGAACCCTCATTTTTAAAGATAAGAAAATGAGGCCCTAAGTGGTTAAGTGATTAGAACCACAAATCTCCTCAAAGTAAGGAGAAAATTTCAAAAGCTCACATTTGGAAGGAAACTCCAAGGCCACCTAGGCTAACAATCTGCAGCAGAATCAGAAACATTTCTTCATCATCTCTAACAGAGGTTTGAAGACTTCTAGTGGGTTAGAGGATTCTTGCCTCCCTCCCAAGCAAGCTAAGACTGCTTAAGAAGTTTCCCATCTTCTTCCCCTTTATCCTCAAGTCCTCCCTTTTCAAATCTTCTCTGTTCACAAAGTTCACACCTTCATCACTTTTCACCTACTGTTGTAGCAGACTCCTCATTTGTCTCTCTGCCTCCAGGGCATCCTCTCTCCCATTCATCCTCCAGCCAACTGCCAAAGTGATTTTCTGAAAGCACAGATCCAACCATACCACTCTCCTCTTCCCCAAACCCCAATGGCTCCCTGCTACAGCTCTTATTGATTACAAACTTCTCTAGTCAAGATATAAAGGCCTCCACAACCTGGCTTCAAGCTACCTTTTCAGTCTTGTTACACATTACTATTTAACATAATATTTATATTATATATATGTATATACATAAAGATAGATGGATGGATAGATAGATAGATAGATGGATGGATGGATTTTTGGAACGTTGACTTCGGATTCAAATGGACCCTGGAAAATATAGTAACACATATACATATGTATACATATATATTCCATACATTTTATACCTCTAGACAAACATACATACATTACTTTATGGATACCCCATACCATATTCTACAATTAAGTAAAATTACTTTTCTGGCTATTTTTCACATATGAACAAACTATCCAAAAGACTACGATCACCACCACCCTACACATACAGACACATTGAAAATCGCTGAACACCAATCCTTATCACTTGTTTTCTAGGATTGTTCGTTTTCTTCAGGAGTTATCTCAAGAATCACCTATAGGTGCTTGCCCTAATTCTCCTAGTTCTTAGGAGTCCAACTCACCCCTTTGGAAAATTTTATTTATTTTGTCTTCACATGTCACACACATGTACATGTATGTGCACACCTGTCTATATATGTGCATCCATTCACATGAATACACATATGAAATATATGCATGCATACACACACACACACACACATATATATATATATATATATTTATATATATGATCTTTGAAAACAGAAGCTATTTTTGTTTTTGTTTCCTCTGTCCTTCACATTCATCTCAGTCTTTGGGATATAACAGGTGTTAACCAAATCCTGGTTCCTCTTTGATTTTGCATGTTAAATGTGAATTATCTTCAACCAAAGCTAGAGTCACAAGTTTGAAAACCCTCATCACTTTGGTTATCCATTCCTATCAACTGAAGGCATGTGGACCAGGGCAGCATGCACTGGAACTTATCACTTCTCCCTCCTTATGGACATCATTTTTTTCTATCTCTTTGTTTCTTTTTTTCATTTTTTTTTAAATTTTAGAAAGCTTTTATGTATTTTGAGTTTTATAATTTTTCCCCAATCTCACTTCCCTCCCCCCACCCCCACAGTAGGCAGTTTGCTAGTCTTTACATAATTCCCATAGTATGCATTGATCTAATTTGAATGTGATGAGAGAGAAATCCTATCCTTAAGGAAGAAACATATAGTGTGAGATATAGCAGTATTATATAAGACAACATTTTATAAAAAAGTAAAGGTAATTGTCCTTGCTCTTTGTTCAAACTCAGCAATTCTTTCTCAGGATACAGAAGGCGTTCTCCATTACAGATACCCCAAAATTGTGCCTGATTGTTGTCCTGTTGGTATAAGCAAGTCCATCAAGGTCGAGCCCCATATTGCTGTCAGGGTGTACAGTGTTCTTCTGGTTCTTCTCATCACACTCAGCATCAGTTCATACAAATCCTTCCAGGTTTCCCTGAATTCCCATCCCTCCTGGTTTCTAATAGAACAGTAGTGTTCCAGCATGTACATATACCACAGTTTGTTAAGCCATTCCCCAACTGATGGACATTCCCTCAGTTTCCATTTCTTTGCCACCACAAACAGGGCTGCTGTGAACATTTTTGTGTAGGTGATGTTTTTATTCTTTTTCATAATCTCTTCCAGGTATAGACCCAGTAGTGGTATTGCTGGATCAAAGGGCATGCACATTTTTGTTGCCTTTTGGGTGTAGTTCCAAATTGCTCTCCAAAAAGGTTGGATGAGTTCACAGCTCCACCAACATTGTAATAGTATCCCAGATTTCCCACATCCCTTCCAACATTGATCATTGCCCATTCTTGTCATATTGGCCAGTCTGAGAGGTGTGAAGTGGTACCTCAGTGATATTTTAATTTGCATTTCTCTAATGATTAGTGATTTAGAGCAATTTTTCATATGATTATGGATTGCTTTGATTGCCTCATCTGTAAATTGCCTTTGCATATCCTTTGACCATTTGTCTATTGGGGAATGGCTTGTCTTTTTTCAAAAAACTTGACTCACTTCTCTGTATATTTTAGAAATGAGTCCTTTGGCAGAAACACTAATTGTAAAAACTGTTTCCCAATTTACTACATTTCTTTTGATCTTGGTGACAGTCGTTTTGTCTGTGCGAAAGCTTTTTAATTTAATGATCAAAATTATCTAGTTTGTTTTGAATGATGTTCTCCATCTCTTCCTTGGTCATAAACTGCTTCCCTTTCCCTAGATCTGACAAGTAAACTACTCCTTGATCTTCTAGTTTGCTTATAATACTGTTTTTATGACTAGATCCTATTTTCATTTGGATCTTATCTAAGTCTAATCTAAGTTTCTTCCATACTAATTTCCAATTTTCCCAACAATTTTTATCGAAGAGAGCATTTTTATCCCAACAGCTGGACTCTTTGGGTTTATCAAACAGCAGATTACTATAATCATTTCTGGCTACTGCATCAAGTCTATTCCACTGATCCACCACTCTATTTCTTAGTCAATTTTATTTATTTTGAATTTTACAATTTTCCCCCTAATCTTGCTTCCCTCCCTCCACCCCTACAGAAGGCAGTCTGTTCATCTTTCCATTGTGGACACCACTCTTCTAACAATGTAACAGTATACTCAATACGACATTCACACTAATAGCCTACAGTGAAAAATCTCCTTTAGAAATACCAATCAGGATCTTGAGAGTGAATTTCTAGTCCCTCCAAGAAAACTAACAGCATAAATCTCAAGTTCTTGTCATATAATTATGTGGTAGGAGAAAATGCTTTTCAATAGGAGGAGGAAAACCCTAATATTCACTTAAACATTATGATGTAAAAATCACTTACTCTAGAGAGGAGAACTGGCATTTGGCAGCTCTAATAAGAGCAGCTGAAGAGGTTTCCATGCAATTCTCAAAGCATTTTTGAAGTTAGTACAAGGTATTGAATACCAATTCTGAGAAAATAATTTATGTTAAAGTCTGAAATAGTTGTTCCCTCTTTCCCTTTCACTGGATACAGAAGGTTCTACACAGGCACACACACTGACTTAATCATTCCATCTTTCTAGTCTTACTGATGGTTCTGTTTTATGTACATAAAACAGACATTCTGGATTACTGAGATGCTGCTTCAGTGTCAGCCTAGTGATAAGGCCAAAGCCTAGATCAACAAAGAACCAAAGAGGGTCCTGAGGATGTACCTCCCAGTCATTTTCATCTCCGTCCTTATCCTTCCTTAGTATTTCTATGACACTATCAGGCTTACAAATCATGCTACATGTTATCTTATTCAATCCTCAAAACAACTAAAATTGGTGCAATTATTGTTCTGTACAGATGAAGAAACTGCAGCAGAAATAAAATGACTTGCCCAAGGTCACACTGCTAGCAAGTGTCAGTGACAGAATTTGAGCTCAAGTTTTCCTGAGTCCATGGTTATCACTCTCTCCACCATTCTAGTTGGCTCTACATTATTGAGGGTAGCATCTAGTATAGCTAGGTAGTGCAATAAGCAAATAAAAAAATGCCTGCTCATTGCCTCCATCACTGACAATTCCTAGGACTTTATTTACAGTTCCTACAACAGGTTTTCAATAACACCATCCCATTTGTTGCCGGAGAAAACAACGATCATATGAAACTGGTATAGAATAGCTGAGAAGGAATCAACATTTCTGAGAACACCGAGTAGAGAGGCCTGAACCAACGAGTCCAGACCCAGGCACCCAAAGGCTTGAAGATAGATGGTTTCTGCTTTAGTAGAAGCAAATAGTGTGGGATTATGCTGCTGAGTGGCAGTCCTTCTCATTCCAGATTGGCCCCTATGAATGAGGAATCTGACTGAAGAGAGGCCTCCTAGCTCAGACATCCAGGGAGCCTATCCCTTTCTTTCATGAATAGAATACCTCAAAAACATAAAGGAGGGACATATGTAAAGTAAGACTGGGCAAATGGACTACCCCTCAGATAACAAAAACTACAGACATTTGCCACTTACCAGTATAATAGGAAAGGGAAATCCTGTCACCTGAGGTAGATTCAGGGGAACAGAAGGAGCAGCGTGTGTGTTATCTAATGTATGACCATCAGGTACAGTTATGAAGAAAGAGTCTATGGAATCCACAGATAGGGAACAATTGGGAGACCAGAATATTTGAAGGGGCATGGGTGAACCTGGAAGAGAGGAAGGAGCCAGATGTTTAATTGAATGACACAGGGAATCCATAGAAGACAACAATAAGGATTTACTGAAAAGAAGTATGCATGAATGAATGGATGAGGGGTGTTTTTAGGTTTGTTTGGTTTTTTTGGCAAGGCAAACAGGGTTAAGTGGCTTGCCCAAGGCCACACAGCTAGGTCATTATTAAGTGTCTGAGACCGGTGCTTTATCCACTACACCACCTAGCCGCCCCTTTAATGGATGAGTTTTTAAAATAATTTATTAAGGTCTACAAAACAGAAACAAAAAGACAATCTCTGCCCTTAAAAAACTTCTATTCTAACAGGATGAAAAAATACAAAGCAGAGATTAGTGTCCAGGGTGGGGAGTGTGGTCAGTGAATTCACCATGATGAGTACTTTCACTGGACCACTGAACATTACATCCTTTCCAAGAATGGTATTACTGATTTGATGACTATCCCCAGAAAGGACAGTGGGAAGTGATTAGGATATGATCATTCAGCAGAAGGGTAGGAAAATGACTTGGTTGAGTGTCCAGGTCAGGTGGTGTGAGGTGGGAACTGGGTCCAGGGGAGTATATTATCCAGTGGACACTATTACTGGGATAAACCCATGAAGAGAAAGATGGAAATCTAGGTAGCAAGCTGATATTCCCCAGTTCCTATCATGTTAGCAGTCAGAGCATAGCTCTGGTTGGTCTAAGCATCTCTCATCTTTGTGCTCCAGCAGCATGAAAGTGGAACTGCCATGGAATTATCTAAGAAACTAGAAAAGATAAACCTGCTTTTTTAAATTAGAAAGCCTACTCTAAGATAGGAAATAAAACCACATATTTACAAACAATATGATTAAATCATCTAATATTTGCTTGGGAATGTGGAAGTCTAATGATGAAGAACAGCGACTGCTCCTTTACTGGGGTTATATGGCTCAGTGAGCATGGGAAATAGAATCTACCTTCCCATTCCTAGAAATATCCTCAAGATTCCTAGCTGGTAGAAAAGTGGAGTTTGCAGGAGGAATGTACAGTTTAGTCATAAAAAGAAAAAAATATATGCAACTGACAGCTATTTTGATATTCTAAGAGAATTGAGAACCTATAGAATTTCTCTTGGATGTCTGCCCCTATCCTACCCTTTTATGGAAAAGGATCTCAGAAGCCTGGGAAAGGAATATTTCATCTCAAAGATCATTCTAGAGCCAGAATTACAATTTACACTGTTAAAGTTTTAAGCAAATGAAACCTTGCCTAAGGATTCAAATGGATCCTGGCAAATCCATTCACATATCTGAATCTCATCTGAAATGTCCTCACTCATTGCCAGTTCTGCCTAAAATGGCACCCAGAGCTCTGGATAACCTGATTCCAACTTACTCTTTCAATTTCCTTGAGTATTATTATCCTTCAAGTCCTGCCAGCAGGCCAAGTCCATTAGTACCCTGCCTCTCAACCACATGAATACATCTCCTGTCTCCACGCCTTTGCCTGGAACACCTGGAGAGACTGTTCTCCTCACCTCTATCTCTCAGAATTATTTACCTTAATGTTTAGCTTGTGTCACATCCCATATGGGATGAGAACCATCCTGATCCTCCAGTTATCTCTTAAAATTACCTTGCATCAGTTTTGCATGGCCTAGTATAATATAATTAAATTTGTCAATATTTTCTCTCTTGACAGACTGTAAGGTCCTTGAAGGTAGGGCTATTCCCATGTTTTTTCTTTTCTTCACGATTAACACAGCCGCTGGCACTTAAGCAGTCAGAAATTGTATTTTTATTGACTTCTTGGGCATGTGACAAAAGCTAATGTGGAAACTGGTAACACAATAGATAACAGGGCTGGGCCTAGAGTCAGGAAGACCTGTTTTCAAATATAGCCTCAAATACTGACTACCTATTATGATCCTGGGCAAGCCCCTCAACCTCTCTTTGCTTCTGTTTCCTCGACTGTAACAATGAGAATTATAATAGCAGCCACATCCTGGGGTTGTTGTAAGAATCAATGAGATCATGTTTATAAAAAGTACTTAGTACATAGCAGGTGCTTAATAAATGTTTATTCCTTTTCCTTCTCTTGAAGATCATTGCAACTCAAGGGCTTCTCAAACTCTTCAATGCCTCATTGGCCTTCTTGTTTCTCACACACAATACTCTCTGTCTTCACTTCATAGGCGCTTTCTCTCCCTCCCTTCTTCTTTCCTCCTTTTGTTCTTTTCTTTCCTTCATCCTTTCTCCTCTCATCCCTTGCATTCCCTTCTCTTCCCTTTCCTCGTCTTTCCTTGATTTTCTTTACCTTTTTCTTTTCAGAATGGGTGCTCCATCTCACCCAGTCTGAATATACACAGGCTACTCCCAGAGTGACATTCTGATCTGGGGCAGTGAACGAACCCCTAATGAAGCAACCTGGTCCCTCTGTGAGCTCATTCTATTGATGTTGACCTTAGTGGGGATAACTGAGAGGCTTTGATAAGTTCAGGACACTGAAGTGCAGTACTCCCAGTCTCAAGAGAGAAGACAGCCTTTGTCTCCCTAGAGACAGGATTACAGACATGTACCCCTACATGATGCAAATGCACATTTTTAAAAATTTATTTAAAGCAATGGGATTAAGTGACTTGCCCAAGGTCACACAGCTAGACAATTATTAAGTGTCTGAGGCTACATTTGAACTCAGGTCCTCCTGATTTCAGGGCTGGTGCTCTATCCACTGCACCACCTAGCTGCCTCAAATGCTCATCTTTTGACCTGCCAGCTGTCCCCTTTCCCTGAAAGACCCTTCCCTCATTGCCTTCAACTACTGACTTCCCTGGCTTCCTTTAAGATGTTGCTTAAATCCACTGTTGTGCTTCCCATCTCCTAATTACCACACTGTGAGCTCCTTTACCTCTAAGTTTATCTTGTACTTCTCATCTGCCCCTTCTATTTCTTATCTACCTCATTGTTCACATGATTTTTCCTTCCATTGGACTATGAACTCCTACCAGGAAGAAAACCAGTGTATTTGCTCTCTTTGTATCCCTAGCCATTAGCATCATGCTTAGCTCATAGTAAGAGCTTATGAAAAGCTTGATCCACACTGGGAGTCCCATCCTATCTCTCTCCTTCACAACTCCAACACCTGGCAAAGTGCTGTTTGCTCAGGAAGTGTTCATTGAACTGAATGGAAAGAGACCAAGATTTGGGATGAGCAAACATTGCAAGTCTTGTTTCAAAGGGGAAGAAAAGAGGGCTAGAGACATCCCATGCTTTTCTTTAATGGTCTTGGGAGGACCTCTTTCCTTTCTTCATGGTGAAGTTCATCCCTCTCTCTGGGCAGAAACACACAACTGATCGAACAACTGGGACTGTTCTGCCTGAAGATGGCCCTGAATTTTGGCTCATCTCTTCTTCTGCACATTGGCTGAGTGACACCAAACAGAAAGGGACCACCCACGAGGGCATTCTGGTCCAGACAGCAGACCTGCTGGAACACAAGCCGGCACTGCACTACATCAAGGTCTGTTTGAAATCAAAGATTCTGGGTGAGAGGGTTTTCAGAGGATTCCCAGAGCCTCCCTCTCTGGGCAGGGGACAATCACCTCTTGGAGTAGCCCAGAATACTATTCCTCCTTGACCATAAACAAAACAGAAGCCAAAGGACCATGGGTCAAAGGATGGTAGGTCCTTTTTCTACATACATAGTTCATAATTTGAGGAGAGTGACAACAAGATTAACTGAAAAATGAATTCCAGACAAAGAATTCTTCTATTAAATAGTTGGCATAAGGTCTTATGGGTCATCCCATCAACATAATTCTGATACATGCCTCTCCAAAAGGCCTTCATCCAGAGTCTTAGAGGTCCTCTTTAAAACAAACAAAAAGTGAACCAAAAAAATCATCTTTAGCTTTGCATATAAGGATTTTCCAATATGTGCACCTTTTAAACTAGATATAACGGAGCAATTGGACCTTCTTTGGCAGATGAGTGATAGATTCAGATGTGTCTATTTAAAAGAGCAGTTTAGCAACCATGTGGAAGATACTTTAAATAGGGGAGTGACAAGAGACAGGAGGACCAATTAGAAACTATAAAAATAAGCCACAAAAGGGGAGATGAAGAAATGAAAACTAATATGGCCACATGACAAGATGGAAATGGACAATTAGAAGACATGTGGCAGATGAAGACTCAATCAGACCCGAGAAATGACTGATTCTACTGAAGTGGGCATGTGGAGGAAGGAAAGAATGAGAATTACCCCAAAATGTATATCTTCCAACAAGGGTAGATAAAGAAGAAAGAAGACATCTGAGAGAAAAGATAAGTTCTGTTTTGCATGGGAGACCAAGAAGGCTATGGAACATTCATCCAATCTATTTCAATAGAATTATTTTGATAAATGGATATATTCGTATACAGCTCCATATCATAGATTTGGCTCTCAATTTTTTGATCCATCTTGTTCCATTAGTGTGGGTAAATAAAACAATCGTTTGTATTACTGAAACAGTTATTCAGCTGGATTTCTGGTGTTCCAGGGCTTTACATAATCAACTAGGAATCATGAGAGAATATCAGCATTTGGAGAAATTCATGCTCAGTAAATAAGCTCTCCTCATTTCAACTCCACACAGAATATCTTCCAAGATAAACGTTTTACCTGGGTATACGTAAGTCTATCCATTTGTCACCTTTACAGAGGCTAATATTTAGTGTTAATACTTGTCTTTTGGATTATAATTATTTTAAGTCATATTGGAAATCTGAAAGACTCCAAACTTGAGGTGAACCTTGAGGGCTGCACTTTTTTCTTTTGTTAAAACTTTGTTTTGTTTTGGTTTTAATCCAAAGAGCCAAGTAACTTTTTTATTCCTATGACCCCAGATTCAGTAAGCAAATTAGGCAAAAATACTACTCAAAAAATCCAGAAAGCTCTCAAAATCTTCTAGCTCTAATAATCATTATGGATATGCAGATGCATACTAGACCTAGAGTCCCAGATTGTCTCTCTTCTAATACCTATCCCTGCACTGATTATTTTCTCCAAGGTAATGGCCTATAGGCATCTCAAATGCAATTTGTGCACAATTGAACTCATTGTCTTTCCCCCTCTCCAAGCTGATTTCTTCCTCCAAATCTTCCTATTTCTGTGGAGAATGCCATCATCCTTCAAGACATCCAGGTTTGCAAACTGAGTCATTCCTTGATTCATTACTTTCCATTACATCACATCTCATCAGCTGTCATCCCAAGAAAATTCTAACTAAGCATCTCTAACACCTGGCCCCTCATTCCTGCTCATACAGCCACTCCCCTACTTCAGGATCTCATCAGCTCTTAGTCAGACAAATACAACAACATCCTAATTGGAATTCTGGAAGTTAGCTGCCTCCCCATCTGTAAACCATCCCTTACAGAGCCATCAAAATATTCGGCCTGAAGCATATCAAATCATGCCACTTTTTTCCTCAAAAATCTTTACTGACTCCCCATTCCCTCTGGGATAAAATATAAACTACTCAATTTGGCATTCAAAATCCAATAGTATCTTACTCTAGTTCAGCTTACCAGGCTGAATTTTACATTTTGGTACTTAATTTTACATTATGGTATTTCTTACTCTGTACATTAAAGTCAAAATGACCAACTCACTTTTCATTGGACCTCAGTGTTATCTCCCATCTCTATCCCTTTGAATTAGCTGCCTAGAATGAGTTTCCTTCTCACCTGTACCCTCTCATGATTCCTAGTTTCTTTCAGAGGTTCAAATTAAATTTCCAATATGGAGAGAAACAAAAGCATGGAGAACATGTGCTCATCGTTGGTTGTTCAGGAAACAGAGATGAGGGACATCTTCTGGGTGGCAAAAAATCCAATTCCCAGGACAATGATTCAGAAAGTTGGGAACACATGGGGAGAGTGATAATCTGGTCCTTGATTGGGTGCAGAACAACTGGAAATGCTATGGTGGGAAAGCTTCCAGATATGACATCCTTACTCTACGTTTTGAACTCAAGTTCTGAGACCTACAGCTTCCACATGGCTCATTAGGACACACAATAAAGTAATCACTTTGAAGGCTTCATCACAACTCACAATGAGGGCCAGCCAACAATGAGTATAGCAGAAGGGCTCTATTTATAGGTCAATGCCTCCCAGCTAATGACTGAGCTTGCCGTATGCTACACTGACAACTGGAAACACTCACTCTTGGGGACAAGTGAGGCAGGCTGCTTTTCACACCCAGGAGGAGTTCTAATGAGAACTCAGTCATAAGTACCATGTTTTTATGTTACTATAGATCTAATTAGGAATATAAGCTGTTATAGCTAATCCTGAAAAACAGAGGAACCAAATGGGAGGAGATCCAGGAATCTTTTTCTTCAAACATCCAACATTTTGCAGTTGATGCAGAGCCAATGGGTTTGGAAAATGCTTTCCTCATTACAGTTCCACAGGGTAGATAGCATTAGAATCTCTGTTTTTTCCAATAAGGAATAGACCAAGAGGGGTAAATTGACTCCTCAAGGAAACAAAACCAATGAAGGTAAGAATTGGGATTCAAACTCAAGTTTCTCCTGATGTCAAATTTGGCATTCTTTTGACCAAATCATGCCATTATTAAATAATTAGTAATATATTAATTGAAAAATTATGAAATTAAAGAATCATAGGGTACATTGAAAGGGCTCTGAATTTGACAACAGAGCATCTGTATTTGAATTTTGGTTCTGTACTGGGCAAATTGTCAATTCTCTCCAAGTCTCAAATCTATAAAATTAGGAAAATGAACTAAATGAGCCCTGAAATATCTTTAAATCTATGAGCCTATGGATTTTAGACTTCAAAGGGATCTTAGGAGCCATCGAGTTAACTCAATTGCTAAATATTTGTATCTTTATAACTTCTATCCAATGTCCCTTGCTTTGCCCTTTGGGATCAACAGAAGAAGTCAATCTCCTCTTCTCCATGATGGTTTTTGAAATACTTGGAACTACCTCTCCAATAGTCCTCTAGTCCTACCTTTACCTCCTGTTCTTCAGGCTTAACATTGCAATTCTTTCAGCAAAATTGAAGACTCTTAACTTATCATGGCTGTTCCTCTCTGGGCATCTTTGATGGGGAGGAGGAGGGAATAAGCATTTGTGTAATACCTACGATATGTCGGGCGCTGCAGGACATGCTTTTCAAATATCATGAGATAATAACTGAAAGGAACAGAATATTCCAAGCCTGGTCTTTCTGGGTCAATAGAATGTAAAGTCCTGGAGAGTAAGGAAAAATTTTGGGAGAGGGGAGATGCATTTTCTTTGTATCTTAAGCACTTAGCATAGAGCCTGGTCCCCATAAGATGTTCATAAATATTTGCTGACTTACTGACTACCACAAACCTTGTCCTAAATACTAGACCTGTCTTCATTAAGCTTAAGATCTTCTTAATTGTGCTGGCTCACAATGGTGATTCCTAGTGAGCTTGCAATCTACTTAGACTTTCAGCTCCTTTTTTAAAATTCTACTACCTAGGATATGCTTTGCTGTATCCTGCCATAACCCTATCCCTTTCTTCCATTTTTTATTTGGGAAGGTGATTTTCTTAAAACCAGAGTTAAGATTTAATTTCCATCTAATTATATTCATTTAATGCTGCAAACTTTCAAGATAATTTTTAGAAACATTGTCCCCAACCTGTTAGCTCTTTTTCTTTTGTAAGAAAGAAGATGTCTTATTATACTCAAGTCACTGAATAAGATGTTAAACAGCACAATTTAACAAAAAGTACTTTGGGAGTTTATATGGGAGACTGCCTTCCAAATTGGTTCTAAACCAAGAACCCCTATTTCTAGGGCTCCATGATCCCATCATTTCAGAGCTCATAAACTTGTACTAATGTCTAGCAAGTGGCAGCTGGGTGGGGGGGGGGGGTGCCGTACTGCTTAAAGGACTGGACCCAGAGTCAGGAAGACTCATTTTTCTGAATTCAATTCTAGCCTCAGATTCTTCCTAGCTATGCTACCCTGGGCAAGCCATCTTAGCCTGTTTACCTCAGTTTCTCATCTTTAAAATGAGATGGAGAAGGAAATGGCTAACAACTCCAGTATCTTTGCCAAGAAATGGGCTCACAAAGTATTGGGCATGAAGTTTGCCCAAGTTTGGGTAAATAATATCTACCATGTGGGCAGCAGTTAAATAATCCATCAAAAGCTGCAGTGACGTTAGTCTAACAGGGCCTCTCCTGGAAGAATTTCCCACTGAAGTTTGAGACTGGTATAAGACTCCACAGGTAGTGAAGGGCAGAGTGGAGGTTCTAATTAGGGTCCTGGGATTCCAAAATTAGCTTTTATTTCCCAGCAATGAACTGACAGTAAAAAGACAAAGGAATCAAGAGCCATAGAATAGAGGAGAGCAGAAAGCATTAGGCAAGAGTCCTCCACTAACAAGATGGAAGTCATTCAACAGGATCTCAGCAATGTCCTTTGAACACTTCTCGGCAGAAAATTCCACTCTATTTTTCTCCCCTCTGGCTCCAGAGACATGGTCCTATTATTCAATCAGACATTGTTCTTTCAAAATACTTGGCTTTATTTCCTTCTCCTGTCATCTGTGTCTATGTCTCTTGATCTCTGTCTTTTTATGTGTCTCTGCCTATACCGTTATCCCTTCCACATCATTACTTTCCCTATCAGAGTTTTAAAATATCACAGGTCGGCAACAGTAATTTAATGGAAATTTGGAAGGAGTTTTGTGGAAGTCTCAGATGACACAAGGAAGCCAGCAGACAACAAAGAACTAATGATCAAATCCGTAATCACAGTTTTACAATAAAGGTTCTGTAAATACTCCATAAAAAAAGAAAAAAGATCAGACTTCTTCTCTGGTGTGAAGGGAAGGACAAAGTATGTACGCAGACTTTCCAATTGCGATGGGATTGCGGTTTACATTTTCATAATGTGGAAAGGATAACTGCCTGTCTCTTTCCATCTCTCTGTTCCTATATCTATTTCTGTCCCTCTCTCTTTTTCTCCCTTTGCCTCTCTGACTTTGTCTCTCTTTTTCTGTGCCTTTTTCTCGTTTTCTCTCCCTCCATCTTTTTTCTCTTTATACACAGCAGCATCGGCATCCAGATTGGCCTCTTCTTATTTGCTCACAGACAAACTTAGTTCTACCTATTCTTCCAAAGACAGCCTTCTTTTTTAGCCTTTTTTTGGTACCAGAGAGAGCTTCACAAAACGGGAATGGAGAAAGTATCAGTTTTCACAGCTTTTTTTTTAAAGACAAATTCAGTGGGGTTATGAAGGTAGTGAGACAAAGAGACTGGGTTCATTATTCTATCACATACTGGAGAACAGGGGCAGGTTGAGCTCTGGCCTCTCATATTCAGGGCTTTACAAAGAGTAAGAGCTTAATAAATGTTTGATTGATTAAGGCTATTGGTGGAGAGGGGTGAAGTACATTTGGCTTGCAGCAGATAGGCAGAGAAAGGCTAGACTTAGCATGGGCCTGCCACCTCCAACTGGCATTGAAGACGTACTACTTAGTCTAGCCCCATTAGGATGTAAGCTCCCTGAAGATAGAGGTGAAGCCAAGATGGAAGAAGAAAGGCAGGGACTCACTTGAGTTCTCTCCCACCCCCCTCCAAATTCCTTTAAATAATGATTCTAGGGGCAGCTAGTGGTGCAGTGAATAGAGCACCTAAGCTGGAGTCAGGAGGATCTGAATTCAAATCCAGCCTCAGACACTAAAAGTATCAAAAGTGCAGAATAAAATTCAACATTAAAAAAATGATATCTAAACAAATGCTAGAGCAGTGTTCCCCAAAAAGATGAAATGAAACAATTTTCCAGCCTAAGACAATTTCAAAGGTTGGCAGGCAAGGTCTGTCTAACCTGGGTGAGACAGGGGTACAGGCACTACCACAGAAGCTGTCTTGGGAAGCCACTGAGTCAACATCTACTTCTGGAGCTCTCGATCCACAGACAATAAGGGAGTCAGAAAGAAATTACAGGAGCCCCTTTGCTTGCCTCTTTCCATACTGGGAACTGGGTCACTGTCCTGGGTAAAGCAGGAAATAGGAAGAATGCAGAGTAATGGACAGAGAGCAAGAAAATAGGACGTGAAATGCATTTGAATTAGAATGTCCATACTCCAAACAAGAACTACAATCTGCTGCTTGTGAGACCTTGAGCAAGTCAAGTAACTTCTCTGCAACTTGGTTTCTTCCTCTATATAGTGAAAGGTTTAAGTTAGATGGCCTCTAAGTATATTCAAGTTTGGGAAGCTTGATCAATTATATAATCAAGCTGTAGATCAATGTATTTAGATTTGATAAGTGGTGGAAATTAGAGGTATGGAGAGCTGGCCTCAGGCTCAAAGGCAGACTCCAAGCCATATCATCTTTGTAACTCTGATATACTACTGATTCTCAGTGTTCTAGTCAGCTGATTTTCATGCAAAATTGGAAATAAAATCTCATCAACATGGGGGGGGATCAGTTTTCTCACTAAAAAGATTCCAGATCAATGAAATCTTATATGTCTGTATTTATATGTGTGTATTTATATATGTGTGAATTTGTAAACATACATAAGCATACTTTTGTATATAGGCATATATTCCTACAGGCATGCAAAGATAAAGATATAAATATATGCAGATACATATATATATATATATATATATCTACAAAAACATAAATATATATATATATGTAACTACAAATATATTGTAGATGAAATTCTCAAAAGAAAAAAGTAACATATTGCCTAAAGAGGCATTTTCCATCACTCAAAGGCTTGGAGTAGAGATTATCATGAATATATGGAAATTTTCTCATTCAAGTATAGGCTGGACTAGATGGTCTCCAAAGTCCCTTTAAATTTTCAGATTGAATTTGACTGTATCTTTCCATTGAACCAATGACCTTGTTGAATCTTTAGGTCCTTTAAATCACATGAGATACTTTCATTTCTATGGATATTTTGTTTTGGTGACTTGAGTATTAATTTATTTTTGTTTCCTTTTATTTTCTTATAGATTATTTTTTCCCAGTCTTAAAAACAGGATAAATTTTTTGGGTCTGGGTTTTAAAAATAGAATAAACCCCTGTCTGACTGCACTTTTGGTCTCTGAACAACCTATAAGACCTGCAAATTATACCTGTTGTCTCTCTCTACATGGGAGGGCACAGAGTAGGGAACAGAGGGGAGGCAAGGAGGCTGGTTGATACTGATTTTCTCTGGTTTCATAATGAAATTGTTAGGAAAGCCACTGATTCTCATGACGCAATTTGGGGTTTGTTTAGATGGATTTCTTGCAAAACCAATGAATCTCAGAAACCCACATAAGTCAATGACCCTGTTTGCTATTTTGATTTTCCCATATGGGGTCAGAAGACAACCCACATGAACTGCTAAAAATATCATGAGAACTTCTTTGGTTCCCCCCAAACAATTTCTTGGTGATCTTGGATTGAAGCTCAGCTTTTTCACAAAGCGGAGGTGGTGACAGGAGGCATAGGTTTTGGAAATTTCCATCAAATATAGACTAATGGAAACCCAAACTGTCAAATTCTACTAAAGGTGGACTATTTCAGGCAGGATGTCAACAAACACTTGTGACTGCGTAAGAAGGGAACAGATTGTGAAGGACTTTAAAAGTCAAATAAAGGATTTTCTATTCGATACTAAAGAAATAAAGAATCCCTGGGGTTTTCTGAGCAGGGGAGTTGCATGGTTGGATTGATGCTGTGGGAAGAACAATTTGGCAGTTGAGTAGAGAATGGACTGGAACAAAGAAAAACTTAATGAAAGGATACTTATCATCAGCATAATGCCATAGGCCCGGAGTGAGGGGATGGGAGCCTGTACCAGAGTGGCAGTGATGGCATTGGAAACAAGGGAATGTAGACAAGAGATGGAGGGAAAGCAGACTAACTGTTTGGATAGTTAAGATAAGAGAAAGTAGTGTTGAGGATGATACCTAGGATTCAAGCCTCTGATCTGTAGGAAGATGGTCCCCTAAAGATTAATAGGGAAGTTTTAAAAAGGGAGCTGAAAAGCAGTAATAATGAGTTCTCTTTCTGGACACATGGAGGGTTAGATGACAATGGAATATCTAGTTAAAGATGTCCAACTGGCAATTAGAAATGTGATCCTGGAGGTCCAGCTACAAGAATAAATCTGGGACTCATCTGCATAGAGATGATAATTCAATCCATGAGAGTTGGTGAGATAAAAAAAGTGAGACATCATAGAGAGAGAAGAGAAGAGGATCAACAGCGGACCCTTGGGAAAAACCCATAATTAGAGATTGTGAGCTAGATGAAGTTTCAGTTAAGGGAACAATGAAGCCAGACTCATAGGAGGAAACCCAAGAAGAACAATGTAGGGGCGGCTAGGTGGCACAGTGGATACAGCACCAGCCCTGGAGTCAGGAGTACCTGAGTTCAAATCTGGCCTCAGACATTTAATAATTACCTAGTTGTGTGGTCTTGGGCAAGCCACTTAACCCCACTGCCTTGTAAAAACTAAAAGAGAGAGAGAGAGAGAGAGAGAGAGAGAGAGAGAGAGAGAGAGAGAGAGAGAGAGAGAGAGAGAACAATGTAGTAAAAACCTAGTGAGGAGAGAGAATCCAGGACAAGGGTGATTAACTGTCAAAAGCTGCAGAGATCATGAAGAGCAAGGACTGGGAAAAAAAAATCCTTACATTTGATAACACTGGAGAGAGTAATTTTGGTTGAGCGATGAGGCTGGAGGCCAAATTGCAGAGAATTAAAAAGAGAATAGGAGAAAAAGAAGTAAAAGAAATGATCATAGATAGCCTTCCCAAGGAGGTTAGCCACAAAAAGAAGAGAGAGAGAAAGAGAATTTCAGCTTTGAGAGTGGAAAAGAATAGAACAGGCAAAGGGGGTATGAGAAGTGCCTAATAGACAGAGGAAGATGGGAGATGTAGAGAACAAAAAATGGGAGGAAAATCAGAGAAATCCCCTGTAGGAATTGATACTAAATCTTGAAGGATTCCATGCATTAGTTTAGAGGGAAGACACAGAAGACAAAGATCTATATAGATTATAGAGGATATAGGTAAAACTAAAAGCCCTACTCCTGTGTCAAAACCAGTCCTTCTGCCAGTAGGGTAAGAATCTTTTTTTTTTCCTGTTAAGAAGAATTAATCTACTCCCATAGAGTCAAATGCCATCTGTAGATAGCTGAGTATAAAATCTTCTCCTCTGCCTTGGCCATTTTCCTAAGCCCCAATTCTACATTTAAAACCACTTTTTCAAGATCTTCCCTGGATATTATATCAACCTCTCTAAATCAACAAGAACAAAAGTAAACTCACCATCTTCTCTCTGAAACATATTCCTTTCCCAGGTGTCTTTTTTTCTGTTGAAGGGGCCACAATTCTGTCAATTATTTAGTCTCTCAACTTCAGAATCATCTTTTGTTGTTTCTCCATTCAGCATATCCTATGATTTGCCACACACTGTCAATTCTAGCTCTGTATCATTTCTCGTCCATCCGTCCGTCCATCCATCCGTCCGTCCGTCCATTCATCCATCCGTCCACCCACTTATCTATTCATTGTCAAGAGCTCAAATCACTGTAGAACTGAGAAAAGGCAGGGATATAGATGTATTGCATTAGAAAAATTCCTACCTCATTCCCTTTCCCATCCTTTGTAGAATGGCTTAAAAAGGAATGAAATGTCTATAATTCTTCCTAGACATTTCACAGACTCAGGAAATAGTCCAGCTTGGGATGATGTGGCTCTAAGGTTTAAGAAACTGATGTGGAAACTTGTGATCCAGAAAATATAGAAGGATTTAGTGAATATGATTATGGTGATTTCTGGGAGTATATTCATGTGAGATTGAAATATTCAAAGAACAGATCCAGTGACTGTGAGCTTGCAGTCTGGCATTCAACTTACATTTGCGACTGACAGAGGGGTATAGCTTCAGATTGAGAGGCACTGAGGTGAATAGGCATTTGTAATTCGTTTAATCAACCTAGTATGGTCATGTCATGATAGATCAATCTTGGCATTGATGAGAAAAGAGGCCCATAGAATCATAGGCCTTTCTGTGATTTTTCCTCTTTTCCTGGGATGGGTACTTAAGTTTGTACATGAGGCTACAACATGTGAAATGACTGCTGCCTTTCACTGAGGAGGCTCTTTACACAAAAAAAAGACTTGAATTGTAAACATTAGCTTTTTTTATTTCTGTGTCTAGTGTTTTCTTTTTTTGATGATGTAGTTCAGATAAGATGAGGAGCTAAAGTATTCAGTTATGTAGAGTTGAGGTAATGCAAACATGGTCCTTCTTTTCCTCATTTCTAATATCCTATTTCAAATTCTCTCTACCATTCTCTATGTAATTCTCCCTTACTTAGTTCTCTATACTATTCTCCACAAGGGGCTACTCCAAGCTCTCTTTTCGCTCTTCATGTCCCCATCAGCAATCCCTTCTCTGCTATCTCAGTAGAGACTGTCACTCCACGGATTATTGAATTGATGCTATACTCCCTCTTCTTCATATATCACAACCTGCATCAATCCCCATCAGCTCCACTTTCACTCCAGTATTGAGGTGCCCTTTCTCCTTCCCTAGGTCAAAGCTTCTCCTGTACCATTGACCCCTTCTTCTCCTGCACATTGACCTTAATGCACTGCCTTCCTATCATCTTCATTGTCTCCCAGTATACCACTTTCTACTCTGCTGATAACAAATTCTCCCCATACTCATTACATACCATGCCCATGTGCTATCATCCTATAACTCCTCTCCCTTGCTCAGCCAAAGTCACTGAAAAAGCTCCCATCTATACTTGGGCCACTTCCGTCTCACTCTTTTTAACACCCTGGATCTGGGTCCTTACCTCATTACTCAACCGGAATTGATTTCTCCAGAGTTATCAATGATATTCTAATTACCACAGTTAATAGCATCTCCTCAATCCCCAATCACTTTAATCACTCTGCTTGTCACTTTTCTGCCTTTCATGTCAGAATCATCTCATGTACCTGGGTTTGGGGGGAGGGCATTTCTCTGCCTTTGTTCATTACCGGATGAATACTAGGTTTTTTCCTTTATCTTGAGCTCCATTCCCACATTAACAACTGCCTACTGAATATTTAAGGAGATATATATACCAAAGGCATCTCAAACTTAACATTTCTTTATAAAACAAAACAAAATGTTAACTTTCTCTCAAGATCCCCCCCTCCCTCCCAAATTCCCTATTACTATTGATAGCTCCACCATCCCTCTACTCACTCAGGATGAAGTCCTGTTTTCACCATATCCTGATTCCCCAATCTCCTGCACGCTGAATTGCCAAATTTTCTTGTTATCTCCCACAAGTTTTCACATGAAGCCTTCCTACCCCACTCCCAGAGCCCCCATTCTGCTTCAGTCCTTTAACACCTCATACCTGGACTATTACAGTACTCCTCTACTTGGCTTCTTTGTATTTACCCCATTACAATTGATATTTTAAAAATATTTTGTTTATTTTTCCAATTACATGCAATGATAATTTTCAAAAATCTATTTTTTGCAAGATTTTGAGTTTTACATTTTCTCCCTTCCTCCTTCCATCCCCTCTCCTGATAGAAAATAATCTCATATAATGTAAAGAAGAATCAAATCAAATCAGAAAAAAAAAATTAGAGAGGAAAAAATATAATACGTAAGACAACTTTAAAAAACTGGAGATAATAAGCTTTGGTCAGAATTTCAATTCCACAGTTTCTTGTCTGGATTCGTTGGTATTTTCCATCACAAATATTTTAGAATGATTCATCTTTAAGGCAGATGCCAAACTGATTTTCAGTGTAGGTCCTGCTGCTCTACAAACTCCAATAACTTGCCTGTTACATAAGATCAGCTCTATAGTCTTGTTGGACATTTAAAAGTCTTTACAATTTTGACCAACTTGTATCTATCTAGTCTTCTTACACTTGCGTCTCTCCTCACACTCTTCAATGCAACCATAATAATCCATTCCCTGCAATGAATAGCATCACCCAAATATGAGTTTGGTTTAGTGTGGAGCTATGTCAATTATTAGAAGATGGGGGTGCACAGGCTGCTCCTCCCTCCCTGAAATGAATCATTTCTCATCTGAAGGCCTTAGTACTGGCTCTGCTTTGTGTTTCTCTGCCTCCTCAGGACAATAGCCCTTTGAGGGCACAGATAGCTCCCCCTTTGTCTTGGTATACCTGCACTAAGCACAGGGCCTGGGACAAAGTTATCTCTTAATCTATCCCTGTTAATTGATTATGATAATAACCTCCCTTGTGATCTCTGATGTTCTTTTACTTCCCTTCTCTAATCCATCTTTTTTGTTTTACTACTTTTAAACTATTTGTTTTACTACTTTTAAAGTCATTTTCATAAAGCCCAAGTTTTATGATGTCATTTATCCATGTGGAAGTCTTCAGCAGATTCCCAATACCTAGGATATACAATAAGAATACACATACATACATATAAACATATGCAAACATATATGTAGAGAGGAAGTTTATTTTCTCTAGAATTATGTATAATATAAACCATATCTGTATATGTTCATATGAGAGTATATATATATATATGTATATATACATATATATATATATATACATATGCATGTCTACACACAGATAGACACATATGGAAGATTCCTTTCAGGGTAGATCGACAGCTGTTTGACTAATTATTTGTAAGGGGTATACAAGAATTAAAGATTTTACCCTAAGTCATGGAGCCAACCCAAATAAGAGATGAAGCTAAGTTCTTCAGCCCTGGAGGGTCAACTCTATCCATTTCATGATATTCTCTTATTATTAACCTACAAATCTTTCAGAAGCCATTTTCAAAGTGAAATCCCACTTAATTTCTTCCAAGTTTTAAGCTCCCATTTGAAAGAGTCCAATGTCCCAATGATCGATACTGCTTCAAGAAGTAGGTTGGACACATCAAGAATCATCTTCCTTTTTTTTTTTTTTTTTTTTGCTAGACAATGGGGTTAAGTGGCTTGCCCAAGGCCACACAGCTAGGTAATTATTAAGTGTCTGAGGCTGGATTTGAACTCCTGACTCCAGGGCTGGTGCTCTATCCACTGCACAACCTAGCTGCCCCTCCTTTTTTTTTAATTGCATCAATGGACACCTATCTGAGAGTTTTGGAGGATACCACAATGTCCTTAATGAGGAAACAAAGCCAGAGTTATGCTTTAGCCAGCTAAAATGAAAATCCCCAGAGAAATCCTATTGTAGGTTATCATTTTTCTTGTCTTAATCTAGAAAATGAATCGAGCCAAGCAACTTCTCAGAATAGTTTACTCCTTCCCAGAATTACTCCAGTATTAGGGTTTCTGTGTGGTTTCGCCTTAAAACTCATTTGAATTTTCATTTCCCTGAATCTGTTCCTCCTCTACTCACTTGAATTAAATTAAATCCTTTTCCCTAATTATTATAATAGTGTGGAAGCAATAATAGAATTTCCAACCAAAACAAAAAAGATGACTGAAAATATTTTTTGTCCTATCATAGCCTGCAGGATCTCACTTTATCAAGCTCTATGACCTTAAGAAGCTCCAACTTCTAAGTTTACTTGGTTTTCTTCTAGAGATTGTGGATTAAAAGTAGCAGGTTAGAAAAATGTCACAATAGTTGTGATTACAACTCCCCAGGGGTACAATGATGCTACTCCATAATAGCAGAGAGTAGTGTGGTGCTATTAGTCAAGTGAAGAACATAGAAAGATCTAGGTTCATAGATGCCACTGTCAGAACCTCAGTTTCTTTATCTTTATAATGGAAATAATTATGACTGTATCAATGCAGTGGAGTAGACTCATGTATGAGCTTGATCCCCTGTTGGAGTCATATAAAAATTTAAAAGAGAATTTAAAAGTCCCCCCCCCCCCCGGATATTTCTGTTTTTGACTTATTGCTCCTTTTAGCTGTGAAAAGGATATCCATTCTGTGATTTCCCTCATATAGAATCCTGGATTAATGCTACAGTATTCTCTGATCATGATACCATGAAAGGAATGGGTTTTGAGAGACAGAAATCTCCCAGTGGATCAAGATGGCTTTGCCAATGTGATCTTCCTACTTATGCTGCCATTGCATCTAAAATTGAATGAAGAAAATGAAGTGGGATAGAAATGGGAACCATGGTTTGAACCAGGGATTTGAAGCATGGCAAGAACATCTGGATGAGATTTCATTAAAAGAATATCAATGTCTGGAAGTTTCTCAGTCTCAGTCAGTTAACTAACTGCATTTCAAGAAATCCCAGGGTCATTAAAATGAATCATTTGAGTCCTGTGAAGAATGTTCATTTGTCAGTGTTTTTCCTAAGGTGAAATTGAGGCTCACAACAAAGATATGAAGTTTTCTTCTTTTCATAATTTTTGAAAATATATCAGTTCATAGCCTCAGATCTATATAGAACCTGGGACCGGCTGCTATATCCATAATCTTTTTAGAACTCTGCCAGGGAAAAGTAAGGAGAATAGTGTTTTTCCCTTCATAGTTTGAGTGTCTGCTGATGAAGAGTGGGCCATCCAACAACCACTGAGAAAGTCCATTCATGTGCTCTGAGTAGCTTCTGATATAAACGTATGGTACCTCTGAGGTGTACTATATTCCAATAATGTTAATTATATGATAGCCTGCTTCTCTGTGAGTTTTTAAACCCAGGAGAGTTTTATTAGCTGTGGGCCTCCACCACTTCAACAGGATCCATAAGTGTAGAGCTACCTCACATCATTCTGCCAGCTGTACTTCAAGCAGTTGCAGTGAGATTCAAAAGAACAAACTTGTGTGGAGGTCTTTACAAGTTTGGCAGTAAAAGGGAAAAGACTCAGAGATAATTCATCTGGAACAGAGAACAGGGTCATCTAAACTAATGAAGTCATTTACACAGATGGGGAAACTGAGACTGGGAAGTTGTTGACTTGCCCAGTTGGTCAGAATAACAAAATGGATTTGAACTGAGGTCTTTGAACACCCCAAGAAGGCTCTTTTTATGAAACCACCATACCTTCTTAACAATGACCATCGAAATCCAGAGGTTTGGATGATTTCTTTATCCTTTTCTCACTTCAGATTTTCAGTTCAGCCTCTTAAAACATCCAAGAGAGGAGGGATTTTGGAGAATGAAAAGTCATTGGGAAAATTAAATTCCTTTTACAGAAATTGGTATTCAGTTATTTTTGCTAGAAAATACATGTCCTAAAAGAAAGAAAGGCCTTCCTAGCAAGGAAACCTTTCCTAGAAGAAAGAATAATTCCAACTTATTTTCCAATAAAAGGATAAAAGCCACATACATTTAAGGATATTCAAGTTAAAATACCCTGCTCAGGTGGGCAATGTAATCTGCAAGAAAAATGAGTCCTCACCTTCATTTCAATGACAATCTTTCCAGGAAATGATTTGAACCAAGCAATTTAATTCCTTATTCACCATCATCGGCAGCAAATACTCTTTGAATAGGCTGTAAAGTTATTTTTCATTTTTTAATTTGAATGAACTGTGATTAAATTTCTTCACTAAGGTTTTTGTAATCAAGCAACATGCATCACCACACCGTCTAATTCCCTTGGCTTCTCTGCCTCTCCTTACCTCTTTGTTGGTCCTGTCTGCCTGGACTAAGGTCCCATTCAAGCATGGCTCGACATAGTGGAATTCTTCATTATACTGAAAAGGGAAGAAAAAACACAGAGGGAACTTTTTTCAAGGACTTGAAAGAAACAGCCTAATTTGACAATTTAGTGTCAAATATTCATGCACACACACACAGGAGATGAAATAATAAAAGTGCAGTCACAAGACTCAATTCATTTAAACTGTGTGATCTTTCTCTTTGCTTTGAATAAGTAATAGTCCTTGTCTTCTTTTTTTCCTTGGAAGGAAGAAGTGGAGGAGAGTTACTGATGTGCTAAGGTGTAGGTGAGTTCAGAATTCACACATTAAACTAATCACCCAACAGGGACAACTCTAAATGCATGGAGCTTTCATGAACCTAGTTGACAGCAAACCTGCCAGGTAAGGGTCTGGATAGAATTACAGATCCAGAGCACAGATAAGGCCAGTTCCAATTCCCAGTGCTTCATTCGAGTAAAACTGACATTCAAGTCCAGGAAGAGACGGTCGGGGTGGTGTTGGGGGAAGCAGCTAGAGGGGGATTTGAAATGAGGGAATAATGGACTCTGGTCACCGTGCTTGCAAAGACATTCTAAAACTGCCAGCCAGAAAAATATTAACATTTCAAGCTCTCAAATACATGGCTCCCATCTGCCTCTCCATTGTCTGTCTCTAAGACTTGGGCATCCTGGCCCCTGTGCATATAATACGTTCCCTTCTTACCTCACTCCAACTCTTAGAATTCCCAGCCAACTTAAAAAAGGTAATCACCTTATAAATGAGGTCTTTCCTAATTTTCCTTGACTTTTGGAATGTTTTCCCTCTTGAAATTTCTGTTTTTACTTTCTCCATGCATGTGTTATATCTATCTAAGTCAAAACATAAGCTTTCTGAAGACAGGGTAGCTTGGTGATTATCTTAATATCTCCATCCCCAACACAATCCCTAGCACATAGTAGGTATTTAATAAAGTGCTGTATTCAGTTTGTTGCATATAGTAAGGTCTTGTGAAATGGCAATGCCCATATCCTGAGACTCATATTCTACCTCCTTTTCTCTTCTCATTGGAAGAGTACCATGTCACTTCCAGGGTTGTTCAATTTTTTTCCTTCAACAAAATGGTGACAAGGCATTGTTAGCTTCATCATGATAATCACATCATCAACAAACTAGAAATGACAAATGCCAAGATTGCCAGGCTAAAAAAGTTAGAGTAAATAAAAAGTATTTTTTTTCAAATTCTGTTCTTACATATTAACTTTAAATAGTTAATAGGTTATAAGAGTTTTTGAAAAAAATCCAGTGACTATCCACTTCAAAATATACCAATAACCACAGGCATAAGAAGGATTCCATTTCTTTCTATATTCATTTCACTCAACATTACATCTAGAAAAGCAGATTGGGTCCAGTTATAAGACCATTTATTAAGGCATTTGTAAATACCCTGTTGGATGTTTGATAATAATCTTCATCTGGCAAAAGATGTCCTATAACAGTGTTTTTAACCAGAGGAAAAATCAGATGTCAGATCTTTCTTCTTGAAAAATTAAGAACACAAGATCTTCCTTAAGAGATAAAAGTCAGGTCTCCAATATAACTCAAAGTCAGTCTTTGCTCCTTCAAAAGTGGGGTAAAGGAATAAATAGCCAAAACTATGAAAAGAAATTAAATTCTGATAAAAGAGTAGAAAGAATTTTCAAAGAAGGACAAAGTTCTTGTATGACAAAAAATATCAGGAATTCAAAGAATTTGAGGACATACCAAGGGAAAACCATATAGTAATATCAATCATCTCAGAAATGAATCTGGAAAATGACAAATGTTGGAGGGGATATAGGGAAAATGAGACATTAATGCATTGTTGAGGGAATTGTGAATTGATTCAACTGTTCTATAAGAACAATTAATTAGAAGCTATGCACAGGGCTATAAAACCATTCATACTCTTTGACTGAGCAATATCACTACTAGGTCTGTATCTCAAAAAATATGAAAACAGAAAAGGAAAATGGCCTATAGGTATAAAAATATTTATAGCAGCTCTTTTCTGGTGGCAAAGAATTAGATATTGAGAGGATGGTTCTCTCACAATTGAGGAAAGAATGAACAATTGTGCTATACGATTATGATGAAATGATTGTAAGAAATGATGAGAGGATGCTCTCAGAAATACGTGGAAAGATTTCTGTGAAATGATAAAGTGAAATGTGTTTTTAACAAAGTAACAACAATATTGTAAGATGATCAACTGTGAATGACTTAGCTATTCTCAGCAATACAATGATTCAAGACAATTCTGAAGGACTTATAACGAAAAATGCTAAATATCCCCAGAGATAAAAATTAATGTTTTCTGAATACATACAGATTGAAACAAACGTTTTTACTTTATTTTTCTCGAGTGTACTATTGCTGGTGTTGTTGCTGAGTTCATATTTTCTACATGACTATTATGAAAATGTTTTGCATGACTACACAAGTGTAACCTATACTAAATTGTTTGCTTTCTCAGTAAGAGGGCTTTGAGGAAGGAGAAAGGAAGAGAATTTGAGAATCAAAGTCTTTAAAATGTTTAAAAGCTTTCTCAACATACAATTGAGGAAGAAATAGTAAACATAGTGGAAAAATCTTATCATTAAACTGAAAATATTCCACAAAGTTTTTTTAACAAAGAAATTATCCTTGAACTATGCCAAAATACAAAACAAATTAAGCAATAAGCAATAAGAAAAATAGAGAACTAGTAGTAATAGGGAAGACAGAAAAAGATTTGTTACCAGTAAAAAAATAATAAAGACAATAATTCACAAAAGAATGGACTATTAGTTGAAAAATAGAAATAAAAAATATGTATTCATTGAGGAACAGAATCATTCTAGGGGAAAACAAAATAGGAGAGCAAAAATCAGATAAAAAGACAAATTCACTTGAACAAAGATTGGAATCATTCAAAAATAATGCTATTAGAGTTAGAGTCCATGACTTGGAGAGAAAGTAAAAGAATAGTCAGCTTTTCACAGAAGCATAAAAGTGCAAAGACCACCACATTTCATGGATCTCAGGATTATGGAAATTAAAGGACAGATTGGAAATTGACTGGAATCCATGAGATATCAGAAGAGATTCAGTTTTTCCAGACAAATTAATATCAATTCTTAGGGCTACAGTGGTAAAACAAATGATTTTATAAGAGCAACAATTTCAATGGTATCAAATTTTTCACTCAAAATTAGAGTAGAATATAATGAAAAATCAAGGAAAATTGGATTTCACTTTAACTAAGCATGAACCATAAGACAAAAATAGTGTTTGACAACATATAATTATTATAAGAATTTCTACAGAAAAGAAATTAAGTTTTTCCTTGTGCAAAGGAGCTATTCAATCAATGTTTATTAGGTTGAATTGTCTTTATAAATGTTTTGATAGCTGAATGAAATGAGAAGAAAAACTTCACCAGGTAAATCCTGAAGGGGTTTTAGGAGTGTGTGTCCTTGTGAATTTTAAAATTATGATTGACTAAAGTGTTTAAGCATAAACTCTAGACAAGAAACAAGAGTAGAACAAATGTGGAGCTATTTTAACAATTCTTTAGATCATCGAAATGGAAGAAGAAAGAGATTATGTGGCAAAAGGAAGAGAAGAGAAAAACAAGAGGGAAGAAATAGAAGGCAAGTCAAGCCTGCCTAGGATCTGGGAAATTAAATGAAAATTCAACAAAAATAAATTCCAAGCAACTACCATGAATGATTCTATTGGGATGTGACATAAAATTACAAAGTAACATCAAAATGAAAGAGGTGTGATCTAGATTTCTCTCAAGGTTTCTGGGCACAGGTAAAGAAGAGTAACAGTTATAGAAATTATAACAAATAAAACACAGTAGCTACCTTTGTTTTTTTGATTGCAAGGCAAATGGGGTTAAGTGGCTTGCCCAAGGCCACAGAGTTAGGTAATTACTAAGTGTCTGAGGCTGGATTTGAACTCAGGTACTCCCCACTCTAGGGTCCGTGCTCTATCCATTGCACCACCTAGCTGCCCCAATGCCACCTAGCCGCCCCTAGCTACATTTTTTAAAGAAAAAAATGATTTAAATTAAAAAGAAGTGGAGAGGAAAAATAATAATTAAGTGACACAGTCACACCTGATTAACACAATATACATCAGGCAAAAGAATAAATAACAAAAAAACTTTCATTCAATGGAAAGTTCAAAATCAACTGATAGTGTGATCAGGTGATCACACACTTATACACACCCACAAATGCTGAAATGGATCTCTGATCTCCATTTGAGTATTTCATATATAATAGGGAAGAACAAGAAATTTATCTTCAAAAATGAAAATACAATTCATAAAATTGAAAACACTAATTTCTAAATAACTTGTGAATAAATGGAGAAAAGTGGAGACAATACATTCATATGCTTTAACATAAAAAATCTTTCAGGGGTGAAAGATGATCAAACTATACTAACCAAAAGAGAGCGGAAATGATGTATCATTTGCTAAATGATGCACCATCAGCACATTCTAGAACTCACAGATAACAAACTTAATAGCCATGACAAATAGCTAGTCCAAAAGATGCATAAACTCTACTGAGAAGACAAAGGAAAATCAAATTATCAAAATCAGTTCTAAAAAGGACCAAATAAAAATGAATTGAAAAGATTTTTTCTTAAATAATACACTAATTTACATAGTTCTTTATCAATTTCATGAAATTTAAGCAAGTAGATAAATACCCACAAATATCCCAGTCTTAAAATTGCAAAATAAGAAACAGATTCCTATAAAAATCATAAAGATTCTTTATTCTGCTGTTAATGTGTTATAATATAAAAAAGTACCAGAAACAGATACTTCAAACATTTAGAGGACATTTAATCACAAACTATCTCAGTTTCTTCAACAAAAGAGATAAATTGTAATCCCCAAATCAGAAAATATTAAAGAAAAATATAAATATAATTCATTATAATTACAAGTATTTGTCCAAAATATTAAATTCAATATTGACAAATGGATCCAAACATTTTACTTTCAGTTTATTCTTACTGTCCACAAACAGGTCCTGGTTTCTTTGAACTTTAAAACATCCTCACATAATATGACCATGTCATGGAAATACCATGCTATATCTCTCTTGCTCTTAGGGACACAATTCCTTGAGGAAGCTGCCTATATTCCAGGTTTCCACTTCTTTTGCTGCTAAATCTCTTGGAAATCTGGCTTATCGACTAATAATTCAATTGGAACTACTCTCTCCAAAGTGAAGAATGACCTCTTAATTGCCAAATCCTTGGCCTTATCCTCACTGACCTGACCATAGTCTTTGGCACCATCCAACTGTTTTTTTCCTTCTGGATACTCTCTGTATAATTGAACCTTAATTTCTCATTTCAGCCCAAGAACTCATTACACTATTGTTTTGTTTACCACATCAGAGTTGACTCATATCAACTTTGAAATTCAATAAAAACCTCAGATCTAATGAAGACAAAGCATGCATCTCTAACTCATGAAGTTTATTTTTTTATTCCCAAGTATAATATTTTCCATTTATTCCTATGCAATTTCATCTCATTAGATTCAGCTCTAAGACCTAACCTCTCAAGCATTCCTTTGGATGCTGCTATCTAGTGAATTAGAATAAGAAACTTTCCCTAATTCAATGTCCTCCAATACCATTGTTCTTGAGCCCAAATAACCACTAAGAAATTAGCAAGAAGATAAGGAGGTTAATCCACAAAACAAAACATAGCCTTGCAGGGAACACAGTGGACAGAAGACAGGAGTCACAGACCCTTGTCAGCAAGAAGCATGTTCAAACTCCACCTACAGCAAAACTGAGTTCTGTAACACTGGACAGCTCACTTAATATTCCTCAAATTCCACATCTCAGTAAAATAATGCCTGGAGCCCCTATAAGTCAAAGTTATTATCAGATTCAAAAGAAATGATGAATATAAAATATGTTAAAATAATATCAAATAATCATTAGGATAATTTTAACAATGAATAATAATAGAATACTACCAAGACCATTCCTAATTTAAATCCACTGAATCAGTTGAGAAGAATGAGAATAATGGGATTTATCACCACCATAAGCACCATTCATTTTTGCCAAGATGATCATGGTCCATAAAATTTAAGAATAACATTTGTAAGAGATATTGACATGTAAAATACTTGTAATTTCTAAGATGGATCAAATGAAAAGATTTTTTTTAAAAAAAAAGCAATTTAGCAGACATATCACCCTTGCCATCCTGTGTACTAATGGAGATTGTTTAATCACAAAGCATCTCTTAAGGACCTACTATATACCAGAAACTCATAAAGTGAAGTACTGGAGATAACATAACCAAAAACAAAAAATCCCAAGATCTCCCCAAAATGTTTATGGTAAGTCTACAGTAAAATGAACTTACATGCCAACAATTTTATTCAATTACAAAAAGCAATTATTTGATCTCCTAGCACCATAGTGGGAAGAACATTAAATAGAAAAGAACAGGACTATAAGATAATAACTTGCTTCAAACCAAACTCCATCAAGTATAATACTACTGCAACTACTAATAGAGCGTAGCAAAAAGAAGCTTGAGATAGACGTGTTCTACTCTGGGAAAATTAGGAAGATAAGAAAGGAGAATGGTAACCTAAACTTTGCATGTCAAAGAATAAGAAATTGATGGGAAGTTCTGGAAATAAAAAAAAAAAGGTGATGGCAGAAAAGGGTGATGGCAGAAGCTTTATGAGGATGAAAAACAGTCTAAGAGAAAAAATACAATTTAATAGCAAGTGTGAGAGGACATGAGGTGACCCCAAAAGACACAATAGATCAAAAACATTAACTCCCCTAATGTGTTTCAAGATTTTTGGGCAGGGTTGCTTGGATTCAGTTAAACAGTTTTATAATTTTATTAGCTCTCATTTTATTAAGTAGCTTCCCAGAAGGAAAATGTGGCATACCAATTAAGTAACGAATCAAGACAATCCAAACTTTTCCACCCATATCAAAGGCACCTCCATGATCTTCCACATTAAAAACACCCATTCTCTAATCTGAAACACAACTGGACACAATTAGACATGCTGAACCAACTCATCCAAAAGGGCAGGGTCACCTCCCCATTTTAGAACCCAAGTCTATTATTTCAAGAAGTGAATCCATCATAGATGACAAATGGAGAACGTGGCTGTGAAACTATGTCTGTGTAGTAAAAGTAGAGTATCTAAAAGTTCAGGGTCAAATGCACAAATGGTGTTTCTTCTCTATTCATATTTGTGAAAATACTAGTTTGAGACATTGCAATTGATTTAACAATTATCAACCAAGTTATTCTTTTCATTTTAATTTTTTAATGTGTTTAGTGTACAGCTTAGGCTTCTGTCAAGTCACTTTTTTTTTCAAATTTCCACCCTGGCCAGAATTAGCACTGTGGTTATTTATGAAAATATTATTAATTTAATGTATAGCTTGGAGTTACACTTCAAAGTAGTTGGAATAGGCCTTTCTCTTGTTGCTGCCTCAGACATTGCTGTTCATGCACCAATGATCTGACCTTAAATTTTAACTGAGACTGCACAAAATCAGTCTCCTATTTCAACTATTCTTTTGTAATTCAATCATCTAGCCCATCAATTTTAGATAGATTTTGCAATAACCTGCCCATGAAAGCTAAAACGATTTTTAACATTATCTTTTTATGTTTATGCTCTGGAAAGCCTTGAATTGGAAGTTTTCCCGCATCATGTGTAGATGCATTGAAGAATGAACTTAGCAAAATATACAAATCAGATTTAACAGAAAGCCTTAAACAAAGATATGTGAAATTTAAATGATTGTGCATGTCTATGTCACCTTAGAAGTACAAGAAACTCCCATGAAGAAAAATGTAATTATATTGTAAATTCTTTTTTGAGAAAAAATTAACAATAAAAGTAAATCACACTAATAGTTATCTATAACATACTATTTGTAAATAATAATGCTTGATTGTTTCAGTATTTATAGTAACAGTTTGAACTATTCACTGGAGAATTTGTTGGGGGGGGTTGGTATGTTTATTTAATTTCATCTCCAAAAATTTCATCTCCAATTAAATCTCCAACATTATAGTCTTTTTTTTAACTATAGCAATGCAAATGTCGGAATTTGATTTATACACATGAAAAGAATGATCATTACTTCCCAAGTCAAGATCTTCTAACTTGTTGGTGGGGCAAATTGAAAGCCATAAGCCATTGAATTAAACATCTGAACTCCAAAGAGTCCAATCCTCTAATTTTACAGATGAGGAAAGTAAGACTGAGAAAAGATAAGGGACTTGTTCAAGGTCATACTAACAGTAATTGGCAGGAATGGTATTTGAAACCAGGTCTTCTGTACTCAGGTCTAGGTCTGTTGTTTGGAATTCTCACCTTCCCTCTGCTTTTTTTTTTCCCTTTGGTATCCTTCAAAACTCAATCGGAATATCACCTTCTATGAGACATCTTTTGATTCACCTTCCATTCTTTTTTTTTATAGTTTTTGCAAGGCAATGGGGTTAAGTGGCTTGCCCAAGGCCACACAGCTAGGAAATTATTAAGCATCTGAGGCCAGATTTGAACTCAGGTACTCCTGACTCCAAGGCCAGTGCTCTATCCACTGCATCACCTAGCCGCCCCCTCACCTTCCATTCTTTACAGGAGTCAGTGTCTTCCTTATGAAATCACCTCCCATTTACCTTTGAATATATCTTGAATTTCCCTAGTTATATTCACATTGTCTCCCCCGCAATGTACGTAAGATTCTTGATGGCACAGACTATGGTCCCTTTTTTTGTGTCCCCCAATAAGTAATCCAGTACCTGGTTGATAGCAGCAGAATAGCTACAAAATAATAATGATAATAATAATAATAATAAAGCTGATTAACTGTGTACCCCTTTGCACTGAACCTTTTCATATCTAAAGAGGTCTGTTCTTCACTAATATTTTCATCAAGGAAAGATTGAGAGAACTGGAAGACTGTTCCCTTCCATTCTCTCTGGATCATAGATGGAAGACTTATATGACAAAGATTGATTTAATTACATTGGCTAAAGAGGGTTTCATTCTACTGGCACAGGCCCCAGACCAACTTTTAACAGGAGCCCACACTGTCATGAGGGCAAATCTTGTTCTAAGGACATTCAGATGTTAATTCATTTGGGTAGGAGTGGGGTGGAGATGGGGGGGATCCTGGACAGGTGTGAATAGAGTCAACAAAAGGAAAAAAAGGTAAAAAGCATCTAGGGATTTAAGAGTCCATGAAAACCACTCACAATTTTTGCCAAATGGGACACTCCCCTTTCAGGGCTTTGGGAAAGTTCTTCATTAATATAATTTCCACTTAAGTCTATCTCACTCCCAGTCTTGACCACATCGTAAAATAGGAAAATTAATACACATACCAAACCCCACCCCAACAAATTCTCCAGTGAATAGTTCAAACTGTTATTATAAATACTGAAATAAAATATTATTTAAAAATGTGGCATAGATAACTATTAGTATGATTTACTTTAATTGTTATTTTTTCTCAAAAAAGGATTCTTAATATAATTAGATTTTCCTTGATGTTAGTGTCTAATATTTCCAAGGGTCTAGGCATAGACATGCACAATAAATATAATTTTATATATACATAAATACATGAATACATATTGTACATAATTGTTCTGTCATATGTTATTAAAGCATATTATGTAGTAAAGCATGCATGTAGCATATTCTTATAGAATATTACATTAAGCTATATTATAGTGTGTCATTATTCTAGTTCTACTATGCCATGCTATGTAATATGACATGATGTGACACAATGTGATGTATGAAAGAGTTATTCTTAAAGTTGGGAAGATATGGGGTCACATCACACTGATCAGACTGCCTGAACTGATTAAAAAAAGAAAATGATCAATGTTGGAGAGGATATGGAAAAATTGAGACACTGATGCATTGTTGGTGGAGTGATGAACTGATGCAATCATTCTGGAGTGCAATTTGGAACCTGCTATGTGCATACTCTTTGATCCAACAATAGCACTGCTAGGTCTATATCCCAAAGAGATCAGAAAAAAAGGATAAAAATCCCACAGGTACAAAAAATATTTCTAGCAGCTCTTTTCATAGTGGCAAAGAATTAGAAATTGAGGTGATACCCATCAATTGGGGAATGGCTAAACAAGTTATGGTAAATGAATGTGGTGGAGTACCCTTGTTCTGTAAGAACTCATGCATGGTCAGACTTTAGAAAAGCCTGGAAAGACTTACATAAACTGATTCTGAGTGAAGTAAGCAGAATCAGAACACTGTTCACATTAACAGCAATACTGTGAGACAATCCATTATGATGGACACATCTTCTTTCAGCATTTCAGTGATCAAAGACAATCCTGAGAGACTGACTTGGAAAATGACATCATATCCAGAAAAATAACAAAAACAAAAACAAAAAATACTGGAATCCGAATGCAGAGCAAAATATACTACATTCAGTTTTAAATTTTTCTCTAGGTTTTTTCTTTCTTTCTCATGTTTTTCCCCATAGCTCTAATTTCTCTTTCACAACATGTTGAATATGGAAATTTGTAAAACACAATTGTGCATATACAACTTTTAGCAGATTGTTCACTACCATGGAAAGGGGAAAAGGAAGGGAAGGTTGTAGAAAAATGTGGAATTCATAAAATTGCAAATGGATCAGTGTTGAAAACTACTTCTGCATGAAAATGGAAATGGAAATGTAATAAAATAAAATAAAATCCAAAAGAAAAAAAGATGTTCCAATTCTTTGATATTGCTTGACCTTGAACTTGATAGAAGCTTGACTTCTCAACGTTCTACCTTCTAAGACATTTTAGGCATAAGTGGGTTGCCAATCTGCATTTTCTACAAAATTCCCCAGTCTGACACAATTCCATACCCATGTCTCTCTTAACCCACCCTGACCCTTAATTGACCAGCCCCAGGGAGTAGGTTAGCAAGTCAAACAATGCCCCCTGTGATCATAGGACAAAGACTAGTGAGCTGGTAGGACCCTTGGGCATGGCTTCTGGTGGTGGATGATAACATCTGTCACTTCTGGAATACTGGAAGGTCTGTCAGACATCACATGGATATGATCTCATTTGAATCTCACAGCATCCTCCTGGAGCCCTAGTTCACAAACCTGGGAAAGGTCAATGCCTTATCTAAACCCCAGACTTCCAAACACTAAGTCCAAGATCTATCAAATATTCCACATTGCTTCTTAAGAAATGGGGTCTGGAATGGTTAAATGACATGCCCAAGGTCATGAGTTAATGGCAGACCAGGGATCTCATCCAAGGCCCACACTGGGGATTTCATCTTAGGTTCTAGGTGGGCAACTTTTTAATGCCCATCCTACTGTTCCTTACATATTTCTTTATGGGAGTGAACAAAATCATTTAATTTTTTCCCCATGCTTTTCCTATGATAGCAGACAAGTCTATCATTAGGCATGAGCCGCATGTGGAAATTTAAGTAGCTTAATAATTGTGCTTTACATATTTGTACATCTTAATGAACTTGGATTATTTGAATTAGATTGGTTTTGATAGTGGGTCAATAAATCTCACCCAATAAAGACTTTACAATGTAATTAGGTTTTCCTTCATTTGAGTCTCTGATATTTCAGTAATTAATTGAAGATTAATAAGAAAGATATTCTCAATTTAATGACCTCTTATCTTTAGAAAGTAGAACAAATGTTTAGGGTACAGAGGAACCAAGCAGACAGCTTTTGCATATTCCAGTTGAGATGATCAGGTTGTAATAACTTTCCTTGTATGCAGATACAAAGTTCTAACTCGTTGGAAGATCACCAACAAAGAAAGAAATGGTTCCTCATGAAAAACAATTTGACAGCATGGGCCACTGCTGCTGTTTTCTCCAAGGGTTTTCCTCCCTACTTTCCAGTCCTTTAAAGTTGAAAGATGCTGGTTATGGACAGGAAAGTCCAGCTATTTCCCTTTTCTTCTTTTTCAGAGGTGGGAGACTAGGGACTAGGGAGATGTGCAGAGTATAGCAAACTAGTTTTTTAATGCTGTCTTGCTTTGGTGAACATATTTTCAACTTAACCACTGCTGCTGTTGTTACATGGGATGATGCTCTGGGAAGGAAGGAAGGAAAGAAGGAGGGAAGGAAGGAGGGAAGGAAGGAGGGAGGAAGCATGGAAGGAAGGAGGGAGGAAGGAAAGGAGGGAGGGATGGAGGGAGGGGAAAGAGGGAGAGAGAAAGGGGGGAAGAAGGGAGGAAGTGAGGGGGGAGGGGAGGAGGGAAGGAGGGGAGGAAGGAAGGGGGAGGGAAGAGGGAAGAAATGATGGAAAGAGAGATGGAGGAAAATAAAGCGGGAACAAAGAGAGATGAAGAAAAGAAAGTTGACATTACTTCTGAGGAACCCCCCCCCCCCCAGTAGCTTAAAGAGAATCCTTCATTGTCTTTGGAAGAGTCACAGAATGAAAGATTTGGAAGGGACCTTAAGGGTCAGTTAGTCCCAACCATACATGAATAAGATTTCCCTTCTCTAATCCAGTAAGGAAAGTCCCAGTCTCTGCTGGAAGAATTCTGTAGAGGAAGAAGTCATGACCTCCCAGTTGGGCAGAGTGTTCATCATTAGGAAAAGATTCACGACATGAAGCCTAAAGAGTTGTTTTTTTAAAACCACCTTACTCTATTGTTTTTTCATCCATGATGCCTTCTGGAAAACTGGAGAAATCATTGTGGTTTAGTTAAAAATGAAAAAGGTTTCAGTGCAATAAAAAATTTAAAAAAAACAAACAAATGTCAGATTAGGAATAGAAGATTTGTGTTTGAAGGGCAAGTCTGTTACTCTCAGTGGGACTATGGGCAGCTTACTCACTCTCTGCTATGAAAATGGAAAGACATCCAAAATCATGGAATTTTAAGGTTTGTAACTTGAATTTCTAGATAGATAATGTGGGGGATACAACCTCAACTATATAAGGAAAGCAATGGGATGAAAGCTATGGCTGGAAAATAATAGAAGTTAAAAGGATCATCACATGATGAGTAATAATAATAGCTACTATTTCTATAATACTTGGTATGTTCCAGTGCTTAGTACATGCTAAGTTCTTTAAAATTATTTCATTTGATTCTCACAAGAAAACTGGGAAGAAGATGCTATAATTATCCTCATTTTACAAATAGGAAACTGAGGCATCAAAGTTTAAGTAATCTGTCCCATGTCACCTCGCTAACCAGTATCTGAGGCTAGAGTTGAGTCAGAAACTCTTGATTTCAAGCTCAGGGCCACCATGCTGACTTGTAATAGTAAACTCAATACATAGCCATAAAATTCTGTCTCATCATCAGATTCTAGAATCTAGAAGTCAACCAAAAATCTCATATTCTACTAGAAGTAATGGTCTCTCATAGGATGGTGAAGTAGATGAGAATGCCAGGCCTGTAGGCAGGTACACTCATCCTCCTGAGTTCAATACTAGCCTCAAATATATACCAGTTGTGTGGTCCCATCACTTAATCCTGCTTGCCTCAGTTTCCTCATCTGTAAAATGAGCTGGAGAAGGCAATAGAAAACCACTCTTTGTCAAGAAAACTCCAAAAGGGTCAAGAAGAGATGGACATGACCGAAACAACTGAACAAATAAATCACAAAATAATAACAGCAGTCACTGGTAGGGGTGGTATCATGCTCTACTAGTCCTGGAATGTTACATTTCATTCATTAATCCATTTATTCATTCACTCACTCATTTTTTTTACCAAATATTAATTAATTAAATCTTTATTATGTTTCAGGCTTTAGACTGTTGATATAAAGACAACAATAAAACAGCCTCTAACCTTTGTAGAAAGTGGGGTTAGTAGGAATGGTAATAGCAATAGTAAAAAAGTTGCAAATACTTTCCAAAAGGCTAGAAACTGGGGAAAGTAGGAGACAACTCATATAAGAAGCGAGCCTTGAGTTAAAGCTTGTTAACCCCAGCTCTACAAAATAACCATGAGAAGGTGGTCCCATCTAGCAATGAAGCTGCAGTCCAACAATCCTTGTTTCAAGATTCCACATTTATAATGAAACCATCAAAGTTCACTAAACAATATAAAAAGACATTAAGGAAAAAAAGCAAAACAAAAAGCTAAAGTAAAGCAGATGACTCACAGCAATGATGTTGAAGAAGTCATCGTCTCCAAGGGTGTCCAAAATCGAAGATACTGTTTGTTTGGCAATGGTCAAGCGTAGCCCTTTCATACTGCCACTCACATCCACTAAGATAACAACATCTTTTGGAGAAGTGGCAGCTTGGATATACCTAGATTGAAAGTCAAAATTTAAAAAAAATTACTCCTAAGAAGTTCTTGCTTTGCTTTCCTTCAATAAATTTCAGGAGTTGACTGTATTGCCTACCATTTTCGGTTTCTGCAGTCAAAAGCAATGACTCCATTCTCATCTGGTTCCCATTTAATACCTATAAGAAAGATTGTGTTATAAGAAAACAGAAAAGTTCAAATGTTCTTAAGTAGCATTCAGAACTCATCCAGTTTTGCTGATTGAGCAGATATACTTAAAACTTGCATGCAAAAACTAAGAGTTGCCGCTCCTCAGATAGAGATAGCCAGCTCTGGAAAAGCACTTGAAGGAAATCTCCCTCCAGGAAACGTAATCATCAGCTCGGCTGCTCAAAAGCCCAACTGTGGAGTGAAGCCTTCTCTAGCCCTGTTCTGTCCATCAAACAAGTCAGACTTCAGGCTCTCCATTGGCTAATAAGACAGTTCGCCAAATTAATTTCCCCACTGCCCATGCTATGGATCTATAGGAGCCAGCAATTGTCAAGTCTGATGGCATCACTCATAGGCTTGGTGTTAGACATCTTGCCTCAGATCACTTGAGCCTGGTGAGGTAATGTCTCCAATTTGAGGGTCAGAGGGAATACAATTCCAGGTCTGTAGCTCTGACTATCCACATGCTTCTCCCCCCACTCTGATTCTGTTTTTTAAATCAAGCCATTTTTGGCCTTGCTGTCTATATTAAGATCAAATAAAATGGCCCCATGTATTAAGATAATATGGTATATGAGAAAGAGTAAAATGCTTTGGGAGACCCAAGACAATTGATCAAATCCCCATTCTGACACTTTTAACCTGCGTGACCTTGGACAAGAGACTTAATCTCTCTAAGACTCAGTTTCCTCATAAGGGAGTTGCACTAAATAACATCAAGATTGTGTTCAGTCCTATAATCCTGTGATGATAAGGAAGTTAGAATTTTCATTTGTAGAAAGTAGAATTTGCCTCAGAGAATAGGGATATGGGTACCTCCACCAGTAAACAAACAAAACCAGAATCTTAGAATCAGAGAGTTAGAAGGGAGTTCAATGACCATCTAGGCCAATCCACACACCAAAGAAAGACTAACAGTGACACAAGACTCCAAGGTCTTGTGTTCAAACCTCACCTTGGCTATTTACTGTGATGTGACTTTAGGTAAGTCTGTTTATCCTTCTGGGATCCATTTCCTTACCTATCAAATCAGGGTCATTGCCTAGACCAGTAGCGTCAACTCAAATAGAACTTAGAGATCACTAAACCATCCATGCTTATATGCAACACTTCATAATAATTTTAAAAATCACACAAATACTATCACTATCTATATTCTATTGCTTAATTATTTACTTTACTTTTAATTATTTAATTACACATTACCCAGTTGCATTTAACCTGATTTGGCCCAACATATCTGACACTTCTGTCTTAGAGAACCGAATGAGTGGGTTGCTATTAGGACTATACATCTAAACAATCACTGAAGTCCCTGATGTGGTGTTTTTAAAGAAGTCTGGATCAATTTAAATTGTCTAGGCCACACATAGGAAAGCTTCTTAAGTAAGCTCTTCTCTGAACATAAAGAAAAAAGTCAAGTCTAATTTGGCCTTCTTTTCATTAGTACATTCCACTGACTATTAATGTGGAATAAGACACACAGTTTTGAAAGGAGTGGGGGGAGGGAGGTCTAAGTAAATAAGAGGCAAAGATGTATTAAAAAAAAATGAGACTTTTTCAGAAAGTCTTTTGACAACTGGAAATCAATGGTGGCTACTGAATGGGAAACTGAGAGGAGACCAGGTTTAAAGGAAAAGGTTCTAGGCATAAGGTATAGATTAAAAAAAAATCTAGCTCTGGTAGTTCCTAGCCTTGTGATGAAGTGACTTTAAACTTCCCTAGTCTTAATTTCCTCATCTGTATATTAGAAATAAATAATCATACCACCCACTTCTTAGATTTGAAGAACATGAGTAGTAAGTACTTTTCCCATAAACGTAGAAATCTTCAGGCACAACAGAAATGTGAGCTTTCTTCACAGGATAAAATATATTTTAAATGATTTACATGTTCCTTTTTTGAATAATCTTTTTTTTCCCCTAGAAAGACTCATTTGTTTCTGCATAAAGTATCTTCTACACAGAATGTGCAACTGTTCCTTGCCTCCTGCAAGGGTCAACTCAAGTGCTGTTTTACTCAAGAGGCTGTTCCTGTCTCCCCATTTATAATTATACCCACCTGCCCTGAACTTGAAGTTCCCTGAGGATAGGATCTGTTTAGCCCTTATTTCTGAAGTGAGGCAATGTATCCTCATAGATAAAGAGCTGACCTTCACTTCAGAGAGATTTGGGTCCAAGTTCCACCCTGACAGTTTCGCTAGGCAATGCTTTAGGACTATAAGTGGAAAAGAAGATGCCTGTCTATATTAGTAGATGGATTTTCTCAACCAGGTTCAGTCCCTATCTATTTTCAACACTTAGAACACAGTAAACAATTCATATATACTTGGTGAATTCAACAGAGAATGAATTCTTGATCACCAAATTTTCTTTCTTTTTTAATTTAGTCAAATCATTTTCAAAATTCCTCACTAACTAGAGTATCCCCACCATCATCTCTTACCCAGCAAATCATCTTTGTGTACATTGCCTTCTTTTATAAGATCATAGATTTTGGGCTAGAAGAGAGTTTGAAAGATATCAAGCCTTTCAATTTACTTCTGAATAAACTGAGGCACAGAGAAATGAATGCCTTGACCAGAATTACACAGATAACATATATCTGAAGCAGGATTCAAACTCAGATCTTCCTGACTCTCAACTCAGTGTTTTGTTTACTCTCCCTCCTGGCTGCTACAGAAACCTTGAAACTGATATTGGAGGAAAACCCATGGCAAAAGCCATGGCTACAATGGAGCTCATGTTCTTGTGTTTCTTTCATGGGCTCATCTCCACCTTTGCCTCTCATTCTTGGGGTTTTCCGGGCAAAGATAATGACCATTTCCTTCTCCATCTTATTTTACAGAGAAGGAACTGAGGCACACAGAGTTAAATGATTTGCTCAGGGTCATACAGCTGTTTGTGTTTGGGGCTGAATTTCATCTCAGGTTTTCTTGACTTATTAAGCATCTCTACCTTCATATGGCACATGAAACATATACAATGATTTGAAGGAGGGGTAAGAAATTGGTCTTTAGGAAGGATCTCTTATAGGAGGCAGCGATTGAACTAAATGTTGAAGGGAAACAGAAATTCTAAAAGTTGGAAATGAGGACACATGAGGGAAAACCAATGCAAAGAACGAGAGGTGGTAGACAGTGCTATTTACATGCTAGAACATGAAGAGGTATAGATGATAAAAGTACGATTAGCCTTGAAGGATACAAGGAACCTGACCATAAGGGCTGCAAATACCCTAAAGAAGTATATTTGTTTTACCATAGAGGCAATAAGGAACCACTGTCACTTCTTGAGATAGGGAGAGGCATCATCAAGGCAATACTTTGAACACTTAAAGGGCAGGAATTTATGAAACTAGAGGACTGGTGGAATTTTTGCACCAACTGAAAAATCTTGTCCTTCAAGTTTAATAATAACTAGGTATTTAATGGAAGGAATCCATTGGAAAGGAAGAAACTCAAATGGGGAAAAATGATTGAGTCAGTATAGTTCAATGGAAAAGGGATCAGATTTGAAATTTCAAGTCTGCTGATGAACTGTGTCATCATCTTGGGCAAGTCATTGAAATTGTCTTGAACAGAGTTCTTCATATGTAAAATAAAAGACTTCTAAGGACTCTTTCCTTCCAAAGCAATGATCCTAGGAGGTTATATCTTGGGGTGACTGATAAAAGGAATTGCAGAAGTTTATTCTGGTGAAGAAAAGATTTAATGCAACAATATTATTACCTTCCAATATTAGAAATATGAGCACATGAATAGGATTTATACTTGTTCTGTTTGATGTCAGAAGTGAGAAGTCGCAATATTAATGGAGTGGTTCAAATTGAGGCTCAATATAAAGAGAGATTTCCTAACAATGAGAATTGATGCAAAGTAGATTGAGTTGCCTGCAGTTATGAAGGGGATTTTTTAATCCTAGAGGATTGTCAGAAAAGGTTGGAATATCTCTTCTCAGGTATATTAATGAAGATCAATCAATGTGGTAGCATTATGCTAAATGAGCCAGATGGTCTTAGCTCCTACGAACTCTGAGTTTCTGAGGTTCTCAGTTCATTTGTCAATTGACACATGATAATTAATAAAACAAAATTAGTAAATTGAAAAATAGAACAAACTCGATGCCTTGAATAATAACAATGGTCACAACTCTAGGGACAGTTTGGAGCCATGCATCTGTTTATAGTGATTGTAAAACCACTATAAGACCTATCCATTTCATTCACAGAATGAAAAAGGAAATAGAGATAAATAAAATGATGAATGGGCATCATGAATCCAGCCTTAACTCCAAAGAAATTTTATCGATGACTGTTTTCCCAACATGGCGGGTATAGTCATAGGAGATGGTGGTCTGCTCAGCATAGACTAAAACAGATAACTCCCTTAATCTCTGTCAACATAGGAACTCCTAGAACATTTGAACCATCAGGTTTTATTGTCTATATTTTATATAGAGAGGATCACCTGGGAGAAGGAATATATGCTGTCTCATTCCCCTGAACCAGGCTAATGGATGACCCAGAACATGGCAGCAAAGTGAGTCATGTATCCTTTATGCATAAAGGAATAGATCTATGGTTTGTATATTATACAATAAAATCTGCAGCTAGACAAATGTAGGTGTGCCTAGCTAGATGTTCCCTGAGATGTCAAATGAGATAGGCATGACAAAAGGTACAAGTTCAGAAACAAGTGAATAGTGAGTAGGACCAAAAGGCCAATGGGGCCTTATTGTCAATGTAGATATGTACCATAGGTTTTAGATTATGTTTATCCCTGTCTCTAATTTTTCATACAAGTTAGTATTTATTGACTTAATAAAAAAAATTAGGAATGGCTACTATGTGCAAGAGATATTAGTCAATGGGATGACTTTATACATGTGGCAGGTAAACAAAGGTGAATAAGACATAAAATCTGTCTTCAGAAAATTAGTAATCCCTAAAAACAGCCAATGGCTCATCACAAACACACACACACACACACACACACACACACACACACACAAATATATGAAATAACACATTTTTAAGAAAGATTTTATTTGAGTTTTACAATTCCCCCCATTCTTGCTTCCCTCCCCCACCTCCACAAAAGGCATTCTGTTGGTCTTTACATTGTTTCCATAGTACACATTAAATATGAGACAGAAATCATATAAGCAAGAAAAATTAAGTATGAACTATAGCAAAATTACATAATAAGGAGATAATGGGGTTTTTTTTCTAAATTGAAGGCAATAGTCTTTGGTCTTTGTTCAAAGTCAACAATTCTTTCTCAGGATACAGATGGTATTCTCCATTACAGATAACCCAGAATTGTCCCTGATTGTTGCACTGATGGAATGAGCAAGTCCATCAAGGTTGATCATTACTCCCATGTTGCTGTTAAGGTGTACAATGTTCTTCTAGTTCTGCTCATCTTGATCAGCATCAGTCCATGCAAATCCTTCCAGGCTTCCTTGAATTCCCATCCCTACTGGTTTCTAATAGAACAATAGTGTTCCATGACATACATATACCACAGTTTATTAAGCCATTCCCCAATTGAAGGAAATTCACTTAATTTCCAGTTTTCTTTGTCACCACAAACAGGGCTGCTATGAATATTTTTGTATAAGTGATGTTTTTACCCTTTTGCATAATCTCTCCAGGGTATAGACCCAGTAGTGGCATTGCTGGATCAAAGGGTATGCACATTTTTGTTGCCATTTGGGTGTAATTCCAAATTGCTCTCAAGAAAGGTTGGATGAGTTCACAGCTCCACCAACAATGCATTAGTGTCCCAGATTTCCCCCATCCCTTCCAACATTGATCATTATCCTTTCTGGTCATGTTGGCCAGTCTGAGAGGTGTGAAGTGGTATCTCAGAGATGTTTTAATTTGTATTTCTCTACTAAGTAATGATTTAGAGTAATTTTCATATGACTTTGCATTGCTTTGATTTTCTCAGCTGTAAATTACCTTTGCATATCCTTGGACCATTTGTCAATTGAGGAATGGCTTGTTTTGTTTGAAAATTTGACTCGGTTCTCTATGTCAGAAATTCTAGTTGTAAAAAAATTTGTTTCCCAATTTACTACATTTCTTATGATCTTGGTGACAGTAGTTTTGTCTGTGCAAAAGCTTTTTAATTTAATGTAATCAAAATTATCTAGTTTGTTTTTAATGATATTTTCCATCTCTTCCTTGGTCATAAACTGCTTCCCTTTCCATAGATCTGACAGGTAAACTACTCCTTGATCTTCTAGTTTACTTATGATATGATTTTTTGTCTAAATCCTGTTTCCATTTTGATCTTATCTTGGTATAGGGTGTGAAGTGTTGCTCTAAAATAAGTTTCTTCTGTACTAACTTCCAATTTTCCCAATAGATTTATCAAAGAGAGTTTTTATCCTAATAGCTGGACTCTTTGGGTTTATCAAACAGCAGATTACTATAATCATTTCCTGCTACTGCACCTAGTATATTCCATTGGTCCACCACTCTGTTTTTTAGCCAATACCAAACAGTTTTGATGACTGATGCTTTATAATATAATTTTAGATCTGGTAAGGCTGAGCCTCTTATTTTGCACTTTGTTTCCATTGAATCCCTGGGAATTCTTGACTTTTTATTTCTCCACATGAATTTACTTGCAACTTTTTCCTAACTCATTAAATGAACCATTTGGAATTTTGATTGGTAGGGCACTAAACAGGTAGTTTAGTTTTGATAGAACTGTCATTTTCATTATGTTAGCTTGACCTATCCATGAGCGGTTGATGATTGTCCAGTTATTTAAATCTGATTTTATTTGTGTGAGAAGGGTTAATTGTTTTCAAAAAGTTTTTGAGTCTGCCTTGGCAGGTAGAATACCAGGTATTCTATATTGCCTGATATTACTTCAAATGAGATTTCTCTTTCTAGGTCTTTCTGCTGTATCTTGCTAGTCATACATAGAAATGTTGAGGCTTTATGACAGTTTATTTTATATCCTGTGACTTTGCTAAAGTTGGGAATTATTTCTAGTAGTTTTTTAGATATTTTTTTGGGGGGGATTCTCTAGGTATACCATCATGTCAACTACAAAGAGTGAGAGTTTTGTCTCTTCCTTTCCAATTCTAATTTCTTCAATTTCTTTTTCTTCTCATATTGCTGAAGTTAACATTTCTAATACAATATTGAATAGTAATGGTGATGATGGACATCCTTGTTTCACCTCTGATATTATTGGGAATGTCTCTAGCCTATCCCCATTGCATATAATGCATGTTGATGGTTTCAGATAGATACTGCTTATTATTCTGAGGAAAAATCCATTTATTTCTACACTCCCTAAGAAGTGTCTTTAGTAGGAATGGATGCTGTACATTGTCGAAAGCTTTTTCAGCATCTATTGATATAATCATGATTTCTGATGGGTTTCTTATTGATATAATTGAGTATACTAACAGTTTTCTAATATTGAACTAACCCTGCATTCCTGGGATAAATCCTACTAGGTCATGATGTATTATCCTAGTGATAACTTCTTGTAATCATTTTGCTAATATTTTGTTTAAGATTTTTGCATCTACATTCATCAGGGAGATAGGTCAATAACTTTCTTTCTCTGTTTTAGGTATCAACCCCATATTAGTGACATTGAAAGAGTAAGGCAGAGTTCCATCTTCACCTATTTTTTCCAAAGAGTTTATATAGAATTGGAACCAATTGTTCCTTAAATGCGTGATAGAATTCACTTGTGAATTCATATGTCCCTGGAGATTTTTCCTTAGGGAGTTCAGTAAAGGCTTGTTGAATTTCTTTTTTCTGAGATAGGGTTATTTAGGTTTTTAATTTTCCTCTTCATTTAATCTGGGCAATTTACATTTTTGTAAGTATTCATCCATTTAACTTAGATTGTTGAATTTATTGGCAAAGAGTTGGGCAAAATAATTCCAAATTATTACTTTAATTTCCTCCTCATTGGTGGTGAGTTCACCTTTTCATTTATGATACTAGAAATTTGCTTTTCTTCTTTATTTTTTTTACTCAAATTGACCAGAGGTTTATAAATTTTATTGTTTTTTCATAAAACCAGCTTTTAGTTATATTTATTAGTTCAATAGTTTTCTTGCTTTCAATTTTATTAATTTCTCCTTTGATTTTTATAATTTTTTATTTGGTATTTAGCTGGGGGGTTTTAATTTGTTCTTTCTCTAATTTTTTCATTGAATATTTAGTTCATTGGTTTCTTCTTTCTCTAATTTTTTCATGTAAGCATTTAAAGATATAATATATCCCCTGACAACCACCTTGAGTGTATCCCATAGGTTTTGGTATGTTGTTTCATTATTGACATCATCTAGGATGAAAGAATTGATTCTTTCTATGATTTGTTGCTTGGTCCATTCATTCTTTAAAATGAGGTTTTTAGTTTCCAATTAGTTTTGGTTCTATATCTCCCTGGTCCAGTATTGCATGCGATTTTTATTGCATAATCCTTACTGTGGCTCCTTGGTATTTAAATTGTTTCTTTCTGGCTGATTGCAGGAATTTCTCTTTTATCTGATAGTTCTGGAATTTGGCCACACCATTCCTTGGTGTTTTCATTTTAGGTTCTCTTTCCTGAGGAGATTGATGTATTCTTTCAATAACTTTCAATAACTATTTTGCCCTCTGGTTAAATCCTGTAATAAAGTCCAGGCTTTTTTCCCTCTTCAATGTTTTCATGACGAAAGAAAGAAATATTCACTATTTAAGCCTTTCTGAAATTGATCATTAGGTTTTTATGCCCTAGCATATGGTCAATTTTTGTATAAGTTCCATGGAATGCAGAGAAAAAGGTTTATTCCTGTCTATCCCCATTCAATTTCCTCCATAAGTCTACCATATCTAGTTTTTCTAACAATCAGTTTACCTCCTTAACTTCCTTCTTCTTTATTTTATGATTAGATTTATCTAAACCTGAGAGCAGAATGTTGAGGTCTCCCATTAGTAGAGTTTTGTTGTCTATGTCTTCCTGTAGTTTTTTCAACTTCTCCTCTAAGAATTTGGATACTGTACCATTGGGTACATACATATTTAGTATTGGAGTTACTTTATTGTCTATGGTACCTTTTAGGAGGATATAGGTTCCTTCCTTATCTCTTTTAACACTATTTTTGCAGCTGCTTTGTCTGAGATGAGGATTGCTAACCCTGCTTTTTTTACTTCAGCTGAAGCAAAATATATTTTGCTTCAACCTTTTGCCTTTACTCTATATGTATCTCTCTGCTTCAAATGAGTTTCTTGTAAGCAGCATATTGTAGGATTCTAGTTTTTATCCACTCTGCTATTCACTTTATTGCCCTCCATGCTATCTTCCTTCTGTTTGTATTATTCCCCATTGTTTTGTTTCTGAATTCAGCCACTTTCAGTGTTTGCCCTCCTGTATCAACCCTCCTCCCCTTTCTTTCCCCTTTCTCTTTCCCGCTTCTTCCCTTCCTTCTGTTAGTTCCCCTTTTTATCCCCCTCCCTGTCCCCCTCCCCTTTTCCCCCTTTAATACTTGAAAGGTAAGATAAGTTTCTTAACTTAGTGAGTGTAAGTTAACTTTAAGCCAAATCTGATGAGATGAAGATTCAGTTGATTCTCATCTCCTCCCTTCTTTCCCCTCTATTACAATAGGTCTTTTGTACCTCTTGATATCATGAGATTTACCCCATTCAATTGTCTCCATCCTCCCATCTCCTTACTGCCCCCCCCCTTTTAAAGAGGTATTGTTTTTAAATCATTCTGTCACAGAAGTTCTGAGTGTCTATCACTTCTGGCTAAATATATTCTCTCCAATAGAATTACAATTCTTGAGAGTTATTACAGCCTTTCTCTCAGGTAAGGATTTAGCCAGTTTCATCTTATTGGATAGCAGCTTTCACGTGCCTTTTGAGCCTCCTGTTTGATATTCAAATTTTCTATTTAGCTCAGGTCTTTTCATCAGGAAATGCTGGAAGTCTCCCATTTTATTAAATGTCCATCTTTTCCTCTGGAAGAGAAGGCTCAACTTTGCCAGATAGTGCAATCTTGGCTGCATTCCGAGCTCCCTTGCTCTTCAGAATATCTCATTCCAGGTCCTTTGATTCCTTAATATTGATGCAGCCAGGTCCTGCATAATCCTTACTGTGGCTCCTTGGTATTTAAATTGTTTCTTTCTGGCTGATTGCAGGAATTTCTCTTTTATCTGATAGTTCTGGAATTTGGCCACACCATTCCTTGGTGTTTTCATTTTAGGTTCTCTTTCCTGAGGAGATTGATGTATTATTTCAATAACTTTCAATAACTATTTTGCCCTCTGGTTAAATCCTGTAATAAAGTCCAGGCTTTTTTCCCTCTTCAATGTTTTCATGAAGGCCTATAATTCTCAGGTTGTCACTTCTTGATCTGTTCTCAAGGTCAGTGGTTTTGCTGATGAGGTATTTTACATTTTCTTCTATTTTTTTTTTGATCCTTTGGGTTAGTTTAACCGTCTTGTCTCATGAAGTCATTAGTTTCCACACATTCCATTCATTTATTTAGAGAACAATTTTCTTCATTTACCTTTTGCAAATCCTTTTCCAGTTGGTCAATTCTATTTTTGAAGGAGTTTTTTTATTTGTCCAAGTGTAGTTTTGAGAGAATCATTTTTCTTTTTTCATTTGCCTAATTGAAGATCTGAGAGAATTATTCTCATTTTGTATTAGTCCAATTTTATTTTCCAAGGATTTGTTTTCTTGTTGCAAGGTGTTAATTTTCTCTTGAGTTTCTTTTCCCAATTTTTCCAATTGATTTTTAAACTCCTTCCAGATTTCTTCAAGGATGTCTTTCTGGGCTGGAGACCAATTCATATTCTCCTCAGAAATGCTATATCGCTCTGGGTTAGAATCTATTTCTTCTATTTCTCAATGCTCCCCACCCTTCACTGGCGTTTCTTCATCTTTCTAGGATTTTGTGTTGGAGGGCCTGGCTCTTAAGCGGTTTGCTTTTGAAGATCCTAGAGGCTTTGTTCACTTGGCTTAGTAATTCCAAGGGCCAGTCAGTAGGGTTTGCTGCTTGCTTTCTTTGGAGCAGCAGGGTCTGAGTTGACTTTGAACAATGTGTGGAGCCCTACGGGAGGGAATTAATTTCTCTTTCCCTTGAATGAACTCTGTTGCCCACACCTGAGTCTGAGGGGGTGGGGGTGGGCTGTTTATTGTTTATTCTGGGAAAAGGACTCTACTCAAAGTATGGAGCTCAGGTCCCTGGCTCAGCTGGTTGTTCTCCAGGCCTGCTCTGAAACTTTCTGTGCTGGAACTCACCCTCCAGTAGCCCCTCTCCCCCCAGCCAAAGATTCCAAGACTAAAGTTGGATCTCACACCCACCACTCACCAAAGTCTCTGTGTCTGAGGCTAGTCCTCTGGCTTCCCCCAGCTGCTATCCCCGGGCTGACCCTCTGCTCTCATCTCCCAGTTCACTCATGCCACCTGAGACAGACCTTTAGGTAGGTATTCTGCTCCTACCTTCTCTTTCTAGGTTTTGTTGATGAAGTTTCTGTTAAGAGATTTCTTTCATGTTATTTTTTTTTTAGTTTTTTGCAAGGCAATGGGGTTAAGTGGCTTGGCCAAGGCCACACAGCTAGGCAATTATTAAGTGTGGTAATTATTAAGTGTCTGAGGCAAGATTTGAACTCAGGTACTCCTGACTCCAGGGCCAGTGCTCTAACCATGGCACCACCTAGCTGCTCCCCTCTTCATGTTATTTTTGAGGGGAAAGAGGAGCACTTAACACAGTGCCTGTCTTCTCTCCCCCATCTTGACCAGGAGTAACATAACATATTTTAAAAAGGTTAGGACTAACATATCTCAAAGACAAAATAAAATGTGCTTCTATTCAGTGTGACAGGAGAATCACAACATTTCTGCATCTTTCCAAAAGTAGCCTTGTTTTATCCTCCATGGAAATCTCCTGTACCTTCAATTGCTCATTCTTTCCTTTAACAATCTCTTGAAAGAGTAGACTCGATTATAAATGAATAAGTAACAACAGAGATACTATGCAAATGGTGGACTGGAGTTGGGGAGATCATTTTCCTGGGGTTTGACCTGTTGAGTGGGCAGAGGAGCATAACCTGGCCATCAGTTACCACCCACCTGTCCCTGAGAGTGAGCCAGGATGACAACATGAATACAAATGATGATAGAATTTGGGAGATGGCCTTGATTCATCAAAATTGAAGTAGTTTTATGACTTCCAATGCAAAGGAGCTTATTAGATTCTGGATGATCATCCTTCCTGCCACCTGTGACTCTTAACTAGTTTCCCTTTCCTGGAACATATGTCATACAAAGGATGCTGGAAAAAAACAATTTAACTTGGAAACTCCAATGTTTTCTGTACATTTCAGGAACAGCAGCCACTTTTGCAAGTGAAAGGTCATCAGTGATAATGTGATGACAGGACCTCAATTTCAAGAAAATGCTTAGCTTTGGAACTCCTGATAAGTTATTCAACAATTCTGGATATACCTATAAAATTAGGGTCACTATCATTAAAGTTCATCATGCACACACTTTATTTTCCATTGCCATGTTTTTGTACCAGCTGTCCCACAGGTTCCTTAGTTGGTATCCCTACCTTCTTTCATCAAGACTCAGTAGAATCCCCACCTTCTCCATGAGCCATTCTTGTCCCCCAGTCCCAGTCCCTAGTGCTCCTTTAAGATCACTTTTTATTCTACATCTATCTTGGATATATCTAGTACAGGACATATTATCTCCCCCATTAAAATGTAAGCTCCTTGAGAACAGGGACTGTTTTGCTTTTCTTTATATTCACATTTAGCACATTGTATTTAATGAATTTCTGCTGACCAACTGACAATTTCCTTTCCTAGGAAATGGAAGATGGTTTGGAGATCTACATTCTCTTCTAGTTCTCAGATTCTGTGATCCCAAAAGAAGTTCCCATATTTCAGGAGGGTGGGCTGCTGTCTCTTGGTAATATGAACAGTCCCCTGTGGCTGCCTAGGGACCAGCAGTGAGTGTGGGCTGGTGATAGAAGCCTTCTGCAATATGGACAGGAAGGACAATGACAAAAGTCAAGCTGGTATCCAAAATTCCAATGATTTTTTTTTTGTTTTCTAAATAGGTATAGACCAACCTGGAAGAGGCATCACAAGTCATGTAGTCCAATGGTCTCAGTTTATAGTTGAAGAAACTGAGGCCTAGAGAATGGAAATGACTTGCCCAAAATTACCCAGAGGATAATAACACATTCATCAAAAAATAACCCAGGCTGCCATTGATCATGGAAAGAAGGAACTAGAAATAAATTACAGGTCATCTAGTCCAACTTGTTACAGATGAGGAAACTGAGGTCCAACTTGATAATATTTCACATTCATTTGGTGCTTCAAGATGGGACAAGGGCAACATTCCTGACTGGGCCTGAATCACATTCAAATGGATTTGGGAAATAGTTAACAGCGTCAATAAAAATATAACAGGCCAAAGACATGTTAATATATGGTCTTCAAAGTCAATGTGCAGTTGGCAACATGGCTTAATGGCCCTGTTTTTCTCCAAGTTTGCTATCTCTGCTCTTGGGTTTTCAAAGTGCTTCCCATGGTTTATTTCCTGTGACCCCCATCATATCCCTGTGGTTGTGATGTAGATTTTCTCAGTTTTAGAAATGAATTCACTGAAGCTCTGAGAACAACAGTGACATGCTCAAAGTCTCACAGGTAATAATGATCTGAGGCAGAATTCATTTTCTGGCCTTGAAGTCTAGATCCGATTTCTTATGCCTCATTGCCTCTCACAGAGTAAATGGCGATGCAGGGATTCAAACTCATAATCTCTGATTTCCCATCCAAGCTTCTTTCACAGTTCAATAGGCTCCATTAAAAAATGTCTCATAAGTCATAATCTCCCCCACTATCAGGGCTTTTGTTCTGTTCTTTCTGAAATTATGATAGCCACATCTTATCATGACACATCCAAATAGGACAGATTAGATTTAGGATTATTCTTTTCTTTCCTACCATTCCTGAATCCCACATTAAGGCTCAGATTTTCCTTGGTTTCCCCCATGGGCTTCTCTCAACTCATGGCATCATTTCAGTGCCATCTGTTCAAGCCTCTGTCTTCCTTCCTATCCTTTAAACAGACTGCAACACTGGACCACAGCCCCTCAGTACTTCCTGTTAAATTGACTGCCGTGGATGGTTTAGTGTTCTACTTTATGGAGGGCCTGAGATAGGTTGTGTGGGTGGGACTAGAGAACAGAGCACTGTGGAATGTCCAGAGGAAGCTGGCCATGAAACTGTCATAAAGGGATGCCTTCCAGGCGAGGTGTCCAGAGGGGGCTGACAACAGGAAATCGGCCTTGACTTGACTGCACCAAGATAGCAGGTGTTGAATTTTACTTAAGAAAAACATAAATGACTCCCCTTAATTGTTCAAACATTATGTGGGCCTTTCTCTTCCTTTTGACTTCCTTTAGAAAATTTCTGCAGCTGCTATGCCAGTACAATTGTAGCCTAAAGTCACGTTCTTACAACTTGCAAGCAAAATTAAAACTTCCTGTTTTAATTAAAATTCAAACAAAGTGAGAATGAAATTTCCCTGCCATGGCAGGCAACCAGCTGCCCAAGAAAGCCCTAAAGGCCTCACCTGCCTGGGAGAGGGAGGCTGAGCAAGCATGGTCCAATTGGGTGAGTTGGGCTTGCTGCCATTTTGGAAGCATGTTTGTCATCATCAACAGCTAATCTCTGCTGAAGAACAGGAGGGGAATGTACCTTTTTATAGGTTCATATTTTTAGGCCCTACTCATCGAGGATGAGAGTATTTATCCATCTACATTTTGGGTTCAGAATGCTGTCTCCAAAGTGATTTGAATCCAAGGAGTCAACAAAAGATTCAATATAGTTTATACTGGGGCTGGGCAGGTCCTGGCTCTCTGTTGTTCCTTAGTGCCTTATCTTCTACTTCTTCAAGGATTCATGATTTCACTAAGGCAGAGACCCCTTCTATCAATATACATCACAGTGTGGGGTCCATCAACATTGCCCAGAGGAAGAAAGCTATATTTGGAGCTGAGGAACCTGGGCTCAAACCCTGACCCTCACTTCTGTCTTGTGTGATTCTCAAAAGGTCACTTCCCCCTCCATTGGCCTTAGTTTTCTCATAGGTGTGCTAAGAAGAAGATATTACTAGCTCCAATGAAATGAAACCAAAGCTGGAGAAGTCATATGGCTCACCAAGTGAAGAAGTGACAGAAGCTGGGATAAAATGATGCCCCAACCTCTTACCCAACACTCTATAGAACCCTCTTGTTAGCAAAAGGATGCTGTCAAGCAAGAAGGATAATTAAGGAAGGAATATACAAGGGGGAATAACAGTAAGAAACAGAGGTGATAATTGAAGGCCTTCATTATTATTCGAGAGAAATTTCTCAGTATCATTTGTAATAGTATCAAATTTGGGAGGAGGAAAAAAGGGGATAGTGGATGAATCTGGAATTTAAGGGGGAAGATGTAGGTACTTGGAAAATGTTGATGAAACTCCACTTGTGAACACATTTTGGAGGTAGTGGCATCACAGATCAGTTGCTGGACTTGACCATTAAGATCTGAGTTTCATTCTTAGTTCTGATGTTAGAATAATGACTCTGGACAAGTCCCATGATCTCATTTCTAAAATGCACTGACCTTGAGATAATAAATGGGAAAAGTGCTTTGCAATGCAGTTAAGATGAACATTTCTATGGTATAAGAAAAATAATGAAGGACTGTGCTTTAAAGTCCCTATCAGCTCTATATCTATGACCCTATGATATCTTGGCCCTATCTTATTTAATGAATCCACATAGCCAAAAGTTTCACCACCTGGTGGTCAACTTCTAAGTGATGAGTCTTTGTTCTTGGAGAAGACTGATGTGGAAGGTTTGGGTTTTTCTCTGGATTCTGGCCAAAGTCTCCCCAACCATGTTAGGATCTGTTGGAACTTATGCTCATCTAGCATTAGATTCTCAGTTGACTCCAAGTTCTCCATGGATAGAGACTGTGTCATTTTTGTCTGTTGATCTCCCCATAGGGGCTTAATAAATGTCTATTGGTTAATAGAATCCAAAACTCTCAGGCCACCTGAAGCCATGGTTAGGGAGTAGAACAGCAAGCTAATGGAGCAAAAAGTTAATGAAAAGTGGGAGAAAGAGAACAGCTTTAAAGTACTGGCCCTGCCAGGCTCCAGGGGGGCTAACTTTCTACTGTTTGGTTACTCACCTGGATACTGTCTAAAGAATCCCTTTGCACTTCCAAAATACTGCCAAATCAGAGAAGGGTCTCGGTCAAAATTATCCACAAACACTTTGTTTAAGGACTCTGACCAGTACACACCATTGACGATAGCAGGATCTGAAAGAACAGAGAGGAGACAAGAAGAAGGAAACATGGTTATACATCACCTTGGGTCAATTTGTCCTTGAGACAGCTAACTTCTATTGAGAGCTGAGAGGGAGGAAGACAATTGATGACTGAGGCTCTGGTATTTTCTGGGAGCACACCTCCTTCCTGGTGTTTCCTCTAGCAGTTTCTGTTATGAAACTCTCATTTTTGTGAATAAGTATTTATGCCATTAAAAAATCACAGACCAAGCAAATTATTCTAGTGTGGATGGATGGATATCAGCTATATGCAGACTAATTATAAAGAAAATACTTTGGGGGCAGCTAGGTGGCACAGTGGAGTCAGGAGTATCTGAATTCAAATCTGACCTCAGACACTTAATAATTACCTAGCTGTGTGGCCTTGGGCAAGCCACTTAACCCCATTGACTTGCAAAAAAACTAAAAAAAAAAGATACTTTGGATAATTTCAACTGTTTTAGAAACATTTCAAGTATCTGAAAATAATGGTATCTAAAAGAACATTGCCTCATATTCAGCAGATTAATAGAAACAATGGATTTAAAACCTCAGACTCACAGGATTTACTCTGACCTGATCTGATTATCTCCAGCTAGCTGGGACCTAAGAAAGAAATTCATTTTGGACCAATGCTATCTGTGAGATATAGCACATGAACTGAATGTTTGCAAACAAAAAGGACAGAGTTGAGCTGTAGTTGAAACTTCTCTATTTTCTATGGAAAACTAGTAGCAATTCCTAAAGCACAATTTGGATCATAGCATTCCTTTGAATCTTCTATGGCTAACTATTATGTCTAGGAATATAAACTACTTATTTTGGAATTTAAAATCTTTCAGAATTTGACTTATTTCATATTACTATTATTCCTTCATTGTATGTGCTAGCCACTGTGGCATAGCTGCTATTTTCTGAATTTGACAGTCTATTTTGTGACTTCAAGTCTTTAGAAAGGTGTTCCCACACTCCAAGGGTGCACTCCTTCCTCTCACTGCCTCTTATAAACTGGGCAAGTCACTTGACCTCTGTCAGCCTCAGCTTCCTTATCTATAAAATGGGAATAACAATTCCATCTACCTCATTGGATTTTGTGAAGATCAAATGAGTTAATCTATGTAAAATGTTGGTATTATTATAATGAATTGCTATGATTATTATTGCCATTATGCTAAATCAAGCATGCAACAAACTAGAGATTACAATAATGATAGGCACTGACATTAGACTTCCAACAAGCTGGCTTGCCAGGAACTATCTGAAGGCACCATTCCCATGGAGCAGAGCCACCCAATTTTCACTTCTTGTCTTTCCGTGACAACATGCTCATTCATTCTAATTAGAACATATATAAATAATGAATAGTCCTTAGTGATAATTAATTCAGTGCTTGTAGTAATAGAGCTAGAGGCCATAAATATATGTGAAAGACTGAAAGATAGCTCCCTAAAATATTTCCATTTTATAAAGCTTGTTTATTCACTATTTGATAAATGTCTGTGTGTGTTTTCCAAAGACTGGTGCCTGTCTCTGAGATGGTAAAGACAAATGGCATCAGTGACATGTTGCCCACTGTCCTCTTGAGGAGGGGGAAAGTGAATGAAGGAAACATTGATCACTGTGTGAGAGTAATTGTGGTCGTATCCAAAGCAGCTCTAAAAAATTCAGAGCAGAGGTCAGATGGCAAACCCTTCCAACCATTCTTGGTTACAAGTTTGTTCCAAGAGCAAACCCATCATGGATCATAGGCCACATACACATGCTCACACTCCTCACACTCACTCATAAACATAACTTATACACAGTCACATACACTCCCTCACACACTCACATAAGTCTCTCTCTCTCTCTCACACACACACACACACAATGTATACTCACACTCTAAATCTTCAGCCCTTGAAGCTGGCAGGACATCAAGATCATCAGAAGCAAACTGAACCCAATCATTCTCACCTGTTGACCCTGAAATCTCTTAAATTACTGAAGCACTTTCACAATGAATATCACCAGAGGCTCATAATAATCTCTGAGGTCAGGGACAGAGACATCATCTTCTCTATTTGACATTTAAGAAAGTAATGGCCCTAAGTGTCCGTGGTCACTGAGAGAGGAACTGTCAGGATTGCCATGTTTTTGTTTCCCAGAACCTACCATAATATCTGAAACACAACAGTCTTAGTAGATGTTTATTGGTTGATTGATAAGATTTGAAACCCAGGCCAAGTCCATATGGATGCTGATTCATTCTGATAAGAGAACTGAGCATTAAATAATCATTTAAAGATATTGATTAGGTATTTACTAGGTTCCAGGCACTAATTTTAAGAGCTAGAGATACAAGGAAAGTCCTTCACACAAGGTGTCTATACACAAGTTGCTCACAATCTACCAGGAGATATGGCAAAGAAATAACTATATATGTACAGGAGTGTAAATGGAAAGCAACCTCAGAGGGAAGGCTGGGGGATTGACTGGGGTTTAAAGAAAGTCTATGGAAGAAAATGGGACTCGGGAGGCATATGTGAAGAAGGAAAAATATCCCAGATATAGGGGACAGATATGGGGGGTATAGCATGGGGAACTTCCGACATGGAGCTACGTGACAATTCAGATAGCTGAATCTACAGACTAATTCTTCCCAGTTCCTTTAATAGATTCTCATTCAGCCTAGTCCTTCGCCAACCTCATTGTCCTCCTTGGATGCTCTTCAGTTTATCAACGCCCTCCTTAGACTGTGTTGCCCCAAGCTAATGACCATACTCTAAATATGTTACGATACGGAAAAGGCGAAAACGCAGGCCTTGATGCCGTTATTGTTGTTCACTCATTTCAGTCATCTCCAACTCTATGTGACCCTATTTGATGTTTTCTTGGCAAAGACAATAGAGTGGTTTGTAATTTCCTTCTCCGGCTCATTCTAAAGATGAGGAAACTGAGGCAAACAGAAGTAAGTGACTTGCCAAGGGTCACAGGGATAATAATTCCTTGAGGTTGGATTTGAACTCAGGTCTTCCTGGCTCCAGACCCAGTGCTCTGACCACTGTGCCATGTAGCTGCCCAATAGGCCTTAACGTTGCTTTTCTCTTCATGTAGGCTATGGTTGCAAAAACTCTCTGTGGCTGCCATATCACTTCCTGATATAAGGTTGTCTCATAACTTGCATTCATGAGACTGCCAAGATTTTTTCCAGATGAATTATTGTCTAGTCATACTCTCTCACTTCTACTTATGAAATTGACTTTTTAATCTTAACTAAAACACCTGTTCATTTTACCTAGTGTCTTACCATTCAAGATCCTTTTAGATTCTGCATCTACCGACAAGTGAGGTAGCTATCTATCTCTCCTACCTTAGAGTCATCTCTATCTCTACATTGGATAAATTTACCATCTATGTGTTTATTGAAATATTGATTTAAAAAAAAGATAAGCAGGACAGTTAGGTAGCGCAATGGCTAGAGCACTGGCCCTGGAGTCAGGAGGACCTGAGTTCAAATCAGACCTCAGACACTTAATGATTGTCTAGCTGTGTGACCTCGGACAAGTCACTTAATCCCATTGCCTTAAATAAAAAATAAATTTAAAAAGGGATAAGCAACACATCCCTGGGCAAGCTGCAGTTCTATCATCTAGTCCTCTTTGCAAGAAGGCCCATGAGACTGCATCTTTATGGTTATTACTCAAAACTCAATATTTAGTATGGGAATCATATCTTTAGTATTTTGATAAATTCCAGGACTAATGGAAATTTCTTTTATAATCCACATGATCACAAACCCTCATTATCAGTCTGTTTTCCTCTCTCAAAGTCATATATCCTGTCTTAATGAGACCCAGCCTTCTATAAGACTCTATAGACACAGAGATAAAGACCCCCAAATCCCAACAGTTACTAGATAGTAAAGGAGTTCAAGTAGATGTCAAATTAATACCCCTGACAAGCAGGGGTTCCACTAGTGACCCTGTCAGACAACAGTCACAGATCCAGAGCAGGGCCAGTTAGTTGTTCAACCCCTCCCCATCTCAACTTGTCCTTAACAAAACCAAGGAAAGAAAATCAAAATGCATCTTTAGACAGTAAGGAAAATATTTCTTTTTACCTACTTGTGTTTTAAATTTAACAAAGCACTTCAGCTTCATGGGCCTCAGTTTTTTTTCAATTACAAAAGGAGAGATTGAGTTAAATGATGTCTGAAGTTCCTTCTAGTTCCAACATTCTATGAATCTAAAGAATGACTAAATCCAACATTTTCAGAGATTGGTTTCTGCTTTGAAATCAGAAATTTTTAAAAAAGGCCCCTGAGCTCTCTGATGTTAGCCAACATTTTCAAAAAAAATATTTCCAACTTTTGTTTGAAAGAGATCTTTTATATAAACCTTAGAAGAGAAAGAAAAATTTAAACATCACTTGCGTCCATCTTCTCGACAGATCTGGCCTGCAGCGACATATGATTTTGTGTTACTGCCTCCATGTAGATGCTATCAGTTTTTTTATTGATATTTAATATAAACACACAGCCTCCAGGCAAGCAGGTACATTGACAGGAACCTAAAATATAATTGCGAAAGAGCAGTTCAAAAGCATGTAGCAATTAAATAGTTGTCATAGATATTATGAGCTTCAAGATGTAGCACAGAAGGCTGAGTGAAGCAAAAGGCAGATGATGGGGATGAATAGGAAGGAAGAAGGAGAAGAGAAAAAAGAAGAAATGCATCAAGAGAATGCAGACTTTGGGCACCCTGTGAGCCTGGTTCTAAAATAAAAGCCTAGTCTATTTTATGACAATCCTCTCCAGGTGGTACTATGTGATTGTAGACCATGAAATCCCACAGTCTCCAGAAATTCAAGCTAAACATCAACCAAAGGGTGGTGGGGAGGAATATCATGATCGTGAGGAAGTTATAAAACTGTAGTAACAAGGAATTTTCTAAGAGGAATTGAGAGCACATAGTATGGCAAGAAACTAGCCAAGTCAAGTGGGCATGTGATACATTCATTAACGATACCACACTCTGGGGTAAATCTGGGAGGGATGGACCCTGAAAGCACCCCTAAAGTCCTGAGTCTTGAGGTTTTTCAGTCTCACATCTTTTGGACATGTATGTTTCCATACCTTTGTGTTTCAAGTTTAAGTTAAGTCTCTCTAAGGATGAGGTGCACATAGGAGGAAGATTGCATTCTCAGCCTTGTTCTGGTTTTTTGTTAGAGGGGAGGTTGTTTTTTGTCTTTGGTCTTAGTTTACTTTCTCAGTAAATACTTTTTTTTACAAAAATGTACTGTTATCAACTGGTTAACCTAAAGCTGAGAAGCACATGGATGAGTTTGTAAGGGTGAGGATTAGAAACCCACAAGCACAAGAATATCTTTAGAACCCTGATGGAAGAAGTAGTCAACTCCATTCTGGGAAGCCAACCTGCTAGGCTGCAGCATGGAGGAGGGGGAGAGAAATCATCTGATTCTAAGATTCCTTCCAGCTCTGGATCTAGGATCCTTCATTAAACCATTGACTGGCAAAGTGTCTTGCATATAGGACCTTAAGAAATGTTGATTAAGTTGCTCATAGCTGCACAAGGAGTTAGGAAGAAAAATAGGATTCAGACTTTGGTCCTCTGGAGTCAAATTCAGAATCTTTCATATTTCATCTTGTTGAGGTGATTGGAATAAAGACATTTAAAATAGGTTCAACAGTAGAGAATGATAGAATATGAGGTCAACATGGAACAGAGAAAGAAGGCATGGAGAGGAAAAATGCCAGTTAGCATCACTGTAAGCCAATCAGAAGGAAAAGACCAATGTTCATATGGGCTTTGGAGGATAGTCATCACTTCTAGGTAAATGGATTCCAAATGTATATGGATTCCAAAATTTCATGTTTTTGAACTAACACAATTCTCATTTGAGTCTGAATTTCAGATGAAAATCCATGAGTTTGAAAGCACTACAAAGGGTATTACATCAACGTTATAAAGCTTTCCAATGAGTTCTGATATTGTATGCTGCCATAATATATCCTCACCAAGATTTTGGCAAAGGCTCATTCACAAGAATTCCCTAATTATACTTCTCTATACACATCCATTTAAAATCTACAAACATCTTACCCATGTTATTACACTGAGCCTCACAATTACCCTGTGAGGTGGGCACACAATGATTATTTTCTCCATTGTATGGAGTAAGGATCTTGGGCCAGGAGACCTAACATCCCTTGACAACAGTAATATAATCCCAAGTGTCGGAGGCAGCATTTTCACCAGGGCACTTGGTGATAAGTGAATGAAGTGCCAGCTATGCAATCTAGAAGAGCCAAGTGTGGACTCTCCCTTAGACATGTACTTGGGGTGGACTCTCCAGTCACACAATCCCTCTAAATCTGATTCCTTGTCTTTAAAATGGGGATAATAAATCATCTACTTCATGAAGAACAAAGGAGATGATCACTGCAAAGCACTTGGCAAAAATGACAATTTTTAACACTTTTAGCTACTACTATCCCAGGTCTTCCACTGTCCAAAACCAGTCCCTTCCCAATGATATGGGGCTGAAGTTAAGAGCCTTGTGTGCATTGGCTTAGGGAACACTAATCAGCACAGCTGAATTGGATGTGATAAAAAATACTCTGGCAGTCAGTCCCCTTTGGCTTGCAAAGTCTACCTCATGAATGACTGGGAGTGTGAATTTAAAGAATATTTGTCTCCTGTAGAACTGAGAAGAATCCTTGTGCCAGATCAAAATGAGTGGATTTTTTAAGCATGTCTAATTCTCATATATTCATGTAGACAAGACCTAGTTCATCCAATTGAACAAGTATCAACAACCATTAAAACATAATTTTTCCCAAAAGACTTCAATACCATAAAGACCTTTGTCTTTGTCTGTGTCATAGGCACCCTTTCCATCACTGGAAATCAGCACCCTTTCAACATTTCTACTGAAAGTTAATTAGGATTAAAAATAATAATAGTGGAATATTGCCCAATGAGAGTAATAAAAGAAGAAGAGAGGGAGAGGGAGAGGGAGGGAGAGGGAGAGAATTATCAATATATGATTTCCTACAGGTTGTAGATGGCTTCAAACTTCCAGAAAACTCAGGGGAAAAGCAAAACATAGAGTCCAAATAATTGGGATGAAGGAATTCTTTTGGGTATTCAATGCAATGCAGCACTTGCTCTGTTGTAAGGAAAAGCATTATATCATTTAGAGTTATCTAAAGGTGAAATGGACTGCCCCCAGAACATATTCTATAGGTAGAAATACTATAGACATAAACAAAATGAATCCAAGGTTGCTCAGTACTTTCAAAGAAGGAATGCATCAGTAATTGGGGGTTGCTAGATGGTGCAATTGATAGAGTAATGCATCTAGAATCAGGAAGACTCATCTTTGTGAGTTCAAATCCAGCTTCAAACTCTTTGTGATGCTAAGTCAACTAAACCTATTTGCCATAGTTATTCATCCCTAAAATGAGTTGGAAAAGGAAACGACAAGCCATTCCAACATTTTTGCCAAGAGAATTCCAAGATGGGGTCACAGTCTGCCATGACAACAACAATAATTGGCAACCTGGTTGGATTATGAAATGCTTCAGGAAGATGGCAGCCTTTGATGCCAGCTTTGAAGGAAGATGAGAATCCTGAGGCAGATAAGGAAGGGAAAACATTTGTTCTTGGGGGACAGTTAGGCCAAAAACACGCAGATGTCAGATAGAGTGCCACATAGAGAGGGAACAAAGGCAAATAATAGGGAAGACTTGAAAGAGGACGAGCTTAAATTCCAAATGAAGAAGTCCTATTTAATTCCAAAGACAAAAGGGTACAACTAGAGTTTACTGAATAGAGGAATGATATGGTCAGGACTGTGCTTTAGGAAAATCACATTTGTGGCCCTTTGGAGGATGACCTGGAATAGACAGAGACAAGACAGGAAGAATACTGTGATGGTCCAGGGCAAGAAGTTGAGAACCTGGACTAAGGTGACAGCTGTGTGAGTGAAGAGAATTCAAGTATGAGAGATGTTGGAAAAGCAGAAATGGCAAAGTATGACAATTGATTGGAAAGGTGTCACAATGGGGAGGTTGAAGACTAAGGTTGCAATCTAAGAGAATGGAAAAATCAGACTAGCTTCAACAATAAAAGAGAAACTTAAGTAGGAAGAGTTTTGTGAATAAGTTTTCAAATAAAGTCTATTTGGAAATGTTAAGTTTGAGATTCCTACAATAGTCAGCTCAAAGTATCTAATAAGCAACTAGAAACATGAAACTGAAACTCAGGAGAGAACATGGGACGGGATATACCTGTACAGATCTTGTATTCATTAGTGTCAAGATATTAATTATACCACTGGGAATTGATGAGGTCACTAAGCGAGAGTGTAGAGACAAAAGAGAAGAGGGTTCCACGACATAACCATGGGGATGCCCACAGATACTGGGTTTGATCTGGGTGAAGATCCAGCAAACAGTAGTCAGGTAGGTAGGAGGAGAACAAGGACATAAGCATCATGAAAAACCCAAAAAAGAGAGTATCCAGGAGGAGAGAGTAGTCAGGAGTAACAAATGGAACAGAAGAAGGGTCAACAACAAAGATTATTAAGAGGACAATGGCTCTCTAAACTAAAATAATATTATGAATTTCAGAGAAAGCTGTTTTCAGTTGACTGATAAGTTTGGAAACAAAATTGTAGAAAATTCAAAGGAGAGAGAAAGGGAAGCATTCAATGTAAATGTCTTTTTGAAGGGATACAAAGGGCTATTGACCAGAGTTCACTTCCAATAAACTTTCTGCAAAGATCCATCTCAGCTCAATGAGTTGATGATTTTCTTAAGTGCAAAGAATACTGTCTTTGGAGTTATAAACTGGATTCCAGGTCTGACTACCTGGATGACCTTGGGAATGGGATTTCTCTTGATTATTGTTTCCTCACCTGTAAAATTAAAGGATTGAGTCAGGTTGCTTCTGAGATCCCTTACAGCTCTAAGGTTATGATACTCTGATGGCAAGTTGCTCTTTGTAAAACACACACCCTACAAAGAATTAAGACTCATTCTCTATGGGTCAGTTAAAAAGGACAAACTTAATATTTACCAGAACGTAGGGCATTATTGCCAGTCTTCAGGCCTTTGCATAGGTCATCTTTTATACCTGGAATCCTCTCCATCCTTTTTGTCTCTCAAAGTTCTGCTCATGTTTCACCCCTCCTGACTACACCAGTTGAAATTATCTCCCTCCACCTATATTCTTCATGTTACAGGTATTTTCACTCCCTAAGTGGAGCTTACATTTGTACGTAACACTTTCTAGAATCTTTCTATGCATACTGCCAATACTTAATAAATTCTGATTGATAGATTAAAGGAACTGTTCTTTGTCTCTTACTTTGGTAGGGGAGTATAATTTCTATTGCTTTGTGCTACTTAATTCTGTAAATTTCCTTGGAGCATTAGTAACTTACCATGACAAAGAAACACAGAATCATTATGACCAAATTCATCCCTTGGAAAGTGATTTGAAAATATGCCTCCTTCCAATTTTGCAGAGGTGAGAGATTATGGGCATTGAATGCTGCAAACACTGTCTAAACCAATTAAAATGTGGGCTATGTCTTTGTAAATATTTGCCTTTCTTTTATCCTTTCTTGTTAAAAGATTCTATAACACAGAGGAAAGGAAAAGTGAAGCCATAGTTGATGAATTAAGTTGCTATAAAATAAAATGTTCTTGTTCAGTTATTTTTCAGTTATGTCTACTTCTTTGTGACCCCATTTAGTGAGACAAAGACACTGGATGGTTTGCCATTTCCCTCTCCAGATCATTTTACAGATGAGGGAATTGAGGCAAACAGTGTTGAGTAACTTTTCCAGAGTCACACAAGTATTAAGTATTGGAGGCCAGATCTGAGCTCCCAGGCCCCAAATTATATCAACTATGCCACCTAACTGCCCCAAAGAAAATTTGTAAATAAAATATTTGAGAGGAATGCAAGTTAATTGTAGACAAGAAGTTTGTCATTTTTTTCTCTTGGTATCTTCATTCTCTACCAGAAAGTCTTAAATATAAAAAAGATGCTTTGAGAATAATTATTTAATTGAATTTTTTTTTTAGTTTTTTTGCAAGGCAATGGGGTTAAGTGGCTTGCCCAAGGCCACACAGCTAGGTCATTATTAAGTGTGTGAGGCCAGATTTGAACTCAGGTACTCCTGATTCCAGGGCCGATGCTCTATCTACTGCTCCACCTAGCCGCCCCAATTGAAATTTTTTTAATCCAGATGCTCACTATCATCATAAGGCAATAATTAAGGCCTACCTCCATAGAAGAGGATACAAGCAAGAAAAGTAAAACATTTTCTTCCCTTCATAAATTATAATCATCTTAAATCATCAGCAATTTCTTCAATCAACAGAAATTCCACATTATAATTATCTTATCATTGAATGGAATATTAACTATAATCTCAATAATCACATTAGGCAATTTATTAGCATTTTTATCTTTATTTAACATAAATATTTCTCAAGCACTTGCTTTATTTCAAACTCTGAACTAAACTCTAGACAAAAAAGGCAAAAAGAACTATCCCTGCCTTCCAGAAGCTAATATTTTAATAGGGAGACGTTCCAGCTGCAATCTGCTCTGATATTTATTGTGTTTGCTGTTGAACAGAAATAATAATAATGTTGGTCCTTCATTCTCAAAGAATAAAGGACTGAGGAGGTGCTGATGGCATGGCAAGCACATGGATTGGATATGAGTGAGGGGTTACAGTGCTAAGTCACTGACCTCAATTTCTCCTCCAGAACCCTCTAGGTTCAGTGGCTAGATTTGAATCATGATGGCTGCAGATGTCACTGGATATGAGGCAGTCAGGGTTAAGCGACTTGTCCAAAGTCACACAGCTACTAAGTATCAAGTGTCTGGGGCTGGATTTGAACTCCTGCCCTCCTGACTCCAAGATCAGTGCTATATCCACTGCACCACCTAAGAGCCCCTTGGAATACTGAATAAATAATGAAAAAAAAGTGGATCAAGTCCACCTTTGGAAGAGAGAGTCAGAGCAAGTGAGAAAACCAGATGAATTTCTAAGTCATTAAGGTGTTGATCTTCAATGGTAGAAAGTTTCTTCATCAGGAATTTCCGATACCAATTGATAAAGCTTCCTCAAAAAAGATCCCTGTTAAAAATCACTTAAGACAAGTCTTTTAGTAAAAACTGAAGTGATTTCAGGTCATCCCCAAGGAAGCTCTGAGGTCTGTAGCTGCTTCAGGACTACAAATGCTTGCAAAAAGTCTGACCTTCCAGATAGAATCAGCCAAGCTCCTTTACCTTTGCAGGCAAAACCAGCCTCTCCAGTGACCAGGCCTGTCATAGGAAATGTGAGTAGCATGACAGCACCATTTCTCTATGGAGCCATGCTCTTTTTGAATGACAGCCCTGCCTTCTTGAAGATGTTTATAAATTAATTTAGTGATGTTTTCTGAGGTATTGCCAATTAAATTTATAGGTCTGTAATTTTGAAGCCCATCTTCCTTTCCCGTTTAGCACACAGTCATTATGTTGTGACTGGTAGCCAACACAAAATCATCTCCTCCACCATCCCTAACTCAGGACAATCTGGCTAATAATCACCAACCCCCTCCTAGGTTAAAGGTGCTGTCCCAAGTGCTGAGAATTCAAGGACAAAGAGTGGTATGGGTCCTTCTCTTGAGGAACTTAAAACACTGAAGAGGATACAGATCTAACATTGGAAGGCATGCTATGGGCCATTGAATCCACTTCCCCATCATTTTACAGATGGAGAAACAGAGACTCAGAGAGCTGAAGTGATTTTTCAGGGTCCATAGATAATCTGTGTCTGAGAAAACATTTGAAATAGTCTTTACAGCACATATACAACAAAAGTACAATCTAAAATGAGGGATAATCTCCAAGTACCAGCTCTGTGATCACTTATTTGATGCACATAGTGGGAATTCTTTTTCAACTTAGATTAGATGTCAGTAATATCTCTTCTACCTCTATGATTCTAGGAGAACTCCAAAAAGCATGTGTTATAAAAAATGTTTGCAGGTTTTAAAAAACTGATCCCAAATAGTCCTAGGACATATTGGAGCAGTCCTTTGAATTTCTTACAAAGGAAAACATCAGATCTTATAGAACAAATATATCTCTGAGTATCAGTGGTATTAGGATCTCAAACACATAAGTACTGCTTCTAACAGTGCTGTCCTGAAACCACCCCTGCCTTCTTATTCTATGTGATGCTTCACTCTTTTCTTTCCATAATCTATAATTTTCATGGCTCTCCTCTCACTCCAGAAGAGAACTAATAGATTTCATTATGATTGCACTAGTCCTTATGGTTTCTAGTTAAGAAGCCTGGATTTCTTCTGATGAAGATCACTGGCCTCTCGACAATTGTAACTCTTCATAGCTCAGAATCTTAACAGCTTTTAAGTGATTTCCGAGTCAAACGTAGCATTTGTTGACTTCAAGACAAGCTATCTATCTTACTACGTCACACAACGTCAGATAGCTTCTTGTGTCACATTACAGGGAGGTCAAATTCAATCTGTAAGCTTAATAAAAATAATGAGCATGAATTTATACAGCATTCTAGAAGAGTTTTTTTTTTTGCTTTCACATATCTTATCTCATTGAATATTTCAGATTGTTTTTCAGGAATAAACCACTGGCCTTAGTCTTCCCCATTCCCAAACTGCTGCTCTATCCAACTAGCCAGTGGCCCAGGAAAACATAAATACACACATCTCCATTCACTATTTGAACCCAACAAGATGGACTAAGTAGCGGATTCCATGAATTTTGAGCAATTGAAATGAAACCAAATGGTTTGGTGGAGGGAAGCACATCTCAGAACTTTGGCTGTGTTGTTCATGATAAAAGTGACCTTTTCCTCAAGAGACAGAAGATGGAACCCTTTAAGTCAGCACCCCTACTGTTTTCATTCCCACTTCCATCTCTATCACTATCAGGACTGATTGCAACTGGAAAGCCCAGAAAAGACAGAGGCTCTGATGAATCCATATTCCTTCTCACCACTAATTGTGAGCATGTCCTGCCTGGATGAGCTACTATTATAATCAACGATTGATGGATCCATCCAGGGTGACAGAAGATGGAGATAAAATGCCAGAAAACAGTATGAATCCAGGTCTTTTTCCAAATATAATTACCATTAGCATTCTAGCCAAGGGGTTGATAATGGGATTCAGAACCCCTGTGGCTCCAGCTGTCATTTTCACCAAAATATCATTCACAGGGAAAGGCAAGGAATTACAGACTAAGGTCATAGACCAGTGCTTTAGCTGTGAGGAAACTGGATAGGCAACTATTGATGATCTATTTTACAAATGAAAAAAATGTAAACCTACACTTAAGATGTGAAAGTCCAATGAGGTCAACAATCTAAGTATCTTCCTGGGAACTATTGGATCACTGCTATTATGCCTTCAGAAGGCTTTTGTGTCTCCTATGCATTTATTTCTTTGCATGACTGCTTATGTGTCCATAGAAAGGAAGTTCTTGAGGTAGACATTGCTTCATGTTTTGGGTGTTTGTTGTCTTTTTAAGACTTTGCACATACAGTATAATGTCTGGCATAGAGTGGGTACTTAATATTATGTTGGTTGAATTGAAGACAGAAGGTAGTGATGAAGACTGGAGTGGGGATGAAAGTAGGAGAGGTGCTGACTTAATAGGTTCTATCTTCTACCTCTTGAGGAAAAGGTCACTTTTATCATGACTAACATAGCCAAAATTCAGAGATGTGCTCCCCCTACCAAACTGAGGGCAGTATGGAAAACGGGCAACACTTTTAGATTGGCATTTAAAGAGTTCAGGCCAGGTGATCCCAGGGTTACCTGTGTGACCTTGGAAAAGGCATCTAGCCTATCTATATCTTGGTTTCTGATTTGTAAAATGAGAGGATTAAATTTGCTAAACTTTAAGGACTGCTCCAAATCAAAATAAGATTTGAACTGAATCAATTTTGCTTAACTTTTTTGAGTGTGTAGCTTATTTTCTGAAAAACTATAATATGGTGATAATAAAAACTGCCATTTAGGACTAAGAGGCAGCTATAGTGGAGGAAATCCTATGTTTATGTCCAGCTTTGATAGATCCTGGTTGTGTGGCCCTGAGCAAATCAGTTAACATTGCACTTACCCTCTCCTAACCCCCAACTCTCTCAAGGAGAGTTGTGGATCTCATTAGCAGTGATCTAGTGAAACCAATGAACTCATCTTCAGAATCATGTTTTAAAATATATAGAATTGCAAAAGAAACAAACTATATTGAAATATAACTATCAAAATATTTTTAAAACAAGTTCACAATTAAGAACTCAGATGACCCAAAAGGTAGAGTGGATACTGATCTCCATGATTAGAAGGACATTCTTTCACTGGGAGCTCCCTACATGAATGAAACCATAGATATTTAACTGAGAAAAACCATAATGAATTGAAATGATTTAGTGAACACATATTTGCAAAGCAATTTGCATGCATTATATCTCATTTGTTCCATTTCTCTCTTGCATTGCGGTATTCTCTGCTAGATGACTGAAAATCCTCATGTGGAGGTTTCCAAAATTTAGCAGAAAAAGTATTGGACATGGGGTCAAAAAAAAGTTGATGTCACATATGGTTCTCTCACTAGGCTAAATGATTCTGGAAAAGTCAGTTGACCTTGCTGTGTCTCCAAAATTCAGGGTCCCCTAGATGTTTATAAACAATCAAATAAATATAGAAATAAATGACTGATCACTATTGGGTCAGTTTTCAGTTAAGACATATGGGTTTGTTGAAACATATATTTCTAACACATGTCTATTTGTAAGAAAGCTTCTTGCACTGCTCTTCGAATCTGATCAGGTTTCTAGTCAGCATAATCTGGAAAAGGATCTCTAAATAGCTTTTTGAAGTGATCTAGCTGCATTCAAACAAGGTAATAAAGTTTTCTCACAAGACAAAACCCATAATTAAATATAAAGGGAACTGAGCTAGCTCCAGAATCGAGTCACAAGATGGAGGCAGTGTGATTCACTCGACTAATACTATGACTTTCTGTTCTAATTCTTCAGAGGGAAAGCCTAGGGATCAGCATATCAAGCTCACTGGGCAGCAATGACTCAATACAGTAACCAAACAAATACCTACTGCCACTTGAATTACATATTTCAACTCCATTGTATACCAAAATACAAGTGTTACTTTAAACTGATCTAAGAAGTGGCTTTTGGGGGGGGAGTGGAAGGAGGCAGACCTAGCAAAGCAACTGGTCAAATTCTTCAAAAGATATCACTGGACAACTAAGTTTTACTTTGCACATAGGAGATGTTTAATTTCTTTTTTCATTCATTTCATACATATTTTTCCCTTTGAAACATAGATCTCCATAAGATTTTTCAATATTTCATAAGTTCAGTTCTGTGAGAGCAGCTCAAATTTCACCCAATGGTCTGACCCAGAGACTAGCAAACTCTTTTGCATTTTAGCTGTGATATCTGAAGTTTCTAAGATTGGACTTGTCTGAAGCTGACTCTGATTTTTCATTGAATTCTTTATGGGCTGACAAGAAAACTCCCCTATGTCCGAGTGACATTTCCATAGCATGAATTTTCTTGGCATGCATGAAGATAATCTTATTCACACCAGGGTGATCAATGCAGACAGTAATCAAAAGTTCTGCTTGCATAGGGGAAAAAAAACGAGAATATCGAGCCATGCCAAGAGATATTGAAACGTGATGAACCAAAGCCGTTTTTTGATTAAGTGGGTTTTTCAATTTGCCACTTAAAAGGAGCTATGAATATCATTCAGCCTTACTTCCCTATCGACTCTTTCCAAGTGACTGGCAAGTTCTGATTACCTATTTTCTAGAAGATTGGAAACCCCTACCCAAAGTTTGTTCCTAACTGGTGAACAGAGATTGCAGTCAACAATTGAATATATGGAAAAATCCTCATCTGTCAGATTTAGAACTCTGAAATAAGAAGCAGACCAGCTACATCTCACTGGACAAAGAAGTTTCATGATCATCCTTCACTGTCCATCTTACACTGGACTGCTAGGCAGGACCAACCTGTACCATAACCATCAATGATGTTTCCTGAGAATTCTTAAACACCTTCAATTCTTCCATCTTTGCCCATTTGTTCTGTATGTGTGTGTATGTGTGTATCTTTTAATCACACAAGGAGCATTGTGAAAAAGGAAAGAAATGTACTTGGACCTTTAAATATGATAGGATGCTAAGGGGTGATGAGACCAAAATTAATCTGTCCAAGATTGAGGAAAAACCTAGGAAGAGGGTTGGAAAGGTCTAATGCTTGTAATCAGTAGTGTTTACATCACCTGTAGGCACTATCCCTGAATAGAACAGAAATCCCTTAGAAGCAAAGTTATCTACTTCAGTTTGGCTTTCCCATCTGCCCCAAGTGGCACAGAGTAACTATTAATTTCCTGGTCTCTCACGAAACTATCATGAACTGTGGGACATAATTGTCATTATGGTGCCACCAAGAGTTTTGGGTGGGTTAAGAAGAAAAATGCCATCTCTTCTTCCATGATTCTGCCTTACCAGTTCCATTACTAGGCCTATAACACTAGTGCCAATAACGTCTGCTGATAATGTTTGTTATGATATTTGTACATTTATTTGCAATTATCTTTTATTCAATAATATGTATGTAAGTTGCATTCTGCCTTACCAGTTCCATTAATATATTTTATCACTAGTGCCAATAATGCTAATTGATAATGTTTGTTATATTTGTAGATCTGTTTGCAATTCTATTTTGCTCAATATGTATGTAAATTGTACTGTAAAATAAAGAATTGTGGGTCTAGATGATTATATATTGAAGAATTAGTGAGTAGAGACTTAAGGGTTTTGGTTATGGCCAATCTCTTCTTTTTAAATAAGAAGAAACTAAGTCATGGAGAAGTTCAGTGAACATTGCCAGGTCTTATAAGGAAGTCTGCTATCTCATACTGGCAGAGAACCCATAGGACCAATATAATTAGAATTCTAGATCTATGACACGGAACTCATCTTTTTTCCCATTAGGAAACATCTTTCAAATATCTTTCAAATGATTCACTGATGGTGCTACTTCTCTGCTCATTGTTCTCTTCATGTTATTACAGACAATTTGTCATACTTCACTTTATTGGGCTTCATAGATATTGTGGGTCGGTTTTTTTTAATATATATAAACTGAAGGTCGTGGCAACCCTGCATCAAACAAGTCTGTTGGTATTGTTTTTCCAAGAACATGTGTTCACATGGCTCTGAATTACATTTTGGTAATTTTTACAATATTTCAAATTTTTTTCAATATGATTATATCATTATGGTGATGTGTGATCAATGATCCTTGATGTTTTTATTGCAATTAATTTGGGAAGCCACAAACAGCACCCATAGAAAATGATGAACTTAATTGATAACGGCGGTGTTTTCTAACTGCTCCACCAACTGGCTGTCCCTCCCCTCTGACCTCTCTATTCCCTGAGACACAAGATCAAAAAATATTACATAAGTTTAGTGGACAATGGAGAAGCAGGGTTTGAGAGGCTGAACTCCAGTTTTCAAAGAATTTTGACTGTGCAAACAGCATCGTATGCTTACCAAAAATTCTTTTGGGAAATGAAGAATCTATTGTTGTCTTATTTTCAAAAATTGCCACAACCACTCCAACTAGCAAACACCATACCCTGATCAGTGAGCAATCTCCTCAATCTCAGGACAAGACTCTCCAAAAGCAAAAAGATGACAACTTGTTGAAGGCTGAGATGGTGGCTAGAATTGTTTTTAAGCAATAAAATGCTTTTAATTAAAATGCATACATTATTTTTGTTAGATGTAGTGCTATTGCAAACTCAATAAACTATGCTGTAGTGTGAACATAACTTTTTATGCTCTGGACACCAACAAAAAAAGTGACTCACTTTATTGAGAGAATTGCTTTTTTCCCCCAATGACCTGGACAAAATCCACAACATCCCTAAGGTATACCCATACTTTTCTGGGACCTCCTATTCTCCCTCTGAGAAGGGTTACTTTTCCAGCTGCATACTTGACTCCCCTTCTGGATGCAAGGTGGTAATGGCATATTCTTTTGGAAACCACAAGAAACCTTAAGCTTGGCATCTGCAGGTTTACCCAGGATGACCTCCCTTGGGTGGGTTCTGTAGGTTTTCTTGGTCTCAGATGGTAGATGATAGCATATGACAAAGCAAAGGAAAGGCTTTGTCTGCTCCAGTTTGTTCTTCTAAGTGGTAAAAGTAACAAAAATCTCACATCTTTTGCCAGATTCAACCAGAGGTTTTTCCTGATAGCAGTTGTCATCTTGGAGCTGTTACATGAAGCTTTAGCTCATTTCAGATAAGGTCAACGCAGTTCAGATGAGAGCAGGACCAAGCTGCCAGTTCTACCAAGTTAAAATAACACTTGCTCAGTGCAATAACTCATCTCTATCTCATGGTAAAAGAAATATGTTTGCCATTTATACTGTAATTAGACAATATACATTTGGCCCAAAGTCACTGAATAGTTTTTTCCTGAATATAAAATTCTCATATGATATCAGTCACATGCATATTAGATACTGGGAAACCATTCATTTTATCCAAAGTTTTTTTCTTTTCCTCCTCTTTGAGGCTTCCTTTGTTTATTCAAAGTTTCTTTCATAGTTGCCTCTGCTTTCATCCCTTTCTTCTAGACAAACAGTCAATATCTGAGAAAGGTACTTCATTATGTCTAAAATAAATGAGTTGTACTAGATGGTCTCTGATGTCCTTTCCAATTCTACCTTTTGTGGCCTTAAAATCATTCTGATTCAGTTCAACTCACTGAAATTCATTTCAATTCAATAACTTCTTAAAAAAAGCTTATATCATGTAATATACTGTCTTTTGCATAACCAAAGACAATAACATTCATTTTATCCCGCCTATATAAAAATGATTCCTTCTTTATCCCTATGTAAGATTACAAAAGCCAAATTTAAAAGCCTGAATATTTAACACTATATTCATTAATAAGTGAAACAGCAGGATGGTTTATTCAAGCTTGACATTCAAAAGGGATAGCTACCCCTGGACAGTGAGTCACAATAGAGCATTATTGATATTCTTCTGTGATCCCCAAAGTTCCCCTCCTCTGCCCTTTCCCCCAGTAGTTTTAGAATTGGATTTGTTCAAGGAGTCATTATAAAGTAGCCATCCCTTCAGGAACTTCAAAGACATTAAAGTGAAGGTGATGAATGTGCACTCCCTCAGAGCAGAGCAATGTAGAACAAAAGGAGGATCAAACACAGTCAATTCCACGAAAAGAAGCAAGACTAGTCATAAAAAGGGGGCTGTCATTAGTTCTGGTTTTGTCTTGTTTTATGTTCTTCAGATCTTTCACTGCTTCCTTTTTAATTTTTTTTTCTTTTTTTGCAAAGCAATAGGGTTAAGTGACTTGCCCAAGGTCACACAGCTAGGTAATAAGCATCTGAATCTGGATTAGAACTCAGATTCTCCAGACTCCAGGGCCCATAGCTGTCCTCTGTGCCTCCTAGCTACCCCCTTTCACTGCTTTACTACAGGAAAATTCTGTCAAGAAAACTTCCTGTGCTGATACAAATGAGCAAATACTCTACAACTCAGTCATAGAGAATTTGTCTGGGGTAACAAAAATTGAAATGACAAGCACAGGGCTATTCATCCAGTCAGTGTCAAAGCACTCAAGTTCTACTGAAGTCCAGTCTTTTTGACTCAAGCTATGATTCTCCTTTGCCTAAACTTTATATGCATACATTTAACCAAGTTAGCCTAAAATGGATATGAGATCTATGCTCTATTTTTTCAGGCCTTTTCTCCTCCCTCTACCAGTGCTTCCTACATCAAAATTTTCTAGTTCTCTTTTTCTCAATTACTTTCACCTCCACTCTCTTCCCCTCATCATTTATGTATTATTTAGAGTCCAAAATGTCTCAGTGACTTGCTTTTTTGGGGAAACTTAGTGATGTTTCAAGTTTTAGTGGATTAAAATGGGAAAGTGGAGATATGACACTCCTCATTTATAAGATGGCATGGTCTGATTCAATACAATATCAGCCCTTCTGACTTTGAATTGGGCAGCAATGATCCTAGTGACTCAGTTTCCATGTTTTAGGGGTTACAACAATGACCTTAGCACCATTTATTCTTTTGCAAGTCTGCTAATACATGAAAGTGAAAATCATGGCTAATAACCAAAGAAACAGAAATACCCACAAGATATATCACATTCATCAACAGAAAATGTTTGATGATGTTTCAAAGAATGATTTTTTAAAGAAACCCATTAATTAAAGTTTTGATATTCAGCATCTGCTTGATAACAGGCATTTCAATATAACATAGTCAGACATGAAACATTAGACTTTCTTGGTGATCAAGAATAACAGACAGGTTTAACATGGTTCTACTCAAATCTCCAGTATCCAGATGAATTATATAATGGAAACCAAAAGTTTCTATTCAGAAGCAGTATCTTCTATGGTTTTACCAAATAAAAGGGGAAAAAGGCTTTTGAAGCCTATCTTCACAAGACTTTCCCAGTTCTATTAACCCAGTATCAACCTACTTCAATGACTCTCCACATCAGGTACCCACGATACTATAATCATCACAGGTCTCAGTGTTCTCTGAGTTGTCAATGGGCCAACTGCTGCTACTATTAATCATGGATGATCAAGAAAGTTGGTATCAAAAGAAATGTAATTATCCTTTATGCTAGATGTGGCACTTCCTGTATCTCCACTCTCAGCCCTGATCATGATTTCTTTGAAATCATGTTCACAGTTGGCGCCACCTAATTTTGAATGCTATGTAGCATGTCATGTCATAAGGCAGTGGCAATCTTTGTGACTCCTGTGACTGTCTTCTAATACTCAGAATAAGATGGATGTTGTTGGCCCTTTCTCTACGACATTCTATACTTGTACCATACAGGACCACTTTGAAGAGCTGAAAAATGTTCTCTTCTGTGCTATACTGAGTGTGGTGAATAAGCCTCTACAGTTTTCCAGGCTGGATAAATTACAGATCAATGACATCAACTTGGTAGAAAGTTCTACTCAAATTTAGAAATATCATCATGTTCTTTAAAGGAGAGGGCCCTGATCAATAGCATTGATCTCGATGAATTTGTTGTTGTGATGATTCAGGTTGACATCCTGTCTGGAGCTACAATTAAGAATGTTCAGGACTTCCTGCCATTGAACATCCCACCTCTTTCTTTCCATGGTATTGACAAATGCTGGCAGAATTCTGTTCAAAAGCAATAGAACCACATCTACCTAAAAAACATAGACTTCTACTTTGGGCATCCATACTGGTTTAGTCATATAGATTTCTGAATGTGATGAACAAAAATAAAGAATAGCAACTTAATTAGCAAGCTCAGCCCCACACTCCTTGGGATATTTCTCAAATTGAGATGACCTTTGACACTAACATAAATATCATTCTCAATATATCTGCTGTAAATAGAAGAATAAGCATTCACAAAAGTTGTATAAAGAAGAAATTGAATGCCCAGTCCAGAAAGATAAGGCATACAATCCCAGAGATAAGAAGCAAAGACTCTAAATGACTTTCAAGGACTCCATTGATTCTTAAGCTTTTTAAAATGAAGGTCACAGTGGAGAATGAAGTCCTAGCAAAAAGAGAGATGTATTCAAACAGAAAATTCTTGACAAATTAATTAAATAATCAGCTACCTGGAATTAAAACAGATTGCACAGAAGGGAGAATTTGAAATAATATTATCCTTAAGTCCTATTAAGGTACAGGAGACATTTCAAGTGGCATGCCTGCTAAATTGTTGGGTCCCATTCAGAATTGTTCTTGGGGACCCACTGTTAAAGAGATAGACTAATGCACTGGAAGAGAGAATGTTCTACAGAATTTGTCAAGAACTAAAGAACCTAAATTGGTGACAAGGTTAGCTGTACCTGAGCACATATGTAAACTCTGGATATTCTATATGTGTGTAGAAGGAATGAAAAGAGCAGCTCTATACTTTGTCAGTACTTTATAGAAGAGAAATATAATTCTTGCCCTGGAAAAATAAAAATTTATTTAAAATAAGCATAAAATAAGTATACTATCTAGTTGTGATTTGATGGCCAGCAGAAAGTAAAAATAGTAAATATAAGACGTCTAGCACAGAGCAATATGATTAAATCATCTGAGGTATAAATTAGCATACACACATGTATGCATATATATAATATGTAAGCATATATAAATATGATATTAAATAGTACAGAAGATGGAATAGGTTTTTTAAAAAAAGTTTACATAAAAAGTGTTGTAAGAGTTGACCCTGCTCTATAGTAATGCCATTACTGAGTCATTCTGAATCATTCCTTATGAAAAAAAAAAACCTAGAGGATGCAGGGTGAGGCTATTTGACTCCAGGCCAAGGTTGCACTTCTCTCACAGTAATAAATCATTTTATTTAAAAAAGAGAATAATCTCATTTCACATTTGACTTACCTTTGCCCACTAAGCTAACAAAAAACTATACTCCCCAGAGACAAAGACTCTTGAACTTTTCCATCCATTATACAGAAATATGGGCCACAGGCCTGCAGATCAAAGAGGGACTTAAGTTTAAAGCTCAGTCCCTATTCTCTGTGCTTGATATTTTCTTTTATTAAAAAAATAAGTCCATCAAGTTTAGGAAATCTCATCCTTTTCACTGTCCTTTTTTCAAGGAACAAGGCCCTAGAAAGAGGGTCTGCTAATTTATTCAAATGAATGATTTCTTCTTCATTTACTACTATTTCAGTAAGTCTGCACTAAAATGTCACTATGGTATTTTTAAAAATCAAGGTTAACAAAATCATTATGAAATAAAATACTGTCCTAGGTGATAGAGAAACAAAGAAAAAATTAAATTAAGAAGCTTTTCCTACTCTCGCAGAGCTTATATTCAATGGGAGAAGAAAACCCATACACACACACATATATATATATATATATATATATATATATATATATATATATATATATATATGGATATATCAAATATATATTATATTTCTATATTATATATTTATATATATATATATATATGTGTGTGTGTGTGTGTGTGTGTGTGTGTGTGTGTTTATATGTGTGCGGTAGTTAGGTGGCACAGTGCAGAGACTTCCAGGCCTTGAATCAAGAAGACTTCTTGAGTTCCAATCTGGCCTCAGATACTTACTAGCTATATGTTCTAGGACAAGTCACTTCATCCTGTTTGTCTCAGTTTCCTCACCAGTAATAGCAGCTAGAGAAAGAAATGCCATTCCTTCAGGTTTCTTTGCCAAGAAAACCCCTAATGGGATCATGAAAAGTTGAACACAACTGAAAAATGACTGAATAATAACAAAAATATACAAGTGTGTATGAATATGTGTGTGTGCTTACATGACTTATATGCATGTACTCTATTGAGGTAATGGATATTTTTCCTTGGAAGTCTTCAAACACAGTCAGGATGACTATCTAGCACATTATAATCAGAATTCTTTTGGGGTACATGGGTTTCATTAGTCAGTTTCTATGATCTTTATCAACTTTAAAATTCAATAATTAAATTCTAAAATTAAAATTTCATGATTTCCTAGCTCTTTCTCAAATGACAAATTATGTTTTTATGTAATTTTATTAAGGCACATCACTGGTGTCCACATCATGACAGTATCACAACTCTGTTAGGGCTAAAGTTCAAGAAGAAAGTGGAGAACCATCTGTCAGGAATGATGAAGAGGGAATTCTTGTATAGATGGGAACTTGGACTAAAAGACTTCTGAGCATTTTCCCAGTTGTAACCTTCCATCAGACAATAAGCTTGACTTTTGAATGAATTTAACTGTTAAGTCTGGTATTTCTGATAAAGGACTCATTGCTAAAATCTATAGAAATCTTATTAATTTATAAGAATACAAGGCATTTCTCAATTGACAAGTGGTCAAAGGTTATGAACAGGCAATTTTCTAATGAAGAAATCAAAGCTATCTAAAGTTACCAAAACAGTTACAAAATTCATGATGTTTTAGCAATGTCTCCAATGAAGATATTTTCCAAAAGCCCTTTCTAAAAAGCAGTAACTTCATATCTTAGAGATGGAAGAAAACTTAGAAACGATCTCATTCAACACCCTTGTTTTACAAGTAGGGAAACAGGTCAAGGGTCCAGCTTGAGATCACAGAGCTCATGCCTGAGAAAGTTGGGCCAAGAGAACAGGTCTCTGGATTCTTTTGATTCTCAGAGCTGGTCTTTTTTTCCATTACATGATATTGTCTCACTCCACTAGATCAACCTGAATTGGAGAATGCATTGTCCTCTGATTTCTTTCTCTTCACTGACCCAATAGGCAGCACAACCTAGTCTAGGCATCTATCTCCCAGGAGCTACCAATGAAGCACTGGAGAAGTGATTTTGGTCACCTCTACTTCTCATCTACAAATCACATGAAGGTGCTGTGCCCTTTGTGGTCTTATAAGAAAAAACTCTCTAAAGGTCCTGCTTAAGGAAGAAAGTTACAAGTACCCACTTCAAGGGTGACCTCAAATATTTGGTTGTAATTTTTTTGTCAGCAGAATATAGGAGAAATTATATATAAACAAAATTAAGAACTTATTTGTTGACATTGCAAACTCTCTTTACCGGATTTGTCAAGGAAATAAAAAAGACAAAAACTTTTTGAGTGAAAGCACGAAAATCTTAATAGTATTGATTTTTTTTCTCATGGCTTGCTAGTTTTTCCTTCAATTAAAAAAAGGGTCAGAAAAAAAAACAGTTTCTTCCTTTCTTACATCTGAAATAAATCACCCTTTTGACAGCCCCATTCTTTATCTTTTGACTTTACCATTTGTCTTAGTGAGTTTCTATTTGACAAGGTTGAGTCTGGGGGGTCACATATTCTCAGAACTATAAAACTGGTTGTGACCATTCACAGCCGTTGTAACACACACCTATTCTTCAGCTGTGGCCAAAATTATTCAAGCTGCATATGTTTGCCCAAGGCAGGAAATGGGGTGAGGAATGTGGGGGGGTGAGAGGACCATGGAATGAGGACAAAAATATCCCCAAGTTCAGAATCACATAAGATAAAGGTTTCTGTGTGAAAAATGTGCAAGGTTTTGTAAAGAGGATCAGAGAGGGAAGAATGATCCTGGAAGAGGCTATCACACTGACAAAATGTGGAAGACTAAAAAGGGCCGTGTGAAGAAATGGGGGCTGTGCTACAAAATCAAGGGAACTCGGCAGGATTCCTGTGAAATTTCACGTAGTATGTCTCTATTGGGAGCTTTGGAACATCTTATTAAATGAATATGCTCTTAAAATAATTACACAGTAAATAAAACATTCTCCCCCAGCTCCTTCATGGAATCACATTGCCTCTCTTAGACTTCATTTTATTCCTCTCGCCTTGTTTGATATAATAGAAGGAATCCTAAACTTGGAAGGAGGAAACAGGCACAATTTCTCACTGACATAGCCATCTTGGACAAGTTACTTTCTTCTGAAAAAGAAGGGGTTGGACTAAGTGTACTCTAAGGTCCCTTCCAGGCTTATCTCACTATGATTTAAGAGTCTCCAAACTCAAAATGCCATTTGCTCATCAGTAGATTGGACTAATGTATATAAAAATGAGAATTCTAGCTAAATTAAATTACTTATCCAGTGCCATACCAATCAGACTACCAAAAATTATCTTACAGAGCCACTAACAAAATTCATTTGGAGGAACAAAAGGGCAAGACAATGAGGGGAATGAATGAAAAAATGCAAATGAAGGTGGCTAGCCATACCAGATCTAGAACTATATTGAATAGTGGCAGTCATCAGCATTGTCCAGTAGTTGATAAGAAATACAGAATTGGATCAATAGAATAGATCAGGAACAAAAAAATAATAATATTAAGTGACTATAGAAAGCTACTGTTTGATAAACCCAAAGACTCCAAATTCTGGGATAAGAATTCATTAATTGATAAAAACTGATGGAAAAATGGTAAAAACTAGATGGAGACCAACAATTCACCATATAATAAGATAAGGTAAATATGTATTCAGGATTTAGATATAAGGGTTGAAATTATAAGTCAATTAGGAGAACAAGGAATAATTTATCTGTTAAATCTTTGAAGAGGAGAGGAGCTTACAACCAAAAAGAGATAGAGAATGTTATAAATTGCAAAATGTATAATTTTGTCTTATTAACAAGGTTTTCCCCCAATACAATCAAGGCAATCAAGATTAGAAGGAATGCAGAAATCAGAGAAACTTATTTCTAGAATCTATAGAGAACCAAGTAAAATTTATATGCATGCAAGGCATTCCCCAATTGATAAAGGATCAAAGGATATAAACAGGAAGTTTTCAGTTAAGAAATTAAAGCTACTTCTAGTCATATGAAAAAAATGTTCCAAATCATTATTGATTAGAGAAATGCAAATTGAAATTACCTCACAGCTATCAGATTGAATAAAGTGACAAAAAAAGGAAAATGATCAATGTTGGAAGGGATGTGGGAAGATTGGAACATTAATTCTCTGTTGGAACTGTGAATTGATCCAACCATTCTGAAGAGAAATTTGGAACTATGTTCAAAGGGCAATAAAACTGAAAACCTTTTTTTTTGGTTTATTTATTTTATATTATTACAATAATCTTGTTATAAGAATAAATATAAACTCCTACCCCCCCCCCCAAGAAGATGAGAAACCTCAAGAATAGTGAGAGAGAACAAAAATTGTACTTCAGCCTGTGTTCAGATTTCAATGGCTCTGTCTCTGGAGTGAGTTGCTTTCTTTATCATAAGTCCACTAGAGAAGTTGCTTCAATATTTTTCCCACAGTTGCTATTACTATCTGTACCTCCACCCTATTCCTCCCCACTCTTATTTATTCTATTCTTTCTCTCTCTCCTTTTACCCTGTCCCTGTCCAAAAATGTGTTGTATCTGAGTACCCGCTCCAACAATCTTCCCTCTTCCTAATCACCTTTTCCCTCCTTTCCCTCCTCCATTCCCCCTTATATCATTCTTTTCTTCTCAATTTTTCTCCGGAGAAAGATAGATTTCTATACCCTATTAAGTGTGTATGTTTATTTCCTCTCTGAGCCATTTCTAATGAGAATGAAGGCTTACTCATTCCCCCCTCACCTTCCCCAGTTCCACTCCATTGAAAAAGTTTTTTTCTTGACTCTTATGTGAAATATCTTAGCCCCTTCTTCCTCTCCTTTCTTTTCCTCCCAGTACTTTCCTTTATCACCCATTAACTCAATCTTTTTATTATATTATACCATTATATTCTGCTCCTTCCTGTGTGCTGTCTATATATGCTCCTTCTAACTGCTCTTATAAATGAGAAAGTTCATGTGAGTTATCAATATATTCTTCCCATGCAGAAATACAAACAGTTCAACATCATTAAGTTCCTCATAGTTAATCCTTCTCATCCACTCCCTCTATGGTTCACCTGAGTCCTGTACTTGGAGATCAAACTTTCTGTTCAGCTCTGGTTGTTTCAATAGGAATATTTGAAAGTTCCCTGTTTCATTAAAAGTCTACCTTTTCCCCTGTAAGAGGATGTTCAGTTTGGTTGGGAGTTGATTCTTAGTTGTAAACCAAGATCTTTTGCCTTCCGGAATATCATATTCCAATCCCTATGAATCCTTCATGTAGATGCTGCCAGATCCTGTGTAATCCTGACTATAGAGCCATGGTTGTTGAATTGTTTGTTTTTGGAAGCTTTTAGTATTTTCTCTTTGACTTGGGAGTTTTAGAATTTGGCTATAATATTCCTGGAAGTTTTACTTCTAGAATCTCTTTCAGGAGATGACTGGTGAATTCCCTCAATTTCTATTTTACCCTCTGCTTCTAGGATCTCATGGCAATTTTGTTGAGTTATTTCTTGAAAAAATTAAGTCTAGGCTCTTTTCCTGGTCATGACTTTCAGGTAGCCCAATAATTTTTAAATTATTTCTCTTGGATCTGTTTCCGAGGTTGGTTGTTTTTTCCAGTGAGATATTTCACATTTTCTTCTAATTTTTTGCTTTTTTGGAAGAGTTTTATTTCTGCCTAATTTCTTACATTCATCAGCTTCCTTTAGTTCCATTCTGCATTTGAAGGAGTCATTTTCTTCAGAGAGATTTTTTTATCTTCTTTTCCAGCTGGCCAATTCTGCTTTTTAAGGCATTCTTCTCCTCATTTTTCTTTTGTGTTCTTTTTCCATTTGGCCTAAACTGGTTTTTAACATATTATTTTCTTCAGTGTTTTTTCATTTCTTTCACCAAGCTACTGATTTGGTTTTCATGATTTATCTGCATTGCTCTCACTTCCCCTCCCAATTTTTCCTCTACCTCCCTTAATTCCTTTTCTGTCTTTTTTTGAGCTTATCCATAGCCTGAGCCCATTTTTTATTTCTCTTAGAGGTTTTGAATACAGAAGCTTCAAATTTGTCATCTTCTGAATCTTCCATGGGACAAAAGTAAATTTCTATGGTCAGATTCTTCTTTTTCTTTGCTCATTTCCTCAGCCTAAGACTAATTTACCACACTTCCAAGGCTCTGGGGGGGGGGGGGGTTCTTTGGGACCCCCCACTGGGAACTTTATTCCTCTAAGGTCTTATGGTCTCTTGTCTGATCTTTGATATGTAGATGACCACAGGCACTCTTCTATGCCCTGGAGCTATGAGGAGGGTCCCTGATCAACTATCTTAGTATGGAAGCCCAAACTTTAACTTGGATCCGAGTGTGGGTAAACAGAAAAATCCTTCCCCAGGGAGAGCAGAGGGATTTCTGCTGTCTCCCCTGACACCCTGACCATCTGTGGGCTGTGTTCTGGAGGTGTAGTTTGGCTTCCCTGATTCCCAAAGCAAGTTCTCACCACAGGGCTGTTCTGAGGCCAGCACTAGCGCCACACTCACTGGTATGGCAGAGGTCTCTCACTACCCCTTCAAGATGTTCCCGGTGATCCCTGGCCTGAGCTGGGCTGCACTGTGGCCACAGCTTTTTTCCAAACCCTGTGCTGGTGAAACACACCTTTCCTGTGGAACTTCTAAGTCATCTTGGACTGGGAAATTGTATCACTCAGTCTTTCTGTGGATTCTACCTCTCTAAATTTTGGCTAGAGTCATAATTTGACAGCTTTTGGAGTTGTGGGGGGGGGGAGTTTTTGGAGAATCCTGCTTTCATGCCACCATCTTGGTTCCACCCCAAAAAGCGAATACCATTTGATCCAACAATACCACTGGCATATCTGTATCCCAAAGAAATCATAAAATGGAGAGTAAAGCCCACATGTATAACAATATTTAAAGCAGTTCTTTTTTGCCATGGAAAAGAAATGGAAATTGAGGGAATGCTAGACCTTTGGGAAATGGCTGAACAAGTTATGTTATATTATGTGATGGAGAACTCTTGTTCTAAAAGAAATCATGAGTGAGTAGACTAGAAAAACCTGGAAAGATTTGCATGAACTGATGCTGAGTGAAGGAAGCAGAATCAGAAGAATATTGTACACATTAGCAGCAACAATATGAGATGATCCACCTTGATGGATGCAGTTCCTCTTAGCAGTTCATTGATCAAGGACAAATTCTGAGAGACTTGCTATGGAAAATTCTATCCACATCCAGAGGAAAATTATGGAGTCTGAATAGAGAGCAAAGCATACTTTGTTCACTTTTTAACTTCTCTTGTTTTTTTCTTTCTCATTTTTCTCCTTTTTCACAGCATGGCTAATATAGAAATATATTAAACAAGATTGCACATGTACAACCTATATGAAATTATTCATTGCCATGGAGGGGGGAGGGGGTGGTAGAAAAATGTGAAACTCATAAGCTTACAAATGGATGAATGTTGAAAACTACCTTGGAAAAAAATAAAATAAACAATTTTTTAAGATAGTCTCTAACATCCTTTCCAGTTCTATGCCCAAGACCTTAGGCTTCAGTTTCCTCAAAGACAAAATCATAGCTATAAAGTAAGGTTACCTGGAGCTCTATATCCTTGAAGTCTATAATCATATAATATATATATATATATATATGTATATATATATATATACATATATATATATATATATATATATGATCCCTTTTCAGCTCAAATATTCTATCATGATCATAGAGAAAAAAATTGGAGTCAAGCACTGACTGTGGTTTGATAGTGAGAGTGACCGAAATTTTGGTTCTCAATTTCTTCACCTGCAAAATAAGAAGGCTGACTTGGATGTTCTTATATTCTCACTTCCTCAAGTGTCCTTAATTCTGACCAACTAGTCATCCCTCAAACTCAACCCACAATTTTCCATGCCCCTTTGTCCTGGATGCCGCGTCATTTTTGAAGGGCCCTTCCTCTTCACCTCTGCGTTTTCGAATCTTGAGTCTCTTTGAAGTGTTCCTCATTTGAGGCCCTTCTGGACTGTCCAGTTGTTGATGTTCTTTCTCTCATGATATCACTTTGTATTCGTACCTCTGGCCGTATGACAGACAGACACCCCTGTCTCCCAAAGTACAAGCTGCTTGAAGTCAGAGGCGGCTTCATTTATCTCTTTTTGCACCTCCAGAGGCTAATATGATTGCTTCCTTGCATACAGAAGGTACCTAATGAATGTTAATTGTTAAGTTCTATTTGTAGTGTTCACATTTCATAGATGACTCAGGGCAAGACAACAAACCTCCTTTCAGCTAACTAAGGCCCACAGAGGAATGTCATGATAACCAGGCCAATGATCTTTACATAATTGCAAGTTTCACAGACGTGGTTGTCCTGAGGAGACTGTAAGCTCCTTCAGAACTTTTATAGTCTCATGTCAGTGCCTAGCAAAGTGACATATAGCCAGCAGTTTTGGGGTTGAATTTGATGCAGCCTCTGAGACTAAATTGGCTCACCTCTAAGCTAGACAAGATATTTCCCAAGGTGCTTCCAAGTTGTAATAAGAACTATAACTAGAAGAACCAGAAGAAGGTTCATCCATTTGTGAGAGAGCTCACTGAACTCATTTTCACCTTGCTCATTAATCATAGATCATTTTAGACAGGGTCTCAGGATACACACAATTCTCTTCTTCAATGTAAAATGGGATCAGCGAGATTTCCCATACCTGCTTCATTGGTGATTGTGAGGAATGTGCATGGATAATGGGAATCTACAAACCCCTGTGATCCAATGAGTTGGGTAGTACAAGTTTCAAAAGTCCCACTTTACAGAAAAAGAAAGTGAGACTGAAAGGTTACTCAAGGTTAGATTTGTCCATGGTCATTCAGCTAGTAATAGGCAATGCTAGACCTAAAATACAGATAACTCACTGCCCTCCAAAATCAACTCTCCCCTCTCTCACTGACACCATATAGCAATCAAGTACACAACTTTTAAGCAAGGCATAGCTTAATTCTTAGAAAAACCAAGTTCAAAGTTCCTGACATAAGGTCATCTAACCTGTCATTAAGGTCAAAAACGAAATAATCTGTGATGATCTGTCAGTCAATAAGTTTTTTTTTATACAAAGAAAAACTTTGCAAAAGAAAATACTGGTTCCGAATCTAAAGTAATCCCCCTAAGCAGTCAAATGCACTACCCAAATACAGAATATCTTCCAACTTTGAGCAACAGCATCTCCATGTTTATGACATTAATTAAAGGGGTGAATTTAATATCATAGATTTCTTAAAAAAAGGAAGTCATTTAAACTCTGAGCTCCAACAACAGTGGAAGCAATCAGATTCATTCACTCATCCCTCACCTCTAGACAGCCCCAGTCAAGCTGCCCCTACTCTTCAGACCCAAGCCAAGGTGTGAGGACCATGCTTTTCTATGCCTTCTTCAAGTTGCTTGTGGAAAGGGTGTGGTCATGAAACCCAAGAAGGACTTGAGCATCCATGGAACCCTGCATCAAACTAACAGGTATCAGTGTTATAGACCCAGAGAAATATCCTCCCATAGTCTTTGTAAAGAGCTCTGTGATCAGATTCTACAGCTGCAAATAGGAAAACTTACACCCACTACTACAGAAGGAAGAAGGATATAGAGCAGAAATAGTGACTGCCACAACCAACTTGCATGGTGTTTGACCCCATTACCACCAGTTCAGTATCTTTTTTGAATGAGGATTTTTTGGAGGGGCAGTGGAAATCACAGAGAATGATTGAGAAAAGTAAAAATATTGGGGAGAAGTTATCCCCTGCATGGACAGGAAGGAGAGATATGGAGGGGTGCACAAAACATTCATTCTCATTCCTTTCTCCTTGATGGAAAGGTTGAAAGTAGGTTGAAGGTGAGGGGATAGTTCTTCTCAGGATAAAGATTTTTCTCAAATTGGGGAGTAAAAAGAATCTGTCCCACATTGGAAATAAAATTTGAACCTTGGAGAAAGAAAAATGTCGTCATTTCTTGTTCCTCCTTTATACATGAGTCACAACTATGGCCAGAAGGATACAGTATGGGATTTAATTAAATATCTCTATCAAGGGAGTATCTTATCTGATTTCTCCATTAAGGGAAAAAAAAACCTTCCATGGTAGAAATGTGACTTCCAGCCACACCAATCTTAGTTATCTCAGCTATGACCAAAAAGAGAGTAACATGTGTGAGCATGTGCTCTTTTAATTCATATGTACCCTTTAATTCATGTAAGAGATAATTACATAAAATTTCCCCAAAGACATTTAAACATGAGTAAATGTTATTCCCTTCACTGCACAAGGAGAAGCAGTATGGTCAAGAAGTAGAAAGGCGGTTTGGGAATTAGCAAGACCTGGCTTCCAATATTGCCTGTGACACTTCCCAGATGGTAGTCATGGCCTAATCACTTCATTTCATCTCTCTGACTTTGTTTCTTTTAACATACAACAAGTATAGAGGTACTTATAGGGTTAATCTGAGGCTCAAAAGAGATATAACAGTTAACCATGTAAATTTCCCATTAGGATAAACACTCAATTTTTTTTCAAAAATATAGAAGAAATATTGGGGACATTTTACAACAATCCAAAGTTTTGAAAACCTCTACATAGATAATCACATTTGAGCTTTACAATCCCCCAATGGGATGGGAAACTGAGGCTCTACCATGCTCATGGAATAGGTGGGAGTCTGGAAAAAGATTCAAACCTAGGTGTTCCTCATTCCAAGTCCATTGCACATCTACTATGCTATGCTGCCTCTAGAATGTGTTTGAGGGTATGAGAGTAAATCATCCAGTGTAGTTAATTGTACCCCCTACCCCAAAACTCATATGGTAAAACAATATTGCTAAGGGCAGATATTTTCAGAGATACATGTATATACTCACACTGTAAATAACATTTTGTCATTAAACAGAAGGACGTATGAAGGAGGTGAAGACTGGGGTTTGAGACTTCATTCAGATTACACAGCTGTTGGTTTCAGAAGGTTAGGGAGACCACCGAATCCAACCTATGACTAAATAAGAATTCCTTTTCCAATATCCTTAAGTGGTGTCTTCCATTCTTTGAAGAAAAAGAATCCCATAAATTCCCAGCTGGAAGGGTCCTCAGAATCCAACTGTCTCCCCTATTCCGGACTCACACAAGGCTTAATCCAGGCTTTGCTTAAAGAAGACTCAGTAAGGGGGGGACCCCCTCCTTCAAGCATGTCCATTTCTCTTTGGGATCACTCTAATTGTTAGTAAATACTTGTTGAATTGAATGGAATCATGCATTGTGAATAATTATCCACTGATTAATCTGTTTTGTAAATTTTGTTTTAGTGTGTTGAGCGTGCTTAAAGCAGCACACATTTCTAATGTGCCCGTGCCAGATTGAAATGAGAACATTGTGATCTCGGGAAAGAAATATTGACTCTCCCCTCTCTCTCACCCCAATAGCCAACCATTTGCCAAGTCGTATTAGGTCTACTGCTGAAATATTTCTCAAATCTGTTCTCTCCTTTCTCCTCCTACTCCTACCATCCCAGTTCAGGCCTCTGCCAAGCCTTTTGTCTAGATAATTATGATAGCCTCTGATACATTCTTTTTGCATTCAACCTATTTTCTCTCCAATGCATCTCTAAACAATTCCCTCCATAATCTGACTCTATGGAACCCATTGGAAAAACTTAATTCATTTTGTAAGGAATAGGGAGCCCCTGATGGTACTTGAGCAAGGGAGAGACACCTCTAATCCCACCTGTGCTTCTGGAAGGTTATTGAGGGAATTGTGTAAAACCATGGTCAGCTTTCATTTTCCTTGAACATACAGCTTCTGTTGACACAGCAGGTGGTCTCCAGGTCTTAAAGGTTTCTTCTAACCTCTACTTGTGAAATCTAAAACCTTTCTCAATATCTCAGCTGAGACACCATCTCTCCATGAAATCTTCCCAAATGTCCCCAACTAATTATATTCTTCACTCCCTCAGATTTCCAGGGAGTATACAGTATGTCTTTTTTTCTTTGCTCCTATCACATTATAATGGGTATCAACTTCATTTGTAGAAACTAATATGCTACCTTCCATTGTATAAGCTCCTCAAAGCCATTGTTCATGATTCTTAATATTGAACTCTGAAGCTGAATGTACTTAGACCTTTGAAACAACCACTGTTGGGATAAGTCAAATAGACTGGAGACATTCATGTGAAATGAAGTTCATTTCTAATTCCGAAGAGCTGACAAGTTTTTGTTTTTGTTTTGCCAAAATCTGGATCATCTGTTGATAATGTTCATTTCATCTTAGAGAACAAGTGAAACAGAGACATAGAGTAGGGAGGCCTGGTTTCAGATCCTCTGCATTCTCTATTATAAAATATAAGCGATTATGGCTTCAAGTAGCAGAATAATTTCTTGCATTAGAAGGTTGCATCTTAACTAAATTACATCTTCTTGACATATATGATATTTTGATAAATATCAAGCCTGGACAACTTTATCAATATGGCAAAGAATACATAATTCTTCAAAAGGGACAAAGTGACAAGCCATAATGTTTATCATGGCAATTCTAAACATAACACAAAATGAGCTAATTTCCTGAGAAACAAACAAATACAAGACAGCAGACCTAAGATTGATCAGAAAACCATCCATTTGGGGAACAGACATAACTGCCTAGCCCACTGGGAAAAATCCTTTGGGCTCTGTCACATACATTGTTTGACTGGATATGCTAAAGTAGAAACAATTTTTGTGCTCATATTATCATTCTGAACTACTATTTCTTAACTTATTTCAAAATTATCTAGCATTTTCTAAAAAGGTAAGCCGTATTTGGTCTGTTGACTTTAATTTTTACTCATTCTCCTAGAAAAATTTTGAAAAAGGTCCAGCAAAAGAACAAACTGTCATAGCATCCTATTATTTATTTAGACAATCTATAAAACTATTCTTTCATTAATAAAAAATAAAGTTCTAATCAATGCAAATAGAATTGGTCAAGTCTCTTGGCAAGAAAATTCCATCAATTCTTGATTACCTTTAGTAATAAGAGATAGGTCTCTTGTTATTCATTGAAATTCATAGCTAATTCTACGGACAGCTAGGTGGCGCAGTGGATAGAACACTGGCCCTGGAGTCAGGAGGACCTGGGTTCAAATCTTGCCTCAGACACTTAATAATTTCCTAGCTGTGTGGTTTTGGGCAAGCCACTAAACCCCATTGCCTTGCAAAAGCAAATAAACAAACAAACAAACAAACAAACAAACAAATAAATAAACAAATAAATAAATGAAAATTCATAGCTAATTCTAAAGTCTAGTTTTAAACACAGTTACAATCTACTCTTTCCCCAATTAATCAAAGATTCAAGCCAGTAGTCAAATTCAAGCCAGCAGTCAAATAGAAATGTGAACAACTAAGGAAATAACCAAAAGGTAGGCTCCCAGAAATTAAAAAAACAAACAAAAACACAACTCTTTGGTATCAACACATCAGAGGGATCTATAGAATAGACAATCAGTCATCTGAGTGATCCACAGAGAAGTCAATCAGTCCCAGAATGACTGAGATTTGATTGATTTCAGAAATGAATCACCAAAACCCCCAAAAGAATTATTTATCATTATATTCATATATAATATTTATATTTATTAATATATTAAATATATTTCTAGTTATAAATCTATTTCTATCAATATATCTACTTGTTATATATAATATACAAAATATATTTCTATTAATATATTTAATATATAATATATTAAATAATATTATATTTGCTCATTTGTACAAGGTCAATGAAAGTTTCTTTCAAAACATATCTGTGAAAGAAAAACCTTTTCAATTCCATCCAACAAACTGAGCACCTATTATGGGTAAGAGGCTATATAAAGAGTTCTGAAAGGTCCAGATAAAAACAAAACAGTCTATTCCTTAAAGAAACTGATGTTCTACCCAATGATATCACATGCAGGATTATTTGAATATTGGTTTATGAACAGGGAAAATTAGTCTGATGAAGAGAAAACATGGAAAGTTGGGGCAATGCTAGTGTTTAAGTATTTTAAGAATTCATACATGGAAGAGGAATAAACATTTTTTAACTTGCCCTGGAAGAAGAATTAAGAGCATTGGGTGCTAGTTGCAAATAAGCAAACAATCTCTTATCAATTCAACAAATAAGCACAATCTCAAAATAAAATGAACCAAGTCAGGAAACAGAGGGCTACTTCTGATTGTAGGATTCAAAGAAAAGGCTGAAGAGTCCTGTGCCCAGCATTGGGATTTTATTTTACATATGACTTAGATTAAATGTCCCCCAAAGACCCTTTTGATTTTTTATGATTCTGCTAAGAAAAGTACAAAGTTAAACAAGGGGTCTGTCAAGTTTTGAGAAATGACTGTGCAAAGGAAAGTAAGTTAAGAAAAAAGGTAAAGAAAAAGAAGAAAAAAGTCATAAAACAGCTTAAGAAGAAAAAAAACTTATTTGTAAAAAAGAAACCACTAATAATAGAAAAATCAGAAAAAGTCTCATATTGTTGGGATCTTTCTGGCTTGGTGTTTAGAACTGATAACACATCCTCATGAAATTCCCAAGCATACAGGTATTTTTCTACATGAAATTTTGCCAGAGAGTAGAAATAGAAGTGGTGAATTGAAGTCATGAAGATGCAATTTTCAAATGGTTATCAGGAGCATCTCCATAACAAGGAGAACCTTCCTGATGCTGCATGGTCTTTTGCCTGTGAGAGTGGGTTCTCTCCCCAAACCCTTTTTTTGCACAAACTGGATAACAATTTGGGAAATGTGTGTGCCAGTGTGAAGATTTTTATTCTGGGGGTTGCTTGGCCTAAGGAGACATTGGCATCCCTTGCAATTCTGAGAGTCTGTAATCAGCCCAGTACCCAATCTAAGCACCAACTAACCAAGCAGGGGTTGTTTTTTTTTTTTTTGGCGGGGTCAGTTCTTTTCATGGCACTTTGTCCACGAGGGGTAGAACTGGCTTTTCCAGACCATGCTCATGACTCTATTCCATGACAATTCCAAAACTCCATCTATTCCCTTCATATTGAGTAGGAAAGACAGGAAAGCAGCTCATTGGTAAAAAGAACAATGACTTTGGAATAAGATCACCAAGGTTCTGATCCCACCTCTGATGGTCTCTGAGAGACCTTGGACAAATCACACTGTCTGCCTGAGCCTTAGTTTCCTCATATGCAAAATGAGGGAGTTGGACCATATGGCTTCTGAATCCTCTTCCAAACTCTAAATCTCTTATCCCCTGATCCTGTAAACACTAAGCAAAGATGAGCACCTTTCTTCAATTTACAAAGCTCAGAATCTTGAAGTAAACCTGAACCCTTGAACAACCAGGTCTGTTTACTATTGGCAAACAGGGTATCCTGGTTTCCAAAGGGGTGGGGGAGAAGGGGATCTTGAAATGGCCCTTTAAAGGGTTCACAGGCTTCTTGAACATCAAATAACTCCAAGAAAACAACATCTTAATGATTTCAGTGTAAACGAATCAGAAACATATGGCTTAAATTTCCCTTAAAATACACACACGTAATTAAGGGAAAAAGTGCTTGGCAAAAATGAATTTCGGGTTTTATCAAACCCAACATTTCAGAAATCAGTTGAGACATGTGACAAATCCAAAGCACAGTTGAGACTTGTCCATCTCTGCATCCATCATGTGGGCTTTCCTTTTAAATACCCTCTCTCACCGCCCTCCCCCAAGCCCAATCTCTAGCACAAAAGGGGATTTGTACTTAAGCCTCAGAGCTTCAAAAGTCCGGATGTTGGAAAGAACCAGAGAGACTTCCCAGACTCAGCAGAGGTGGGCAGATGCCTCCTTTTCCCTTGAACCTTTTTCCAGAAGGGGCTAACTATTCAGCTTAACACTGTTGATTCTGGTGGGGGGAAATGATCAAGAGCCCCAGGTATCTTCTGAGAATTGAGGAGCAAGTCAGCAAAGGGACAGCAGCCCCTTCAGGTCAGCATTCCAATTCAGAGTACATTTACTGATCATCTTCAGTGAATGAAATATTGTTAGGTGCTGAGTAAACAAAGACAAAAATGACAGTCCCTGCCCTCAAGGAGCTTCCTTCTACAGGGGCATAGAAAACAAATACCACAAAAAGTAAATACAAGGCCCCTCCATTATCAGTGCATTGCCAAAGGCGCTAAAAGAAGGGCTTAGCATCTGGACAACCCCTTGGGATAAATTTTCTGAAAGACATGGATAAGAATCACCTAGGATTGGCTGGCAGGGGTGAGCTGCAATCTGCATCACTGAAAGGAAGTAGATCACATTTCTCCTGTGTTAGACCCACCTTTCACCTTTAATAAGGATTACCAACCTATCATATACATCACACACACACACACACACACACACACACACACACACACACACAAACAGACAAACCCCACAATCCAGGATCCTCAGTCTTTTAGTTTTCAGGGTTTTGCCCCATTTCCTAGAAGCTCTTGGTGGCCATTTCTCCCACCTGCTAAAATATCTAATAAACCCATATTACTATGGGTCACTGCACTGAGCACTAGGGGTAAACATACAAGACAGTCCCTGCTCTCCCTTTCCAGATCTCCCTTAAGCCAATATATAAAGAACTGGAAAGGGAGAGCAGGGACTGTCTTGAGTCCTTCCAGATTTATCCCTAGTACTTAGCACAGTGACCCATAGCATTAAGTATTTTTTAAACTGTGTTTTCTTTAATTCCTTGTTTCTTTGCTTCTTCTTCCTTCCTTGCTTCCTTCCTTCCTTTCTTCCTCCCTCCCTCCCACCCTCCCTCTCTCCCTCCCTCTCTTCCTTCCTTCCTCCCTCCTTCCTTCTTTTCTCCCTCTCTCCATCCCTCCCTTACTTCCTTCTGTCCTTCCTCCCTTCCCTCCTTCCCTCCCTTCCTTGCTTCCCTTCCTCCCTCCCTCCCTCCATCCCTCCCCTCCTTCTTCCCTTCCTTCTTTCCCTCCCTCCCCTCCCCTCCCTCCTCCCTTCTTCCCTCCCTCCCTTCCTCCCTCCCTCTCTCCTTCCCTCCATCCCTCCCCTCCTCCCTCCCTTCCTTTCTTCCTTCTTTCCTCCCTCCCTCCCTCCTTCCTTCCTTTTTGCTAAATTGATCACTAGAAGAACATTCAGGTCCTTTACTCCATTTTATAGATAAGTAAACTAAAGTCAGACTTCAGGATCTTGAGGTGGAATGACCCTAAGGCTTTCTAATGTAGACACAGAACTTAGCATTCAGAACTGGAAAATGGGTGCCTGGAGATGAGGCAATTCTTTCAAAGTCATGTATCTAATAAACATCTGAGATAGGATTTGATCCCAGATTCTCTAACTAGAGATCGTGCCCTAACCACTGTACAATATTGCTCCTTAAAATGTTTGAGTAAACTTGGAACAGGGATGTAACCCTAATTGGGCAGCTAGTTGACTCAGTGAATAGAGTGCCAGATCAGGAGTCAGAAACATCTGAGTTCAAATCCAGTCTCAGATACTATCTGTTTGACCCTGAACAAGTCATTTGATCTTGTTTGCCTTGGTTTCCTAATATGTAAAATGAACTGGAGAAGGAATTGGCAAATTACCTCAATATATTTGCCCAGAAATCCTCAAATATGATTATGAAGAGTTGGACACAACTGAAGGAAACAAACAATAACGATTTCCCAGGATTATTGTGAGGATCAAATAGAATAATGATTATAAAACCTGACACATGATGAATGCTATATTACCATCCTCATCATCACTGTCTTCATCCTGACTAGATTACAAATTGACTTGGCCCTCAACAGTACAAAGTATATACTTAATAAACTGCTACTAAAAGATAAAATTAGTCATTTTAATTGCCAAATATGTTTTTCTTTTATCAAAATTAGTGCAGCTAAAATAAAAAGAGATGTTTTTGACTGGAGGAAATACTCTTTTTTATCACAGCCTCTAATAAAAGTCCTAAATCAATCCAGAAAGTAGACACAAAAATTATGACCAAGAATTATTCTCTAACAGGTAAAATTATATTATGGAAGTCACAAAACTGTTGATGTCCTTTGACCCAGTGACTGTCATTGAGAGAATATTCCCAAAGGAAGTAAAAGATGGAAAGTACATATCTTGAAACCAGGGGCAGCTAAGGGCAGCAGAGGATAGAGCACTGGCCTTGGAGTCAAGAGGACCTGAGTTCAAATTTGACCTGAAACATTTACCAGCTGTGTGCCTTGGGCCAGTCATTTCAACCTGATTGCCTCACATCCAGATCCATCTCCAATTGTCCTGATTAATGTCTGGACCCAGATGGTTCTGGTGAAGATGACCTGGGGACTTGAGGCCTATTGGGGGGTCAAGTCAATTTGTAACCTAGTCAGGATGATGACAATGGTGATGATGGTGATGATAGATTATTAACATTTATACAGCACTCATCATGTGTCAGGTTTTAAAAAGCATTATTCCATTTGATCCTCCCAATAATCCAATTCACGCACTTGTCATGGCATCACCTCCCTGATGTCATAGTCTTCTTTGAGAATGTGGATAAATATGATCATTTTTATGATTATTTGCTGGGCAAAGTGAAGAGATTAAAAAAATAGAAAGACAGCACCTTCAGCCAAGAAGCTCAACTGGACAGAAGGGTATTTATATGAAGAGATTTACGCGTTACAAATCACTGGGAAGAGAACAAGTATGCATTAATTATCTACCGTATTCAAGGAATTGTGCTAAGCATTTATAAATATCATCTCACTTGTTGCTTACAGCAGATTGGCATTATTATGATGTCCATTTTACATTTGTGGAAGCTGAGGCAGATGGGGTGAAGTGACTTACCCAGTTTAATGCAGTAAGTCTTTGAAACCATATGTGAACTCCATCCTTCCTGTCCCTAGACCCAGAACACCATTCACTGCACCACTTGGCTGCTCAAATATACCCAAAGCAATAGAAAATGAGATGCAAGATAAGATAATGCAAGCCAAGGTCAGAGGGAGATGGGCCACCCATCAATCCATTAAGTAGAAATCTCTGCAGTTAGATAAGGAAATCATTAACAATATGATAGATGGCTCTGAATAATTCCCTGAACTTGAGAGTTGGGAATGACCTCAGCAGCCATCTGATAGGAAATGTTAAGTGATTGTTCAAGGTATTCTAGAAGAAAGGGGAATGCAGCCTCTCTTGATCCTATCTAGCCTATTTTTAGACAGTTCTAATTATTAAGAAGTTGGGGGTTTTTTGGTCTTTTTTCCTAGCATTAAGCTTAAATTGGTCTTTATGAAATTTCCATTGCTCTTCTTGGTTTTTAAAGAGATCAAAGAGAAACAGCTAATCCCCCCATTCCACCCCTAGCTCCCCATCCTCAGCAAATAAGATGGCATAGAGGAGAGAGTGCAGGGTTTAGAATCAGAAAGACCTGAGTTCAAATTTGACCTCAGATACTTATTAGCTTTGTGACCCTGAGCAAGTCATTTAAGTCTGTTTGCCTCAGTATTCTCATCTGTAAAATGAGCTGAAGAAGGAAATGGCAAAGCACTCCAGCATCCTTGCCAAGAAAACCCCAAAAGGAGCCATGAAGAATCATACATGATTAAAATGATTGAACAACATTCAAATCCTTGTAAACCCCTTTAATGTTTCCTATTGAATCTTCTCTTCTTCATATTAATGCTCCTTCAAGAGATCGTTAAATAAAAATTCCTTCAAGGTCCTTAACTATCCTAGTTCCCTTCCTCTGAATACTTTCCAGTATTTTTTTTTAAATCTAAAACTGATCCAAGATGACGTTGAACAAAGTATCTAATTAGGTGATTCAGGATGGGCAGATGATCTAGCAGCTTAATGTCAAACAGTACCGATTACCAAGGGACTGTTTGGGATAATTTTCAATGTGTTTTATGATCTAAAATCTTGGAAACTGACAATTCCTTTATGGCATGTGCAGGACTCCACTCTTAACCAGAATATTTTATTAGTGATTTGATTTTTGATAGAGAGCTGATCTTAGAATCAGGATGTCCAAGATTCCAATAATTCCTGTGAAAATCATATTGCTAGTTGGGGCAGCTAGGTGGCATAGTGGATAAAGCACCGGCCTTGGAGTGAGGAGTACCTGGGTTCAAATCCAGTCTCAGACACTTAATAATGACCTAGCTGTGTGGCCTTGGGCAAGCCAACTTAACTCCATTTGCCTTGCAAAAAAAAAAAAAAAAACTAAAAAAATTATATTGCTAGGTGACCCTAGACCAGTCATTTAGCCTCTATCTATGCCTCAGGTACCTTCGTATGTCTCAATTACAGAAAGGTTGTGACTGACTCAAATGGAGAAAATTATGAGCCCACGAATTACCCATAATGACAAAATCATAGCTCCTTCCTATAGCCATGTATGACAATGGCAAAACAGTTCCTTGATTAAAAACAATGAAGACAGTCCCTTCATTGGCTCCTCTGGATATCCATTTCAAATGTTTTCACATAGGATCCTGGGTGGAAAATAAAGCGAGGAGAAATAGACCAGATGTCTTTTGAATTTAAACTGAATCACTGGATTATGACAGCCACTACCCAGTGCCCAAGGATGTGAACTGACATGTGCTATATATTAAGAATATTCTCTTGTGATTTTACAGAAGGGCAAGAAAGAGAAAATGAACATGAAAATGAAATGATTGGGCACCCACATGTAAGAAAAAGAACAGGGAAACAGGAAACAAATTCTAATCACATTTATGAGGATTAAGGATTGGATCTAGGATTTCATTGAAAAGAGAAAACTCTATATGGTGAAACTTCCTCTATCAATGCAAGTTGATACCCTGCCTTCAACTTTTAGTCTTGGAAAAGTGTTTAGAGCACTGAGAAGTGAAATGGCTTACCCAGGGTCATACAATCAGCAAAAATCAGGAGCAGGACTTGAACCGAAGTTTCCTTATCTTTTAATGCTTCTCTCTGCCCTTCTGCTCCCTCTTAGCATGTCTTAGCAGTCCAGAAATGAGTAGATAAGATTTCTCTCTGCTACTTCTGAGGCAAACAAGGAGGATGAATCTCACATATTTGATTTCTTTTTCTGAACTTCAAATATTAAAAGGCAGAAATCATGTCCTTATCTCAATCTCCAATCTCATGTGCATGCCAATTATCCCCAGTTTCTTTCCATGATCCTAATATCTCATGGTTTTTAGGTCTCATCATCAGCTGATCCTTTCAAACTTGAACTTCCTGGCCTTCCAGAGATGGAGCACAGCAGAACAGGCTGTTTGGTCTATAAATCAGGAAAACATGGGTTCAAGTTCCAACCTGTGATTCATTCTGCCAGAGTGATTGTGATCTTGGACAAGTCATTTAAGCTCTTTGGTGCCCCAGATGTCACTGTCAAACTATATATATCATCAATCTGCTCAGCTGCATGGGTGGAAGAAGTTTTTATCCCATGATGTCCCCAAATCCATGGGAAAGAAGAGAGGAGGGAAAAGAAGGGGAGAAAGGAAAAAAGATCCAATGATAACATTATTCATCTTTTGGATATTTTTCAGCTTGTTAACACCCTTCCTTTAATGTGGACATAGTAATAAAGCAGTTTGTTTTGTTTTGTTTTGTTTTGTTTTAGGTTTATGCAAGGCAAATGGGGTTAAGTGGCTTGCCCAAGGCCACACAGCTAGGTAATTATTAAGTGTCTGAGACCAGATTTGAACCCAGGTACTCCTGACTCCAGGGCCGGTGCTTTATCCACTATGCCACCTAGCCACCCCTACAAAGCAGTTTCAAAGTGGTCTGTTCAAAGCTGAAATGTTTGTGGCAAGGGGTCCATAATCAAGACAGATTAAAAAAAGGCACAGATCTCAATCTATCATGTGTAACTCTTATCCAAACTTTCCCATGTATCCTTCATAGGGACTCCACTCCACACACTGGAAGGCATCCTCAGGGTCCTTTGCAATCAATTGGACACTGGAGAAGCACCGTCACTATTCTTTTTTTCTCATCCTTACTTTATGACCGGTCTAGCCCTTTCAAAAGCATTCCTCCTTTCCCTAGATGCTCCTTTTATTGTTCCTTTTGGCGCATAAGGAACCATTAATGACCAGTTGTACTATATTTATATACTTCACATTTGGCTCTCCAGATCCATTTGGGGTACCTACAATCTTCATTTTCTCAGGGGATAACGTTGGTATTCTATGAATCAGTCCTCTTCAGAGGGATCTTGGGGCTTCTCTGACCTTCACTCTTGCTGTAGGTTACCTCTATCAAAAGTGTAGATAAGGCTCATTTTTCATCATGCATCATGTATCCTTTGATGATTCTCAGTAAAGTTATAATTAGGACTATTGCAATCTGAGAATGTCAAGCCCAGAATCTGTTGGCACTCTGGGCTAATTCACTTGCTAGCAATAAGCAGAGGATCTCTAAACAAAATTATCTCTCTAATTGGATCTAAATCCCTAGATAAATGTCAGCTTTCATAATTACTAATCTCTTATTGAGAAAGATGCATGCTGCTATAGAAAATGGTTTCCAAATGTCTATTCTTATGGTCCCCCCCCAAAAAAAAATCTCATATTTTCATCAAGGATGCTGTTGATATGCATGTAGATTGTTCTCATAAAGACCTTACAGAAATGAGAAAGGAGGCATGTGGGTCAATGGTTATTCCCTCTAGATGCATCCTGCATTTTTTCTGGTGTCCTAAGAATTCTACCTCATACAGATACTTTATCTATAGAAATGAGCACTTGAAGTGTAAATGCTTTTATTGGAAGTGTGAATCATCACATATCCAATTCTCCTTCCAGTGGTTGGATTCTGTCTCCCAAAGCCAGAGTTGTGATGAAAGAGAAAATGCATCCTATGTAAATACCCTTCCACATTCCCATACCATGGGGACTTCCAGTTATTACTGCTTCTCCTTCCTTCTCAAATTTCCTTATGTTATTCACCTGGGTGCACTCTGAATCTCCCCGAGAGGAAAGTAAGCTCTTTGAAGGCAAAATCATGGTTCCCATTTTGTCTTTGCATGCCCAGAATCTAGAATATAATAGGTATTTAATAAATGTTGACGGGATTAAAATTAAAATTTTCTCTTTATCCTATACAAACAAAACTACTAGCAAGTGAATGGGAATAAACACATTGAAATAAAAGATGGAAGATGGATGAAAAATAGATCTGTAGGGAGTGTCTGAAGCCTGAAATAAAGGCATCCAACCCCAAGAAGCTTATGTCCTTCAGGAGCCACTGGAAAAATACTAGCTGAGTGCTTTGCTCAGAAGAATATTTGATTTTTATTTCTCAGACATCAAGAGCATTGGAGAAAGTTTTGCAAGGCAAATTATCTTTTAAGAGATGCCTTTGAGGATACTTCACATTCTGGAATAAAACAACAAAAAAAGGAATTCATGACCATGGAAAGGGAGTGTCTTTGTCCAAAAATGTTGGAATGGCCATTTGCCTGACTTCTTCTCACAGCATCGAATAGTGTCCATCACAGATTTTCTGAGATTAGACAATATATGGAAGGCAAACTGGAGAAGTCTGCCCTTGATTCAAGGAAATGAATATTTACTAAGGGTCTATGGGTACCATGAATTGAGGATACAATGTCAAAAATAACAGCGGTTTATACTTTACTGGTTTTGTGGGTATGTGTGGAAGAATATAGATCAACTCCCCTACCCCATGGCCTTCTAGTATCAAATATCTGGGATGGGTACCATGTCTAAAATTGTTGTAAAAGGACACTTGAGTTACCCTGCCTTTACGAGGTTTGTCCTTTCCTATATAACAACACACTGTCAGCAACCCAATCAGCAAGTATTGTTTTAAATGCTGGGGACATAAAAAATGGCAAAAACATGGTGACTGCCTTCCAAAAGCTTACATTCTAATGAGGGAGACAAATGTAAATAACTTAGTAATAAAGCAATGTTACTGTGTACAAGGCCCTCCTCTAAGCACTGGAGATATAAATCCAAGACTTAAGGTTCATAAATGCTATACATATGGGGTGGGGCCATTTGGATGCCTTTTGACACAGTGAGGGATGACTTTCCACTATGAGCTATGATAGTGTCTGGACCCAAGTTTGTCTAAAGCCTTGGCCTTGACACAGAAGGAATGTTGCTCCTTCCAAGATGAACTGTATCCTGAGTCTATAATGACAAGTGAAAGTGCTCAGTAACTATGAGATCATCAGGATCAAAGCATATAGCAAACCCAAGAGTATAGAGTTCATCATCTAGAAAAGTTGGAGGCTTGGGAGCCTCTTCTTCGAATCTGAGATTCTCCGAGCTGGAGAGGACTTCAGTCTCAGCTAATAAAAAGTCTTCCAAACAGTCTGAAGCTCAAACCTAACTAGATCTTCTGCATGCTAGCCCAATAGTCTTTCAATCATACTACACTCTCCACCTCCTGCCACTATCACCTACAATTCCAGGACATAGGATAGCATTTGCAATTTGATTCTGCAAAATTTTCTAACTATCCATCTATACTAAGGAGCCTTCTGGGAAAACCTCAGAGAAATGGATGATTGGTCCTTAAAATAATATAGCTATGGTCTGTGATTTTGTGAGTCAGGTACTAACTTAGGTCACAACTCATCATGAACTTAGGGGACATGGTCATAGAAAGTTGCCTTCCAATGAAAGGGGTTAAGTAAATTGCCCAAGGTGAGACAATTTATTACAGATCTAGGTCCAGGTACCATGTCATACTGCCTCTTACTTACTTTATATTTAAACAGAGTTCTTCCTAGAGTAAAAATCATAAAGCCATTTGCCTCAGTCACTGGGTTTTGCCACTCTTTGATTATAATTCATATGCCTAAGATACCACAGTGTCTGCTGGGCTTGTAAAAAGAAATAAAAACTTCTAGTGGTTATAGAGAAAGGAAACTGGATTTGAAATGAATATTCCAGCGTTCAAATCATATTTCAAACATTCCAATTTTCCAATCAAGTCATTTAAAATTTAAGAATCTCAAATTTTTAAATGGTAATAATGGAGATAATCATAGTCCTGATCAATAATGACAATAATGTGATAATCTGATAAAATAAGCTATGTAAAGTGCTTTGCAAACTTCAAACTACTCTATTATCATCCCTTATAATCATCAAAGTAACATGAGCAAGATGAGGTGGGGGGTTGCCTAACAATTGCTCATCCTCTGTTTCTGTCATAATTAGCATCTTCCTTTCTAGTTTTTTCTTGCTTTTTTGCTCTTTTCAACTGTAACATTTTGACATTTTGACATCCCTGATATTCTCCCTCATCTTGACTCTCAGTTTCTTTCTCTAAGACAACCCCATGCTCAGTTTAACTTGATTTTGCCTGGGGATAGACTTTCAAGTAGTAAAGCCAGGTTGGGTAAGGATGGCTTTTGACTGGAGCCAACAAGGGAAAGAGACTCTACCTTTTTAACATATTTGAACCTTGTCTTCTGGATTCATGTGACTTGCTTCCTTTATGCCTATCTGCCTTTCAGTTACAATTAAAGAATATTACAGCCTCCTCTCAAGGATGGTTAAAAGTCTCATCGTTGATAAAGGATCCCTTGGGATCCCAAAAGACAAAATGGCAAGCCCCACAGAATCTTCCAGAAAGCGAAAAGTCACAAAAAGTATCCTGAGAGATAAAGGTAGAGATCTAGCACCTAGACAAGTGGAAGGGATGATCATCTCTAGGCAGTAAGGCAATTAATCTTACTTGCCTTTCTTGTATATATTGTTCTTTCTACAGACTGTCCGCCATTTGGAGAATACTGTTTGTTTCTGATTCTCTTAAAGGTTCAGATCAGACACCACCAGGACCCTAGATAAGGCTTTTCCTGACTATTCTAGGTGTTGGTACTCATTTCCATCAAAATTACTTAGGATTTATTTTGCAAGTAAATTATCTTTTTTTTAAACCCATATGGCCTTGCCATAAAATGCAAACTCCTTGAGAGCAGGGACTCTTAGTTTTTGTTTGTGCATTCCCAGCACCTAGTGGAGTGTCTGTAGCAGAGTAGGAGTTCATTCAATCAAAGCATTCAATCAAATGCTTTCCACATGCCCAATGATTTGAGCCTGTCCTATTTCACTATAAATGGGAAAAGCAGAAAAAGAAGAGAAAATTTTGGCCAAACATCAGATATGTCTTCGTTGTACAGTAATGAACTGAGCACAGAAGTTACCTTGGGCAATCCAGAACACATAGTAGTCTTCAGATTTCAACATCCACTGCCACTGATTATCTAGCAAAAGACCATAGCCAGCATCCAAGCAGACATTTGTCAATCCCACTTGACGTATGTCAGTTTAAACTGCCAAAAAAAGGTAAGACTTTCCTTTGTTGGAGACAAACTAACTAGCCTGGATTTATCGGAGCCAGCGTCCAAGCTCTGTGTGAACACTTAAGGAATCAGCAGGATGGGTCTGAGATGAAGACACTTTGAAAGATGAAATATATTTTCCTGTAACTACAAAAAAAAGAAAAGATTGTTTGGGTATGGTCTGAACTAAGCAAAATGGAGACAGACATTTTCAGGAAATCCCTCTCCCTGTCTTTCTGAGTGACACTCATTTCCTGTCCAAATTATGTTTTCAGACAACTTGACTTGACTAATTGCTCAGAAGGTCCTTAGGGGTTAGAGAGTTGCTCTATACATTGGAGATAAGAAGATGCCACAGGGATATTTAACAGGAGACAATGTTATTTTGGAGACTTTTTTTAATTAAATGACTGTCTAGCTAACTTCCAGGTGAGATGAAATTGAATGTTGGTCCCATGATGATTGAATGAATGTTGGCCATGTTGATTTTGCTATGCCAAATCATTCCTTTTGATGGTGTGTAAGATCAGTGATGGAGAAGAGCATCAGAACTATGAAGCTCTTTAAGGAAAGGTACAGCCAGACTGGGAACATTCAATACACAGTGAAATTAAAACTAACTAAAATCTTTAATTGTTCATGCAACTTGTAAGCAACTGCTACTTTAAAAAAATCTTCCTTAATTATTTTCCATCTTGAAATATGCTCCAGGGAGTCTTTTTGAGAATCTGTATCCCCTGAGTTGAAAGCATCCACACCTGCCATGGCAACATGTCTCCCTCATCTAATTTACAGAATAACTCTATTGGTAGGATGACTGTCATTATTTGGCCTAATACAATCTTATGATGCGAAGTCAGGTATCCAAGACTACATTCCTCTGGCTATACCCACTCATAACAAAAGGATCTTTTTGCCCTAGGACACCTGACAGGTTGATGCTCTTCAGGTGAGCAGGGAGAGTTGACAGAAGTTCTTTATGGAATCAGGAATACCCGAGTACACATCCTTCCTCAGACGTTTGAAGACCAAGGTCCAGAGAAGAAGAGAGACTTTCCTATGGTCACAGGGGTATTTTTAAATCTGGAAGACAAACCCTTTGGACTTTGCTGATTCCCCCTTCCACATTACTTCTTCCTCTTCAACAGATGTATTTGGCAACACAAGTTCTGTGTTGACAGATGGCATTGTGCGTAACTACTTTGCTGGCATGAAATGGAAGAAAAAGTACTCTTGTCTTTCTCTGCTCAGAGGGCAAGGCTAGGAATAAGGGGAGAAACTAGGGAGCAAAATGGCAGCTCTTCCTAAAGAAGGATTCCAAAGTAGAATTGAGTGAGCCCAGAACATGGTGGGGGGGGGGTGAGGAGAATTGCCTCTTAGATTTTCAAGGAAAGGCAGGGAAATCATTTAATGGAGAAGGATTTGGTTATAGAAGGAATTCTTGTCACCATAAGAATTGAATGAGAAGCTCTTTCAGGACCTTTCCCAATGTCATATTTAGTAAGTACACAAAAAACTTAAAACTGTTTATCTAAAATGAACCACTAATCTCTAAGCTTTGGCTGCTTTATCTGTACAATGATGATAACAAAGAAGGGCCATTGAAGAGAGAAAAGCTGTGTGTGTTATCGTTATCATTGTTATTTCTTTCATAAACAGTGAATGCTGTATTCACAATAACGAATCCCTTTCAAAATCCTCCTAATCAGTCCTCATATGTGGCTGGCTTCAGTGGTGGGATTCAAGTAACTTAACAACCAGTTTGCCAAAGTCAGCATAAAAATTAGGTATCAGTCCTGCTGAACTGGAGTGAACCGAATCCCACCACTGGTTGGCTTATTCCAGTCATTAGCAATAGTTACATATAACTCATCTATGCATTTTTTCCTACATCAGCCTTATTGTGTAGTTGTAGCAACTCTATTTGTAAATAAAGAAGCTGAGGCCCAGAGATGATAAAGTAACTTTTCTATAATCACATGGGTAGAAGGTTGCCCCAAAGGCAGCGATGGGGACATAGAACCTCATGTTCAAGAGTCTTGATACTATATCAATCCAATCAAAAGCCACAAATATTTATTTATCACTAATTATACAAGACATTGTCTATACTACCAGCAGCATCACCACCAACGCACATCACAACTTTTCATTAAGATGTCAGCAAACATGATCCAGTTCCTGTCCAGTGTTCTCTGTCTCCCTAGAGATTAGCTACACAACACCTCCTCTCTCCCCCAAGCATTCAGGCTAGAGAAGTCAGAGAGGGCAATCAAGTCCTAGCAGCAGCCTTTCAGAATGTGAGCCCTCACCCTATTCATCTGCCACTCAATACTTTGCCAATGGCAAACAAGCTCTCACTACCTGTTATTTTCCTTATCCTTTTTTGACTCAGTTACCAACTGGGATCTTACCCTCACACAGGGTGATTTCAAAGTCCATGCTCACATCCTGAGTTTCCTAACCCCCTAATTCCTCAGTCTTCTTGGTCATACAACCTACTACTTCACCAGAGATCATCCATATAGAAGGATGGCCATACTCTGAATGTCACCATACCCATAATCAGTCTAGTTTCTTAATCAAAAGCTCTCTGATCACCACCTTGCTCAGAAGGCCTCAGGCCTTCCAGGCAAATTGTTATCCCTTATCCTCAGTTCTACCGGCCCAGACCTTCTTGGGCCATTACCACTGCTTGGATTTCCTTTCTACCCAATATCCAATTCCCAGTTCACCAGTTCGATTCTTCACTATCTTGTCTACTTAAATCTTTCAGCTTTGTCATATTGCTGCTAATCCTTGCTAAACGTGGGCCTTAGATTATTTTAATCAGCTCCCAACTTTTGCACTGCTAAATGTAGTTAGAAACCCATGCTATAAAGTATCACCTGGGCTTTCGTAATAGCAAGCAGTCCTCTCATTCCTCCCCAATTGATTATCTAACTCATTTCTCAAAGGATGTATTGAAAATCTTTTCTGCTCTCCTCAAGCATTTAACTTCCCTTCCCAAGTAAAGATCTAGATTCTCCCTTTGTTGAGAAAAGTGAAGCCATGTGCTATGAGATCCTGACTCTCACCTCTTCATCACAAAACATTATTGATCCCCCGTCCCCACTTCCTAGGCTCTTATAAGGTGCTAACCCTTCTCCTTGCCCAGACCAACTCTTTTATATGTGCAGTTGGCCGAATTTTTCTTTTCCTACTGATTGCAGCCCCAATCTCTCTTCCTCTAATTTTCAATCATTCCCTTATGATTATTGTTTTTTATTACTTAAAAAGTGCCTAATTTCACCCAATATGAAACCTTCACTAGACTAGATGCTATTAAGTCTTCAGACTTAATACTCCTATATCTCTTCTCCTTTTCTTAGCCAAACACCTAGAAAATTCTATTAACATTCACTCCTTCCATTTCATTTCCTCTCACATATTCCTCAATCCTCTGCAATCTGGCTTCAGAACTCACCACACAACTGAATCTACTCTCTCCCAAGATAAACCAGGTAGTCATTTTTCATTCTTCTTCCTTATTCCCTCTTGGATGCATTTGACAATAATGATCACTTTTCTGGTGAAAATTATAACAATGATACTCTCCTATCTGGGCTTACATGATACTACTCTTTCCCGGTTCTTTTACATGTCTCAGTTTCTTTTACTAGTTAATTATCCACAATCCATGCACCCACTTGAGGTATTCTCCAAGACTCTTCTCCCCTGGACCTTCTTTTCTCTCAACACCTTCTTATTTGGTCATTCCCCTTACTCCCATGACTTAAATTATCCTCTCTGTGTTGATGACTTCCAGAGTTTTGTATTTCACCGACAGTCTCCACGAAGTTTCAGACCCTTATCACCAACTGCCCTTGGACCTTGCATACTGGATATTCCAGAACATTTTAATCTCATTATGCCTAAAACTCAATGAATAATCTCCCCTTAAAAAGTTCTTCCCACGTCCAAACTTCCCAATTTTACCATGCCTCCAGTCTCCCAGGTTGATAACATGAATGTTACCCATCAGTTTCTTTGTCTCTCTGTCTCTATCTCTCACTCTCCCAGGACTTCCACTCAGTGTGAAATCTTGCTAATTCAATGTTACAGCAAACCCCTCTTGGTCTACCTCTTTCTCTCAGATGACTCCCTCATAATGTCTTAACAAAATTATGGCAATGACTATGCCCCTGCCTGAGTCTTTCCCCATTCCAGTTATCCTCCACAGAGTTACTCAGATGATTTGAATTACTTACATGACTGTATCACTTCTGTGTTCAATGAATGACATCTGCCTCCTATTCATTCTTGAGTTTGTCTTTTACTAAACTTCTTTGTTTGACTTAAAGCCCTTCCTAGCCTGGTCCCAACCTATCTTTCCAGACTCAGTAGACATGATTCTCCCATTCACTCTTGGAATCCAGCCCCACTGCCCCTCTCTCTATTCTTTGACCTCTTTATTCCATCTTCAAGTATTTGTAATGGTACCTTCCCCTCATGTAAGGGATGTATTTACCATTCCCCTCTCTCTTTAAGAATTCCTATTTCTCTTCAAGATTCCATTCTAGTGTTCTTCCTCCCAACTATCTTGCATTCAATTATCTTATATTTATTCTGTTCATGTATATATATATATATATATACATATATACATATATTATATATATATATATATATTATATATAGTTGTTCTCTCCCTACTCAGAAGTGAATTGGCACAGTCATTAAACTTATTGGATACCTACTATGTGCTAACCAATAGTGATATAAAAAAAGGCAAAAGATAGTCCTTGCTCTCAAGGAGCTGACAATCTAAATAAAGCCTTTGAGAATAGTGACTGTTTCATTCTTTTTAGTTGTATCCCTAGCTAAGTAAGATCTTAGGAAAAAATATTTTAAATGATGGGGCTGGTGATACAAAGGCAATATGAGAAGTATCTCCTACCCTCAGAGAGTTTATTTTGTTTGTCATGTTTCCTTCTCCCTCTCTGTTTCATGCTGTTGTGTGGTGAACATCGAAATTATCTCTGACATTTAGAATAATAAATCCAGGCATTGGTATTTCATTGGGGGGGGGTCAATCCCTTTGATACAGATCATGATGTTCTATAGCTTAATGAACATGATAGAGAGAGTGACATGAAGCTCAGCGAGGTCACACAGCTAACACATGATAGAGACAGTCTCTAAACAGGCCTTTCTGCCCAAGATCTGACCAACAAAAGATGTGTGATGCAACACTCCCTTCAAGACATTTCAATTAAAAACAAACACATAGATAACATCTATTTATGTTACCTTTCTATTTAAAGGTATAGAGAAAGAGAGAGAGGGAGGGAGAGAGAAAGGAAGAGTTAGATAAAAAGAAAAATGAGAGAGAAAATTGAGAGAAATGATAGAAAGATGGCCAGAGAGAGAGAGAGAGAGAGAGAGAGAGAGAGAGATGATAGGGAGAATCTAGTTTTTAAAGGCACAGGAACAGTGAAGAGCTCTTTAGCAGAAAAACAACAATGTTCCTACAGGTCTGTCCACAGCTTCTCCCTGATATGTCAGCACAGACCAGTCTTGCTCTCAGTATATGAGCGTCAGGCATAGGCGGCCTGACTGCTCCCAGTTCAAATCTGTCAGCCCAAGTATTAAGTGACTGCAAGCCCCACTTACCTTTGTTGTACATATTGGTTGGAACTTGAACATCACTCAGACTAATGTTGACAGGTAAGTTGTTAAAATGGTCATTTGGAACCAAGATGAACTCCTTCCCCAGCTCCAAATATTTCCCTTCCTCATCTTGTTCGTTAATCAGAACTGCGTTGAAATATTCATACTGAAAGAGGAAATTAAATGAAATGACTTGTTACAATGTGCAAATACATGATTTGTGTATTTGATGAGGTTTTTTTTTTTTTTTATAATTTTCCATTCATTGACATCCACGTGTGAGTCTGGCTAAAAGTAAATGTGTTTCTTTGTTTTTTCTTATTCAATTGAAAGATACAAAATGGGCCTGCCCAGTTGTGATGGTTAAAAAAAAATGACTATCTGTTTCATGGTTTTGGAGAAAAATCTGTTAAAGGGAATCTAGAAATGCAAATCTGTCACTTTGTCTCAAATGGAAAATTGCCTGAAAAAGTTATCCCTTATCATGCCCCGATTCTCTTTCTGAGTTCAGATCTCACTTTAGACACCTTTTTTGTTTCTTTTTTTAAACAAATACAAAATAAGAAAAGAAAAAAAAATCACCTTGTGCAGAAAATAGGAGAGGTTTCAATATAAAACAATGAAGTTCAATTTCAAGAAAGTCAGAATAAAAAATAGCATTCTGTATATTCAAAGTTGCCCTGCTTTTCTTTGTTCCCTTGTAGGTTTACTTTTGTTCTCTGCAGTGTGCTTCTTACCTTATCCCCCCCCCCCCGAAGGCTACAATTAAACTTAGATATCGATGTATATAAACATATATAAACCCATATACATATATACATAATTATAATCCTACCCATACATATGTATCACCTTCAATCCATTCCATGCTTATTTCCTACTGCCATCTATTTCTCTGAATGGGGTCATCCGCCACCTTCATAAGTTCAAATCTTTCTATTCTTTTCTCAATCAATCAACCAACTCATCATTTCCTAAACCACAGCTACATTCCAACCCAATCACATTCTGAGTCATGATAGACTCTTTTCAATTTTCTACATATCTTGTATTCTTCACTGCATGTATTTTATTTATAAAAGAAAACTTTAAAGTAATCTAAAGTGTCCATTTTATACTTCCAACAATGCTCTCATCTTATAATATGGTTTAAGGTCTGATACTACTGAATCTGTTTCCTTTACATCTTTCTTCCCCTGGAAAAAGCTTCTCAACTTTTGTTCTTCCAAATGAACTTAGCTATTTTTTCCTAATTGAATAAGATTTTTTTCATAATTTAACTGAGATGGCATTACATAAATGAATTGATTAGGTAAAATTATCATATTTTTAGTATATTGACTTTATCTACCCATGAACAGCAAATACTATTTCAGTTATTGACATCTGACTTTATTGGGATAAAAAATGTTTTATGTTTATATTTTTATAGTTCCTGAGTCTGTTTTGGAAGGTATACTCTCGATAAAACAATATTGAATAGTATGACTGACCTATAGTGTAGTTTCCCTATTTTTATCCTTTGATTAAATCAATTTTAGTTTTAATCTGAGATGATTTTTGACATAATAAATTCTACTCCTGACTTTGTTTTATATTTGTGCTATCTCTCTTTTCTTATAGCAATTCTTGAAATCAGCAAACTGTTGAATTCAAATTGTTAATTGAGTAGCAGTTTCTATCCTATAGGTAACTCCATCCCATCCCCATTTTAAACTAATTATTTGTTATAAATTTGTTATAAATTTTGTTATAAATTTTCCCATTTTCCTTCACTGTTCTTCCATTCCTATTTCTATGCTTCCTCTTTCCTCCACTTTATTTCCTACCTGTCACCTTTCCCTTCTATTCCTTGACCTATGCTCCACCTTTAAAATTCCCTCCCTTATCCTCTTTCCCTATACTTCCTGCATGTTGAAAATTTTATCCACACACATGGTTCCCTCTTTAACCCATTACCAATGAGAATAAGATTTCATTACTACTCTTCCTCCTCCCTGCAAGCTTCTTCTGCATCTTTTCCTTTTTTGACTCATTTGTATAAGATAATTGCTCCTTTTTTCTCTCTTTAAATTCTTTTATTTTTTTAGAATATATCACATCTTAGTTCAGTCCAAGTCTTTCTTTCAGACTACCCATATAAAAATGACTGTCATAAAAACTGATATTTTCATATATTAAAAGTAAACAATTTGACCTTATTATAATTAGTCCTTAATGTTTATATCATATTTCTCTTGAATGTTATATGTTGAAATTTTCCTTGGATTTGGTTGTTTTTGTCATAAAAATCTGAAAGTCTTTGAGTTTGTTAAGTAACCATTTTTTTTCCATTTAGGATAATACTTATCTTTGCTGGTAAGTCATTCTTGGTTGTAACCCCAGCGCTTTTGCTCTAAAATATATGGTCCTTCAATGTTGTAGCTTCTAGGTCTTCAGTAATTCTTATTGTAACTCCATAATATATAAGTTGTTCATTTGGTTTTTTTTTCCTTTTTACTTCGAATATTTTCTCTCTAACCTTGGAGTTCTGAAACTTTTATACGATATTCCTGCAGGTTTTCCTCTCTTTCTTTTTCCTTTTTTTTTTCTCCTTTTCCTTCTTGTTCTCGAAATTCAGGGTAGTTTTCATTGATATTTTCTTTTAATATTGTTTCAAAAATTCTTTTTAAACAAAATTTTCAGACAGTCTGATTATTCTTATTGTTATTTTTGATATCTTAGAATTTCATTAGCTTCCCTTTGCTAAATTCTACTTTTCAATGAACTAATTAAGATTTTGATTCTCTATTTCAAGTAAACTTTCTTTTCATAATTTTCTTGGATTATTTTTTTTCCCTTAATCTTAATTGATTTTCAAAATCCTTCTTAAGTTGGTCCAGGAAACCTTTTTGTTCTTAGAACCATTTGACATTTCTCATCAAAAATGTAGAAAGATTTGCAAAAACTGATGCCAATTGAAATGAGCAGTTATCAGAAGGCAATTGTACACATTAACAACATTATGTGATGACCAACTATAACAGACTTAGCTTTTCTATTATTATGCCTCCTTATTAGCTCATTGCAGTTTGGTTTCTGTCACTTGCCACCTGCCTACAATTTATTTTGTCAAAGCTATCAGTGATGTCAATACTGTTAAGCCCCAGTACACTCTTCTCAATTCTCCTTCTTCTTGACTTCTCTGCACTGTGGAAACTGTCCTCCCTGGAATTTCATGACATTTCTTTATCTTGCTCTCCTTTTGACCTGTCTGATCTCTTATTTTCACGTTCCTCTGTAGGATCATCATTGGCCATTCAAATTCTCAAGTCTCTATGTGGCTATTCCCCACAGCACATGTCTGGAGAACTCCTTCTCTTCTTCAACTTGATTTCTGAAAGATCACATTGTCTCCCAAGGATATTTCTGCCATTTCAAGACAGATAATGCCAAAATATAGATACCTCTTCTTTCACAGACTAAACTCCAAACCTCTAACTGCCACCCCCAAAACTTCCAGTTGATTATCACACAACTATCTCAAATTCAATATTTCCAACACAGAGGTTATTATATCCCCCCCAACCTCCTCCCTATTCTTAACTTTCCCTTTTTTCTTTCAAAGTCACTGCCATTCTGTGGGTCCTAAACATGTATAATCTAGAATACATCCACAACTCTTCATTCACGCATATATCCAATCAGTTGCCAAGCTTTGTGGAAGAATTAGAATCCATATATTTGGCCTACCTTTTGATATTCTAAAGACTACCATACTAGTAAAGGTCTTTAGCACTTCTTGTTAGAACCATTATATTAGTCCCTTAATTAGTCACCTACCTTACTCATGTGATGTAGTATAGAAGGCACTGAACTTTGATTCAGGCACATGGAGATTCAAATTCACTCTTAATAGTTGTGTAACACAAGGTTATTTTACTTCCCTATGGCTTAGTTTCTATTTTTTAAGATAAGGGTTTTGAACTCAATCTCCAGGATTCTTTCTAGCTCTGAAATACCATCCTGTGATGTTAAAATCCCCTCTCCAATTCATCTTCCAAATAGGTGCCAAACTGATTTTTCGATAGCACAGATTCAATCAAGTCCCCCTGCACAAGCCTCTTTACTGGTTCTTTATCATCTCTGAGATAAAGTACAGATCTTTCTGTTTGACATCTAAGATGCTTCCCAAGATGACTCCAGTTGAACTTTCCAGGTTGATCCCATGGAAGAGACTTTGAATTGATAGAGAATAGGTTAATGTAAGTACTAGAAGTTAAAGTTGGACAACCTGATAAATTAAGATGGGGCTGACACTCCATCAAAAAAATGGAATTGTTAGTACATCAAAAATAATGTTCTGTTTTGTGCCATTTTGGATAGCAAATAACTTTTGCTAGAAACAAAGATAGCAGCAGAAAATCCAAAAATATTCCACCTAAACTTTTTCTCTGTTTCATCACTAGAACCAATTGTGCACAAACTTTCACGATCATGATGCATAGGTTTTGTGACCCCCAGGTGGCCTCTAGTTGCCCCTTTCAACATCACCTACTTGTTATGGATTTTTCAACTACTTTCAAAGGTTCTAGCTCCTTGGAGAGGGTGGGACAAGAAAAGAAACCAAGGTAGGGAACTGTCCAGCACAAATCACAAATTAATATTAGCTCCATTTTATTGTATTTTTTTATTTTGTCAACCATTCCTTGATAATATTTAATTCTTATTCTGACCCCATTCAGACAGGCTGAGAGTTTGGCACTTCAGATCTAATCCACAATCCTTCTATTCACAGGTTAATAAATAGAGATCAAAAGAAGTTAAAAGGCATGGCCCAGGTCACACAGGTAATATATAGCAGATCCGAGTTTTTAAGCAGGTTCTTATCTCCAAATCCTTGCTTCAAATCATGTTGCTTCCTTGGAATGCATACCTTCTCAAGAGAAACTATGCTTAGGTGAACTATTTTAGGAAATCAAGTACTCTCTTGTTTGTTTATTTGCTTGTTTATACCTCCAGGCAAATAAAAAGATGAAAGACCTTCAATTAAAATAAAAATGTGCACAAGGAAAAAACCATGAATATTACATTCATATGAATACACAAAATGTGAGTAAAGCTTCATCACAGCACTTTACAGAAAAAAGACAATGACATAATAGACTGAGCCTGGGTGTAGGCAAGAATGATTAGCCTTTAGTTACCCAGCAGCCTGCAGGATACCATGGCTGAATTATCTAAGAGTCACTCAGAAGATTTCCTAGCACATAGAACATCGAGAAGGAAGATGTATGCTATGTATTATATTAAATGACATCTTAATCTTCCCAGGACCAAAGCACTTCCCAGAAAGGTAACAATGCTAAGAGAGCCAAAGCCTTCAAGGCTATTCTTCCCTATAACAAGAAATTTAATTTATTGAAGAATGAATTATATGCCCATTCTCAATAGAATGATGTGATTTTTTTTCTTTTCCCTGAGCTCTTTTTTTTTTGTATGTTGAGATATCTTATGGGACCTTTGATTTCCAAGTAATTAAATTATCCATGAAGCTCAGCATGCCAATGAAGTCAGGAAGAAAGCAGAGGTGGCTGATTTCCCAAAAGAAATGTATCAGTTACCCATGATCAATGCACTTCCCTTTTCATCCCCCAGTGGATATGTCCAGCCCACTCTATCTTTGTAGGTCTGACACATGACATTGAAATGATTTAGCAATTAAGAAAGGAGGAATTCTGTGAGCTGCACAATGTGTTATGATTTTGTCTCAGCAATGAGGTTTGTCAGGTCATAAGGAAATTTTATTTGGTTTCATTCTAATGGGATTTTTAAGGTGTCATTCATCAGATGATGATATTGATGAATACTGAATAGTCTCTGGAGGAGAAGTATTTGGATGATCAGGTAAATCTTGTGGGAGCTCTTAGAGTCTCACCTCAGGAAAGGACAATGCACAGTTAGAACTCTTAGCTCAAGTTCATTCTGGCTTTATACCAATACTCTATGAAGAAGGATCAATCACAATTGGGAGGCCATAAAACAATCACTATGCCGTCCTATGATTAGAAACTCCTGCAGTTGAAGTTTCCTTTCAAATGGAGTTCCAGCATCCATTTCATTCCTCCAAGACAGCATTTTTTTTCCCCTAATGTTGTATTTGCCCTGTGACTCAATTGCTTTAAAATCTTTGGTGGTTTCCATTGCGTAAAGGAAGAAGTCCAAACTACCTTTGGACTACCAAACTACCTCTTCCAAAATTCAACTAATGTGAGAAATCAGACTGTCAAGGACATCTGCATACTGGTATAACTAATTTTACAACCTCATTTCTCACTATTCCCCAATATTAAATATCTGTTCCCATCAGTGAAGTCTACTCAATTTATTTACATTTTTTCCTTTACAATTTCTCTTACATTCCATGAAAGTTTCCCTTCCCCTTCTAGGAAAGTTCCTACTCAATTCATATTGACTATCAAAAGTCTCCTAATCCTACAAAGTCCAGCTGGATCCCCATTTTCTGTCCCAAGTTCCCCATGATAATTCCATTCCTTAGTTGTTTCTCTTTTCTCTGTGCTCCTATATACTTTATTGTCTGTATCATTCACAATGATAGGACATTAAGTGGTAAAGAGACCACTCAATTCTTTCTTTTTTTGGTGATGAGGAATCAGGAGTCCAAATGGGTTCAGGAAAATGTTACTGTATAGTTGGTGCCAACGTCACCAAAGTCCAAAAGTCCATTCTCCCAGGTCATCCCTCATGGTATCTTTCAATGCTCAGAGCTCACAGCTTATATTTCTCTATCAAAAATAAATGAATAAGCATTTATTCAAAGCAATTTTTTCACAAATATCCTCTGTACTCTCCTCTCTTTCCTTTCTCAACTCTTGTGAATCAGATCAATTCTGTACCTGAATTCCTCTCAAGCTTCTTCCATTTCCAATCATGCCTTATCAAACCTCAACCTTGAACCTCCCACCAGCCAAAGCCTTTGTTCCTATCCAGATTCAAATGAACATAGTTGAAGTATTCACTGCTGACTGGGTTCATTACAAATTTGTGATACAAGCCACACTAATCACATTCACCACGGAGGCTTTTATAAACAACAACCCCAGTCCTCCATAGAACCCCTCATTCTGAACTTTCAGATGAATCCTTCCCCTTATGCTTCAGTGACAAAAATTATTATTTCTTTCATAAAGTAAAAACTAATTTTTGAATTGGAATCAAGGTTTTTTCCCTCATTTTTCCACTTCTTCCAAAATTAAACTAATGTGAGAAATCAGAGGCAAAGATTTACACATTTCTCAAATAAGAGGAAGCAAAAAAGTTCTAAATTTAGGTGACTGCATAAATTCCTTCTCATGTTTATCCAGACAGGTCTAGGAAAATGTGTAAGCTTTTTTTTTGTCATACAGGTGTTATAGAAAGTGATAAAATTTTTTGAACAAGGCTTGAGTGATCTAAGTCACATACTCCCAAGACCCTCATTAGAATAAGTCCACATCTCATAATACTAATTTTCTCATCAATCATTAACCAATTAGAGTTTATTGCCATCTTCAGGAATACCTGCTTTTCATTTCAAGCCTACCACCAGGAAGGTCTTTGGTATTTTATTAAGAAAATGCTAGAAATATTAATAAAGTGATTAATTACCCAGAAAGTATGTCTCTTGAAGTTTTAAACATCATAGCAACAAAAAAGAATGAGGCCATTTGCCAAAATCCACCTCTTCTCATATGTTCCTCAGTTCACATCACTCAGGTACCTTTCCCTTCTTTAAACTCTATTTCATATAAAGAGGTAGCTCTTCTATTTGTCATGATGTCTAGATTTCCCCTTGCTCTTAGTCTCTCCAATAATTTCCAGAAGATTTTCTTTCTATCTATCATTGTTTTCTCTAGTCTTAAAAAGTCCTTATTTTGATCTTAACAGCCCCATTAGCAACTATGCTATGACCTTCAAATTCTTCATGTTTAAACTCATTGTGAAAACCAGGTTCACTAGGTGCCTCACCTTCCCTACAAAACCCTCTACAATCTGACTTTCAATCACATCATTAAACCAAAACTAATGAACAAAATGAAATTTAAGGAGGGAGAGAGTAATGCAAACTGAAGGTGTCAAGAAAGAGGTCTAGAAGGAAATGGGAACTAATAGTATACATGAATGAAACCAAATATAAGAAATGAAAATGAGGGAGGGGAGGTATAGTCTAGGATCTGCAGAAAAGTAGGCAGACAGAAGAAATGTTGATTTCAGAGCGAAGCAAGGGGACCAATTTGGTCAGAATGTAGATTGGATAGGGGCAGAAGGTCAAGATAAAATATGACCAAAGAGGTAGGGAGAACAAACATTATAAAGGATTTTAAATGCTAAGCACAGGTTTGTGGGGGTGTAGGGTATGTTCAGGGAAGAATAGTACTTCTGGTGTGATAGTTGCTTATCCTTTTTCAGGACTCCTTTTCATCTTTGATGTTCACCTGATACAACTAACTGTCCCTTGTGGCTCCAAAAAGCTGTAGTGTTCCTAGGGGCCAGACTCAAACCATTTCAGGAGAGGTTAAATAAGAATAAGGGTAATTGAGGGGGTCTCAAATCCACCAGGGAGTTAGGAGGCAGTTTAACCCAAGCATGAAAAGACTTTCCCTGGGAAGTCAATTCCCCTGGAATTGGTGAATAAGAACAATTTGTTCCAATAACCATCAAGGTGGCTGAAGCAGGTTCTGTGGCGGGCTTAGTGCTTAGACATTTAAGATGCCAAGGTCATTCACTGTATTTCATCTTGATTCTATCCTGCCATTGAACTGTAATGACTCTGACAGAGTGAGGCCAACTACTTCGTTCAACTTTGCCTCATTTTAGTCCAATTTACACATGAATCAAAAACTCACTCAAATCGTTGTACCATTTTTACCTAACTCAAAGTCCTATTGTGACAGGCAAGTGATAAAGCATCAGGTACAACCACAATGGAAGCTCTAGTCCCAACCCTGCACACTAGTGGTTCAGGTCATAGGGCCATCTTCTCAATTAAAACAGCAGTGGAATTCAGTATCCTCTTAGGTTTCTGAGCAGTTCTTTTACGGACCATATTGCTTACCTCCTGATGTAAGGAGGGGGCTAGAAAGGTATCCTAAAAATTGTCAGCTTACCCAACCCTGACCTGATTACTACCACAGGGATCCTGCCCTGAGGTCAAAATACAAGTACAAAAACTTATGCAAAGGCAAATACATGGAAATACATGTGCAAGCTATAGGCTATAAGACCTAGTAGAGCTGAAAGACAAACAGCTCTTGTTGTAAGAGAATTCAGGAAATAACTCATGCAAATCACAGTCCTGAGTGAAACAAGACTGACAAATTGAAATCAGAACTAGCTGCACATTTTCTCCTGGATTGGCTGAGGTTAAGGGGTACTATGAAGCTGGCAGAGATTTTGCAATCAAGCTAATATCGTCAACAAGGTTCTATGCCTATCAAAAAGAGTGACAACAGGCTCTTGGCAATGAGATTTCCTGTTGCAGAAAAAATACCCATCTATGGTCCCACCATTCCAAACCCAGCTGAAGTCAAAGATAAATTTTAAAAAGACAGAGGGACTTTCATGTTCAGAGTGACTTTAAAACTAGAGGAGTCTCAGACTACTAGACATGACAGGGAGTTCTTGGAGGAATGGAGTTGGAAACAGCAATGATCACTTATTCCTGAAGACTTATGCATCTCATGATGTTCTTCTCACCAACACTGTCTTATATTTACTAAATATAACAAATGCACACCCACAACAAGCATTGGCATTTAATAGATTAAGTGATTGTAAGGAGAAGAGACAGAATTTGAAAGATATGAAGGCAATTAATCTGTGGATTGATCTTAAATGACTACCCAATGAATTAATATCAATAGATGAATGATTCCCTGAAAAAATTTTGTCACTTATTGAGAAAATATTAGCAGCAATGGAGCAAAAAAAGAATGGACAGCTTTCAGAGATTTGGTATACAGTACTATATTTGCTCATCTGAACCAGAACAATCACAAACATCAAAACAGATTTTATGAAAATGAGGGGGCAAATTCAAAAGCTGAGAACTCCACCAGGTTCACCAGCAGCATAGTTCATCCATCCTCAAGAAGTCAACATTTAGTTCCATAAACTGCAAAATACAAGTGAAACTTAGAGATATGCAATATTTTTGGTTTAGTAAGAAGGCAGATAAAATTCAGTTTTATGCTGATAGTAACAATCCAAGATGTTTTTGGAGTCTGAAGGTTATTTATTGTTCAAAGACTTTTTGTATCTTAACTACTCAGTGGTGATGGTCACATTGATTAGTGATAAGGACATGATCCTAGAAAGATGGAATGAACAGTTTCACAGTATTTTCAAGAGATTATCATCAATCAATGCTGAAGCCATTGACCATTTACCTCAGGTTGAAGCCAATCCCTCCCTATCTGATATTCCAACTGAAGAAGAAATTTTGAATGCCATTAGGCTCCTTTTATATGCCAAAGCTTTTAGTGAGATATGTCAATTTAGAGAAACCTTTCATGTTCTCGTGTACTGTCTGTGCCCAATCTGTGGTAGAACATTCTGAGCTCATCTTGACCCAATCAGTCACAGTTGCATACATTATAATTTGACTCTAACAAAGTGATGCCATTTTGGTTCTCTCTGAGAATGAAGAACAACAACTACCCAACAAATGTGTACTTTATTACAGAGGGAATAGAGAATCAATGAAGTTTCTTCAGACGAGAAATGATATAGGCAGAAGATTTGAATTCTTCTTATCAGGAAGGAACTCATTGGTTCCCATGTCTTTCCTATTCTGCCTGACATTCTAAATTGATAATGACCTCTTAAGAAAGTTAATAATATTAGGGGTGGAGCTTTCAATATCAAACAAAAAGTTTTAATAGTAGATTTTTATTAGTATCTTTTGTCTTCATAATACCTGCATTTCCCTCTTTGTCCTTCCTGGAGGATCGTCCTTTATAAGGAAAAAATTCAGATAAAAAGAGGGAAAATATTAATTAAATCAATCATTGCACTGGAAGAAAATCGGACTTAAAATGTAGTATGCCACTCTAAAGAACTTTTACTTCTGCAAAGGAGAAAATGTGTTTCCTTATAGTGAGGTGGATATAAGAGAAAGTTGTTGGAGATGTTAGTTTATTATTTTTCAGACTTATAATGTTCCTTTATTATTCATCTGAAAAGGAAAAAGAAGAAATGAGAACAAAACCTTCTTCCTCAGTGTGCCTGTTAAGCTACTCTGCTGCCTTCTGGAAAGATACCATATTACCAATGTTAGGGAGAAAGTAGCCATTTCTCTGTTGGGACAGTACCCAAATCCTTTTCTGTTGGATTTCTGTTCCAGGAAAATTTGGTAGCTTCAAGACAAGTTAAAGGGGAAAGCATGGAAAAAATTAAGAATAAAAACAGTAAAGAGAAAATAGAGAAAATTCAGCCCAGGTCCCAGAACCTCATTATAAAGAACACTAGGAAAAGAGATCACTTCCCATTAGATGAAAGGATGGATCCTCTTATCATTGAGTGACTGAAGAAGAGAATTTCAATTTTAGCTTTTCAAGAGAAGCCACCAACCTTTGATGACCCCATAATTAGCTATATTTATCTCTGTACAATGAGCCAGTGTTAACCTAATATACTTCAAAAGAATTGCTTACTCCCAACTGTTCCTGATGGAACTGAGTGGTACAAATGTCTAGGCCCTCCAAATGAATCTGCAAGAAGACTGACTAAAGAAAATGAGTTTGGTATAAAAGGATCCTCTGCTTAGCTGTAATTATGGGTCTATTGAATAGACAAAAGTCTATCTAAAAAGAGTATCAATGAATTCTTATTAATCATGTACTATTCTGTCAGGCAATGGACTAGGTCCTAGGGATCCAGGCTCAAAGAATCAAACAATTCCTGTCTTTGATAAGCTTACATTCTTTTCCTGGAATCAAACGGCAATTTTACTGGTAGCAGTCTATTTTACCTTACGATTGATCCTATAGTTTAAAATAGATAGTTATCAAATAGATAATAGCTTTCTAGTAGCATAAAGTGTATATACACATCAAATTTATTTAATAATTATTGTTACATCTTGTGCATTTCATTGTATAATGTCTCTACATTATACACTTCAATGCATAGAAGTAACATGGTTAAAAAGTTTGAATCCAGGAACATAAATCTGCCTCTGACAGATACCAGCTGTGTGATCCTGGATAAGTCATTTAATCTTTCAGGGTCCTATGGCAGCTCTGTAAGGTTAGCAGCCTAGACAAGGACATGCTGGGAGTTCCATCCATTGATGAAATTATCAGTCTGGATCACTCTTTCCCAAAACAGCCCCTGCAGTGGAAACATACTATAAAGATAGATATAAGGACCGCTTTGCATTTTCACTCTATTCAAATATTTATTTTGAACCACATGATATTTTACTTTGAATAACGAAGAGGTAAGTGTTGTTTTAGCGACTATATTCCACAAATAGGAAAAAAATTGTCAAAATGTACATTTTCTCTTCTTTTAAATGATTTCTGAAATAATCCTAAATTCTCTTCATTCTTGCATTCTCTTCATTCCCTCTGGATGAGAATAAAATTATGATAATTGATTGAGAGCTTTCCTTGACTTTAGAACTTCAAAGTTGTTGAATAAAGAAAAGAGGATGATGTGAAAAGGGCAGAAGTGAGAGGCAACTAATGGGAAATGATTTTCACATTACGACTAAAATCTATCCATTAAGCATCTATTTAGATGATTATCATATAATAAAAACACAACAACTTTGGGGGTACTGCATCAACAAGCAGGAATCTCACAACACATCATGCACTCAGGATATAAAGCAAAACAAGTCTACTCCCTGGAGGGAATGGAAATGACATGTAGACATATAGAGAACAAGAAAAATACTGTCTAATTATAAAAGTAAATATTTACAAACTAATAAAAAGTAGATAGATATTTAAGGGGGATACTGGAAGATGGGGGAGGGCAAGAAAAGTTTTCAGGAGAAGGTTGTAATTCAACTGAACCCAGAAAGGAACTAGAGATTCTGAAAAGCCAGGATAATAGCCCATTGAAAGGCTTAGAGATAGGAGCTTCAATGTTGTCTTCAAGGGATCACATGCAGGCAGTTTGGTCAAAACATCAAGTATGTGAGAGGGAGTAATGTTAAATAAATCTAGGGAAGAAAGCTATATTGAAACAGACGTTAAATGCCAGAGAGGAGTTTGTAGTTTCTCCTAAAGGCAACAGGGAATCCGTGAATCTTTGGGAGCAGGAAGGCAGCACAAGCAGATCAGTGTTTTAGGAATATCACTTTGGCAAATGAAAGGAGATTGAATTGGAGAGAAAAGAAACTGGAGACAAGAATCCCAAGTAGAAAGTAATAGCAATAGTCCAGATAAGAAAGGCCAATATCATTACTTAGGGTGATGCACACATTAGAAACAAAAAGAGGATAGATTGAAAGATGTTGAGGAATTAAAATTGACTAAAGTTGAAAACTGCTTAGAGATAGGGAAGGATGTTTGAGATGTGTTAATGAGAAATGATACTGAAGTCAGCACAAAGGTTGAATCTGGGCAACTCGGAAAATAGCAGAGTCCTTGACAGAACTAGATAAGTTAGAAATTGGGATTGGTATAATAGAGAAAGATAATGGATAGAATTTTGGATAAATTGACCTTGAGATGTCTTTTTCTCCTTTCTATGGACTGTTGGGGATGTAGGAATAAAACTCATGAAATTGTTAGAACTTGACTATATAATTTGGTATCATCAGCATAGAGATGGTATTTGAACCCATGGGAACCAATAAAATCAGGGGAGAGTATAAGAAGGAAAAGAGAAGTCAGGATAGTTTTGGAGTTATATGATCACATATATGTGGGATAAAAGTGATGACCAAGGAAAGGAGTCTGAGATGCCCTATAGGTAGCAGAGCAAAGGAAAAGCATCTGAAAAAAAATCTGAAACAAGCAAGAGGATCCAGGAGAGGATGGTCAATATTGTTAAGTGCTATAAAGGAGTCAAGATAAATGAGGAATGAATGAGAAAGAGCTATTGTATTTTGCAATTGGTGTAGTGGTGTGGTGGTGTGAATGGAGATAGCAATTTGACTCCATTAATAAGATCATAAATCAGATTACAAGAGGTTAAAAGGTGAGTGAAATGGTTAATATGCTGGCTGGTTTTGACAAAGAAAAAAATCCTCCTTTTTATTACTCTTTATTTAAAACGTATAGCTTGCTGTATAAGTGGATAAAGAAGACATATTTAGAACTGAGCAGATATAAAAGCAAAATAAGTTAAATATTAATATTTTAAGGAGTGAGAATAATAGGGAATAAATCTGAGGTTATTTCTATAAACTTTTTTGTAAAATGCAGAAAATATTTTGAATGAAAACTTGAAGGGATATAAGATCTAGTGACTTTTTAAAGAAAATGGTGTAGATTTATTTAGGTTTGCTCGTTACAAGGAAGAAGACAGTGGATGGGGAAAAAACCAAGACTGAAGTGTGAGAGGTGATGATCAAGGCATCAATTTACTAGAGGATCAGGGAGGGGTGGCTATCAAGGGAGCATGTAGGAAGGCTGGCCTTGGCAAGGAAATGAGCCACCTTTCCATTAGAGACCAAAGGAAGGGAGGAGAGTAGGGCGCTCCACTGGATTTTTGAAAGTCATAATGCTGGTAATTTTCAGCTCTGATACATTAGATTGATTTATGGCCTTTTCTTGGCAATTATGCAGTAATTATCATTGAAGTGATTATGGAGTTACCAGGCAGGAAATGTAATTCATCAAGAAGTTCTGAATAGTAGTATGTCACCAAAACTCTTGCCCCTGACAAAGACTCTACTCCAGTGTTGTCTTGAAGACTGAGACTGAGAATTCTCACTTAACTTAGGCCACAGCAGCATAAATTGATTGAATGTTGTTGAAGGAAGTCAGGGTGCTTGGCCCAAAGAAAAGATTGGAAAGAAGGGAGAGTGACGAATGCTAATTGTCTTTATATATCTGAAGTAGAAGTAGAATTGTTCTGTTTGTCTCCAGAGAGCAGACCTAGAAGTGATGGGTGGGAATTGAAAAGGAACCAACTTAGGTTCAAAAAAGGTCCAGATAGCCAATAGTGAGAGCTGTTCAAAAGAATAAATGGAATCTGGAGAACAAGGAGGCATCTTTCAAGAGATCTGTAAGCAAAGATTGCTAACTTCTGACCAGCTGGATTGGAGAAGCACAGAATCCAGAAATTGAAAGACCAACCAGGTCTCTAATCTAGGCCTCTGGATAGGCACTCCTCCAGTCAGGGCAACCCCCACACCTCCAGCAGCCTATTCCACTTTTGCTTCTCTCTAAACCTTATGTATTATCTCTGTGGATCAGACCAGAAATTGTCTCTTTATTGTCTCTATTCATTACCCATATTTCTGTACCTTGAGGCCAAGCAGAATAAAACTAATCCTTCTCCCTTTTGTCAGTACTTTAAAGTACATCCTCAGAATATAGTTCCTTGGAGACAGGATTGGTTTGGGTTTTCATTTTAAATTCCTTCACTCAGTAGAATGACTGGAGCACAGTGGGCATCAATTAATGTTTATCAAATTAAATTCATATCAAAAGAAATAAATGAAGAATGTGTGTGTGAGGATGGAATAAAGGCCCTTACAGGAAATTTGGTAAAAGAAAATCACCGAAGGAAACTTTAAAGGAGAAATAAATAAAAGTCAATTGTAATAGATATGGAGAGGAAGCCTACATTCACATATCTAAACATGGAGATTACTTAACCCAACCGGGCACAATTTCCCTCTGTATAAGAAGTTATACATTAATTCAAATGTATTCAATTCATTAGACCTTGGCAAATGGAATTCAAACATATTCTTTCCCCTAGCAATACAGAGTTCCTTATTTGTCATATGGGATGGAGTAAAATGAGACTCTGTTAGTATTCACTTAGATACTTTAAAGAAGGTTCTGAGTGCCCTCTAGAAGGAAAAAATGTTGATGGCTCCAATTGAGATGGGGAGAAATGGGGGGGCCGGGGAGGTCAAGAGAATCATTTAAGTCATTCTTTGGAACCCAGTCAGCTTGATGAGGTCTTGGCTCTCTTCCCCCAAAGCTGGAGAATAGGTCACTACAAAATCCTTCCATCCCTACCTCTATACACCCTCAGGGAGTACAAGCTAAAGGGTTGACCAAAGATGGTCATGGTTAGCACAGAAGATATCCATCTGTCTGGAGGGTTCAGAGAATTCCCAAAGGCATTGATGAGCCATATTAAAAACACAACTACATTTCTACTGGGCAAAAAGAACAAAGGGAAAAAAAGATGGTGCAGGGCTTAGTTTCTGTTCCAGGATATTGGGAAGACAATTGCCCTTGGATCCTTTTCTAAGTGCCACATAGTCTAAGACATATCAGGAAGGAATGGCTGAGCTAAGATTGGCAATGCTGCAAAGTTATCCTTGATATCTATTCACAGATAGAAAAGTGAGAGGTGTTAATTCCCAGCCAAGAAAATGGAGTCACAATCAACTTCATCATTAAAGCATATAGGAGCTGTGAATTCACAAAGCTCTGACAATATAGACCCCAGTTACTCTAGGACTTTTAGCATTACAGACTTTCCTAATGCTCTGAGTGATGGTGTGATTTGTCTGGATTTCAAAGCAGTAGCAAAGTTGAGATTTGAATCTGCCTCCCTTCAGGTGTAACATTCTATCCAACATTCCAGAATGAATAGAGAGAGCCATATGTAGTAAACAGGGTAGAGTAGAGGAGAGTCAAACAAAATGGCTATGCCAGAGGTGATAAATATGTCAGCTGGTACCATTATTCTCCCATTTAACCAGTTTTAAAAAACTTCTTTCCCCTTTGTCCTGATTCTTTCCCACTCTGTGAATTCCCCCCAAATGTCTAAAGTCTCTCTCACAATAGTTTACAAATTTCTCCACTCCTTTGATCAATATTCTAGTTTTTCTAATTCAAGCTTTTACTACCTGAAACTGTTCCTCTCAAGTTATAAACATTTTTCTATTTACTAAATCTTTCCTCAACTCTCACGATTTTGTTTTCATTTTTTATCTCTTTGATGCATTTGACATTGCAGGACACCCTCACCTCCTGAATTCTCTCTTAATTATAGATTTTGTATAACCATAGTCTTTCTTCACTCTCCTGCTCCCCAACTGATCAGTATTTTTCAATGTCTTCTGTTGGTTTATTTTCCATATCATGTCCCTCCCTTTGGGTATTCAACTAGTTTCTGTCTTGGGACTTCTCTTTTCTCCCTACTTTGCAACTCATAAATTCCCGTAGCTCTATGCAAATGAATCCCAGATCTACATATTCAAACTTAGTTTCTCTTTGGAGTTTCAGATATACTATTAGACTTCTAAACTTTATATTCTACATTTATCTCAAATTCAACATGTATAAAACAAAAAACAACATTAATGTTTCTTCCAAATTCTCTTATTTCTGTTATTGGTATAACTATTCTTTGAGTCTTCCAGGTTGCAATGCCATTCTGAACTTCTCTCTCTCTCTCTCTCTCACTCACTCACTCACTCCCTCCCTCCCTCCCTCCCTATATCAACTGCCAAATCATGTCATTCTGATCTTTACAACCTGCCTTCTTTCTTTCTCTTTTTCTCTTTTTGGCCGCTATTTTAGTTCAAGTCCTTATCAACTGTACTTGGATTATTACAATAGTCTCCTCGCTGGCATATTTGCCTCATGTCTCTACATCCCAGGATATCCTTGATACAACGGTCGTCCAAGGAATTTTCCTTAATTACACCTTGAACTATGGCACTCATTGATCCAATAAAATTAATTAGTTCTGTCTAATCTCTAAAATAAAAGATCATTCACTTCATCATTGAAGTCTTCCCCATTTTCTCATAATCTACCTTTCCATCTTCATTTTATATTTCTCCCTTTTTTATATTCTACTGTCCCTTCAGAGTGGCCATCTCATTGTTCTGATGCAACTAAACTCATCACTCCCTTTTCCAAAAAGCCTCTGGAGCTATCGAGCACTTCTCTTTCAAAAATACAAACTCCTTACATTAAAATTTAAATGTATCTCCATTCTCTTTTTTTTTCAGCTTCAGGATAGATACTTTCCTTTATGCACTGAACCCTGAGACAAATCCATCTACTGTGGATTTGTAAAGGATTTACTGTGTATCAGGTAGGAATTGGGACTGTTAAACACAAACTAAAACAATCTCTGCCCTCAAAGAGCTTACATTTTCTAACCCATACAAAATAGAACTACTTGCCATTGTCACTGTTTAATCTATGCACTCCACCTCAGACACCTGTAATGACCTGAACTCAAGGGTATCCTAGAGCTATAGCTCCCCATTATTCATGTTCACTGTGCCCCTTTACACCAGAGAAACGACCGAATGCTACAAGTTAAGACAATATATTATTTTATTTACTTACTAAATTTATAAAAATGATGAAGAAAATATTAATAAGGCAGATTAAACTCCAATGCATGTCATGCATATCTTTTATTCTAGACATTCAGTTATGAACATTTATGGGCACAAAGATCTCTATAACTATTTCAATTCAATATTTACTAAGTGGCTACTGTGTTGGAGGAATAAGAAATAAGAGAACCCTTGCTTTGGAGAAACTAATAGGAAAGGCAAAAACGATATCATAGAGCTAAAGGAATATAGATTTAGAGTTGAAAAATCCCTCAGATGTTGCTCAGTTCAAACCTTTCATTGCCCAGAAGGAGGAACTAAAGTTCAGAGAAAAGTTATATACCTATTATTACACTCAAGATCATAGACCTAGAGATTAAAAAAAAGACCCCAGAGTCAGTACTGCCTAATACTCCCTTTTAAGACATTGAAAATCTTACGAAAAGAAGATTCATTCTAACTATGAAAAGTTTCATTAGGGTCCTTAATATCACCATAAAGAAAGGAAAGTTAAGGGCTAGCCCTCTACTTATATAGCCAATACTTTCTTTGCAAAGTCTAATCTAAGTCAGTTATGGAGATTTATAGGATTTCATAGCCAGGACATGTCGGTGGCATGAATTGAATTCCAGTTTTTCTGACTTCAGGGCCATCTACCACAATAATGGTATCAAATTCAAATAGAATTAGCTCCCTAGATGCCATACATTGATCATGAATTCATGTCACCTGGGTTTTATTGTATTTTTAATTATTTTGTTAAACATTTCCCAACTATGTTTGAATCTGATTCAGGAATTTTCCTTCACTGAGTTGAAGGCCTTTGCAATGTTCTGCCTTTTATAATACAACTAGAAAAGAACTAGAAGTCAGTTATCCAAATTTATGGTTAATTTGTGAAAGGTTCACATGTATTTGGACACTGTATATCACTTGCCTTCTGTATTTTATTCTCTCTAGATAGACTAATTATGTCTAGCCAAATTAATTTCTTGGGTTTATTATTACTATATTATTTATCTCATTATTTGATCCATCATATTCTGGTAATGGGATATTAAGATAACAAACTTAGATTTCTATTTCCTTCTCAGTCTATCTCCTTTAAAAATTTGTTTCATTTGAAGCAGACATATTCAATAGTAACAGAATGTCATTTTAATACTATCTTTTAGCATTATGCCTAGTTTTTATCCATCATTCATGATGTTTTCTGAAGAAAGCGAAGTCTCAGGGAGGTGAGGTGGTGCAGTGGATAGAGCACTGGCTCTGGAGTCAGGAGTTGCTGAATTCAAATCCAGCCTCAGACACTTAATAATTACTTAGCTGTGTGACTTTGGACAAGCCACTTAACCCCATTGCCTTGCAAAAAAAAAATAATAAAATAAAATGAAAAGAAAGTGAATTCTTTTCTTTGTAACTAAATAAATATCTACATTTTTGAAGATGCCCCCCCGTCATTAAAGATATAATTATTCATTTTAACATATAATGATTGTGCAACCCTGGACAAATCTCTCAGTGCCCTCAAACAATGTCCAAAACTCAAGTTGCTGAACAGTTCCATTAGGAGAAAGAGTTCCTGGGACCTATGATTTCACTGATAGAATATTCTCAATTCTTTGATTGATAAAAACACAATAGGTGTCCTGCTTGTCCTAAAGATAAGCAATAAACATTTTTCATCCATTTTGTCTTTAAATTTAGATGATTTGATGCCTTTTTTTTTCACTGTGCTGTAATTTCATCAATACACCTTTGGAGTTATCCATTACTTGGTATAATGTGAAACAGAAACATTTGCTATCTCACCACCAATAGTGAATGATTAACTTTGTGTGTGAGCATACGTCTCCCTGTTTTTTACCTTGTATGAGCAGGTACAATTAACTAACATGTAGTTTGCAACTGTTATGTCTCAATTGATATGCGATCATAATTTATAATGACTATAATTTGCTTCTGGATATAATTGATTATAAATGAAGAATAATCATTTAAGATATTTTAACTAAATATTGAATAGGAATGTCATAAAGCTGATGAAGAGATAGTTGTTCAAAACAAACTCTTAATCATGAATCGAGGAAAAAAATATAGGGGATATCATTCTTACAGTGGATCCATGTAATCGGATTGCCTCAGATAAAACTGACTTTGAAGAGCATGTCATTTGGGTACAATTGTAACAGAAACTGGATTGAATGAGGTCCAAGAGTTACCTTATTAGAAAACAGATCAAGGGGCGGCTAGGTAGCGTAGTGGATAAAGCACTGGCCTTGGAGTCAGGAATACCTGGGTTCAAATCTGGTCTCAGACACTTAATAATTACCTAGCTGTGCGGCCTTGGGCAAGCCACTTAACCCCGTTTGCCTTGCAAAAAAAAAAAAGAAAACAGATCAGTTAAACCTGCTATTTGGAATCTAGGGAATGTTTTTAGGATCTTAGAAAGTGAATTAGTTGAATCATGGCAAAGTAGGTCTTTTAATGAAAAAGAGTTAATTTTACTGTCTTACCCATTTTTCTCTACCATTTAAGAGTAAATGTTTTGTGAAATGAGTGGAATAAATAAATAGGTTCTCACACACATACATAGAAATATGTGCATATTTGCTTATGAGAGGCAATGTTTTGTAGTGAATATTTATGTATTGTCTCCCCATTGAAACGTAAGTGCCATGAGGATAGAGATAATTTGGGGAGGTTTTTTTGATTCTCTTCGTTGACCCCCAGGACTTAACCATAGCACCTGATGCAAAGTCAGTGCTTAATAATTGTTGCCTGAATGATGATAGATTGAATAGAGAACTGAAGCTAATATTCTAATAGCCACTGACAAGGTAGCCCTGATATCACTTTAAGCTTTCTCAGTCTTTCTTGTAACTAAATATGGAGTCTAGGTTGAGAAAATTTGAATATGTAGATTGGTAAAGAATTCTTTTTCCCCGGTTTTCTTTACCCTCAGGAAGTCATAGATCTACAAAAAATAAATGCATGGATTTCACTGTTGTTGTTTTAATTCTTTGAATCATGGCCAATCTTTGTACTGTTTTGGTTTTTTTAGCAATGATCCTGAAGTGATTTGCCATTTCTTTCTGTAGCTCATTTTACAGGTGAAGAAACTGAGGCAAATGAGGATAAGTAATTTTCCCAGGATGACAGAGCTAGTAAGTGAATTGAACTTAGTTCTTCTTGACTCCAAGCCTGGCACTCTCTCCACTGTGCCACCCAGCTGCTCATATACACTGCATACATACATACATTCATATGCACACATTAAGGATATTAAGGAATACAAAAAATTGTGCACAGAAAATGAAAGGCTATTAGTGGGAGGCCCATGTGTCTCGTAAAGAGATTAAAACCCTGACATCTTTCAAGACACTGAACTTAGTGATCTTTAGGGTCCTATCTCATTCTACTCCTCTATTCCCACTCACAATCCTGTATTAAGATCTATTAATATCTTTAGAGACATTCACCTGGGAAACATCTTCCAGGGTAGATTGTCTATGGAGGATTTATGGAAAGATCTAAACTGGAGGAGAATCAAAACAAAATAAAGACTTAGAATTATTATAACTCACATGGTATGGAATAAAGGGGGGGGGTTAATGAGAGATTACTCACAAAAAAGGTTCATGAAAAAAGTACAATTATCCCTTATTCGTTCTGCTATGGGAGACCCCCCCCCCTTTAATGCTCATCTAATGGCAGATAAGGGATACTGAGTGATCTTGCTAATCAGGTCATAGAACCTCAAAAGTAGAAGGAAAATCAACTGTTCTTGTTTAAAAAAACTGCATTCCTCACATCACTGCATCCAGGCAATTTCAGTCCTCCTAACTGATTTCTTGCCAAGGGATTCAGATGACTCTGGAGGAGAAAGTGAGACTGATGACTTAACATAGTGCCCCCTCACTCAAATCTAAATCACTTGATTGTCTTGGCATTACCTCCTTGATGTCATAGTCTTCTTCAAGAAAGAATGAAAAAACAGTATCAAATCCAATTCACTTGCCTATCATGGCATCATCTTCCTAATGTTATAGACCTCTTTGACAATGAAGGGCAAACAACAATTCCTTACATCAAGCCTAAATCTGGCCTTATTACTTGCACTCATTATTTTTACTCCGAGTTCAAGCAGAAAAAGTCCACCATATCATTCACCCAAATCTCCATTCACAATCTGGAAGATGTTCTCCAGGTGAACATCTCCAGAGGCATTAGCAGGTCCTGATACATAATATGATCCTAGAAACAAAAACAAGGATCAGAGATGTAAAGTTGCATAAGATCCCAGAGGTCCTGAATTCAACATCTTCATTTTATAAATGAGGAAACCGAAGCACAGAGAGACGGAACTACCCAGGTTCATAAAGGAAGATGTCCATGTTTGTCCTTCATTCTAGAAGAAGACCATGATATCAGGGGAGGTGATGCCATGACATGCATATGAATTGGATTTGAGTCAGGGCGACTGTGCTGAGTCACCAGCCTCACTTTATCCTCTGGAAGCATCTAGGTCCAGTGGCTAGATAAAAATTAGAATGACAAGAAATAGTCCTAGATGTGAAGCAATCAGGGTTAAGTGAGTTCTCTAAGATCACACAGCTAGTAAGTAACACATTTGAGCTCAGGTCTTCCTGATTTCAGGGCTGGTGTTCTATCAACTGCACCACCTACCTGCCAAATCCTTCTGACTCTAAGTCACTGTTCAACCCAACACAGACTATTGCCTTTTCTTATCATTATCCTAATCACCTTCTGAAAATAGTCCAACTTTTCAATGATCATGTATTTGAAACAATATGGTGCCCAGAACTATGGCATTTTAGTTGGTATCTAAGCACCCAAGAATGTCTCTGGTTCTCTAAACTATGACTATTAATATCATCATCATCAATATTAGTGCTATTGTTACTTTTTATTATTACTACCATTATATAACATTTTGACATTTGTAGAGTGCTTTAAATGCTATCTCATTTTATCCTTGCAATAAATGCTAGGAGGCAGTTTTTTTAATATTTTCTCCATTTTGTAATTGAGGAAACTGAGGCAATAGTTAAATTATTTGCCCAGGGTCATGCAACTATTGTCTGAGGTTGAATTTGTACATAGGTCTTCTGAACTTAGCTTCAGTGTCACCCAGCTAACAACAAAGCCTAAGATAGAGCACAGCTAGATGCAGATCAATATGAATAATCAATTCCTTTGAAATGATTGTATTATTCATATTCACAGAGCATAGTTTCATTGGTCAAGGACAATCATTTTTATATAATTATAATATCAGAGAGTACAAATTCACATACATACAACCACTTCAAGGGATTCATTATGTAGACTAATTGGGACCTACGTGAATGAACATTTTTGGCTTTCATTTAACACTTCATAGTCAAAGACCAAAAGTATAGTGGAATATTGGTAGGTGTTAGACTTGACAACTCCTAGGCTCTCTAACATAACCTCTCATATTCCTTTTCTACAAAATATAGTGGCTGGACTCAAAAGTCTCTAAAGTTACTACCAACTTGAGGTCAATGCTCCTGTGAACTTTCATTTGACTTAACTCCTTATGTCTTTTTCACAAGAGCTGCTGTTTAGCTGTACTTCAACCATCTCCTTATGACATTGAATTTTTGGTGCCCAATTGTAAGACTTTATGTTTGTCCCCATAAGATATCCTCTTGCAAGATTCACCCCAACATAGTCTGTCAAGTTAGCTTTCATCCCTCATAACAGAAACCCTTCAAAGTCTCGTGGCATACGCAATTGAAAAAAGCATGTATCTTCATCCAAATTATTGATTAAAAAAAGGTTCAAGAGTGCAGAGAGAATCAGAACTTTGAAAATGATTCTATAGTCTTCAGGTTTCATATAGCAGCTTCAATAGCCTAGGGAGAAACTATTTTTCTCCCTTTTCAAGAACTTAATCTAGCTAAGTATCTTTCACAGAATACATAGATTTTGAGTTGGGTTAACTTTCACAAAATAGATATAGAAACCTTGAGTTATTTGAGTTATTTCTCCTCCATTTGAGTCATTGGTGTTGATGAAGAAGATGAGAATTAGTTGCCATGAAACTTATTTTGAAAATCATTAATGAATTTGTCCAAGAAAAAGACACAGAGACTAATTTGAAAATCCTTTCATCAATGTTGGGGGGGTGGGAACTGCCTGCACATTGGAACCCTTTCCATTCAGATCAATCCGACTATTAAGAATCTGAACTCTATTCATTTCTCTAAGAGATATCCTAGATAACTTCAGTGAAAGGAGAATCTTTTCTGACCTTTGGTCAAAAGAACTGTTTTGACAACTGAAATGACCTACAGTCAATGGAATATGGATTTGAAACTAGCATACACAAGAACTATGCCTCTTTTATTAAATGTCTCTTTTATTCTGGGCCTATTCTGCAACCAAGACAGACCTAGACTAAGAGAAGGAAACAGAATGAAAAAATCACACAAAGGTTCTCTAAGAATAAAGGATTCTTCCCCTAGTTCTCCTGAGTTTCAAATGATAACTCAGAAAATCAAAAGCCTCTGCCCCATATTTTGTCATTTTCTGAAGTAAAAGTATTTTTTTTAATTTTCAAAGAGTAGTTATGATATTTTAGAAGGGGAAAAAAAACCTCTATTCTTTTTTCTTTATAAAATTAAGAATTTACAATCTATTTGCAATTTTGCCCAAGGATGTAATTCTGTTATTTCCAAACCCAGACTAACTAAATGGCACACTTTGGTGAATTTCTGTCCTAGATTAAATTAGGAATGCTAACAGCTTACAGAAAATGTATGTTCTTACCAGCCATGAAAATGTGGTGCTCCCACTGATGTCAAGAAACCTGAGGGCACAGTTTTTGGCCTGCTGAGGTTTTACATAACCCAGGAAACTGTCTCTCTCCATAGTTCTCTGGGAGCAGTTCCCTTTCCATCCAGAGTGCCAAGTACAATTCTACTCTAAGCAGTGGTCAATACCAGTACTGGAAAACTCAAAGATATGGATATTGTGTGGATAAATAAAGATATGAGGTCAAAGAGAGGGAAATAGTTTTAAAAGTATCTGAAATTATGAAAACCATGGATTCCAGAATGGATCCCATGCTCCTCTAAGTAGCACTACGTGCCATGCTAAAGTGACCTTGGATGCCAGTAGTCAGAGACAGGAAAATAGAGCATTCCCAGAAACTTCTGGACCTGAGTAGGCCAGAGAACTGATTTTCTTCATTTGATTCCTTTGACCCCAAGCATCTGGTAACTTTACAAAGTATCACAGTTAGGCAGCATGGGATAGTCATAAACAGGCACTGGACTTGGAGTTCCCATTAGTTCTGGGTCCCTGCCCACTTGCTTACTAAGTACCCACAGGCAAGCCTCAATTTCCTCATCTGTTAAATAAAGAGGTTAGACATGAAAGACCTTAACGCTACTCCTAGATACTTTTTGCTGTCTGTAAACTTAGTCAAACTCCATCAATTTTCTGAGCCTGCAGATGGAAAATGAGGGAATTAATTGAATCGGCAGGTTTCTGAAATTTCTTCTTTCTCTATATCTCTATTTCCTTGATCCCAATACAAATCTGAACCTCAGTTTCCTCATTTGCAAAATGAAATAACTGAGTTGAAAATATATGATTACTAAAGTCCCTCAAAATCCTATGGTCATGTCCTGTGTTTTTTCTGTTCTCCTTGGTTTTTCAGATTACCAGTGAGGGCTCATTAATTCCTTCCAGTAGTTCAGTCATTATACCCTAGATTTAGTTTATCTGGTCTAATGTTTTAAACTCACTAAGAATTTCTGGTTCCCTCTTTAATTCTTCCTTAAAATGCTGCACAAACTTGGGAATCTATAACTGAACCATCCTATGCTTAGTATTCCCATACATACATTCCTGTTTCCATGTGTCCAATTTCATTCCTTACCAGGGACCCATTGCTTTTTATGAGGTGTCTACGTAGCATAATTACTCAGAAAAATGTTCCTGTCTCCCACTGGGCCCAGTCAGAGATCTATTGTACTTATCCATACACATACATACACGTGCAGAAAAGATCCCTATAACATGAAGGGGAGTCAGGAGCATTGCCCTGGACAGGCTCCTATTTTCTCAAGGATAGCATGTCAAGGCTAGCCAGATGGATTAAAAGCATTGTGTAATTCAATGAGAAATTTTGAGCTGATCCTATAGTTGAAGGATAACAGAGAGAACATCTCCATCAGCAACCTCATGAGGCAAATATATATTAAGCTAAACATCCTAAATAGTAAGCTGATGCCAGCCCCTAGGAGGTCTAGTGAATAACTTCCAAATGTTCTACAACAGAGTAGGATGAGCACCAAAATCTTTCCCTGAACCAAATCCAGTCAGAAGAGAGTAGATAAAACATGAGAAAAGATCTCAGAGGTCACTGAACCCAACCCCCTTTTTAGGCAGATGAGAAAATTGAGAGTAGGAATTACAATGACATTCCCAAGGACTTTGGTACTATGGACCATTTCTTTACTCATGTCTGTCTTTCTGCGATCCCATGGATCAGAGTACACCAAATCTTCTCTCTTCCACTCTCTTCCAAAGTCTATCCAAGCTCATGTGCGTTGCTTCTCTGACACTCTCTATCCATCTTATCCTTTGCCCTCTTCTTCTCATTTGCCTTAAATCTTTCCTAAGATCAGGGTCTTTTCCAATGAATCCTGTTTTCTCATTATGAGACCAAAGTATTTAAACTTGAGCTTCAATAGTTGTTCTTTCAATGAATAGTCTGAAGTAGTTTCTTTAAGTACGAACTGATTTCATCTTGCTGTGCAAGGCATTTTCAAATGTCTTCTTTAATCATTATAAATGCTCAAGTTAGGTGCAAAGAACATAGAAAGGAAGGCACTATCTGCATCCAGAGAAAGAACTGATAAACAGATAAATGTACAGAATGATTTTACATACTATATACTCATATGTATGTCTACATATTTATGTCTAGGATAAGAGGGAAAAGAAAATATTGACATGATAACTTTATCATATATGTAAAAGGAATAGCTCATTGTACACAATAGATGTGCAGATTTTCTTGTAATCTTTTTTTATTGAACTATGTTATGAAAATGTTTGGTTTAATCCATAACATTAAAAATAAAATGAGTCATTTTTTAAAGTCTTTGAAAGCATCAATTCTGTGGGGCTTAGATTTTCTCATATTCCATCTCTCAAAATCATATGTATTCACTGGAAAAATCATAACTCTGCAGACCTTTATCAGTGAGATAATGTCTTTTTTTAGTATACTGGCCAGATTTGCCATAGCTTTCCTTCCAAGAATCAATTATTTTTTTTATTTTTAAGACTATAATTGCTGTATCCAAAATATATACTCTGACCCTGCTTCCATTTCTTCTTCCTCCAGGAAGCGATGGAACCCATTGCCAAGATTTTTTTATGTTAAGCTTCAAGATAACTTTTATGCACTCTTCTTTCATCATCATCAAGAGGCTTCTTGATTTTTCTTAATTTTTACCATCAGCATGCTATCATCTAGTATCTGGGATTGTTGATATTTCTCCCGGCAACATTAATTACAGCCATTGATTCATCAAGTCTAAAATTTTGCACAATGTACTTTGCAAATAAGGGCAGACAAATGGTACAATGAATAGAGTGACAGGCCTAGAGTCTTCTTCCTGAGTTCAAATATGGGATCAAACACATCACCCGTGTGATGCTGGGAAAGTCATTTATCCCTGTTTGCCTCTGTATCCTCATCTGAAAAATGAGCTGGAGAAGGAAATGGTAAACTACCTCCAAAAAGGGTTCACAAAAAGTCAGACATGACTGTTCAATAACAACAAAATTTTGCTTCTAAGTTAAATAAATGAGGCAATTGTATATGTATATATATATATGTGTGTGTGTGTGTGTGTGTGTGTGTATATATATATATAAATCTTGTTGTACTAGGTTCTCAATATGATATGCATACAGATTCCTCAAGAGAAAAATAAGATGATCTGATATTCCCATCTCTTTTGAGAATCTACCACATTTTGTTGTGATCCACACAATCTAAGGCTTTAGTTTAATCAATGAAGCAGAAGTGGGTTTTTTTTTCTGGAATTCCTCTGCTTTCTTCATAATCCAAAAACATACTGGCAATTTGTTCTCTAATTCTCTACCTCTTGGAACATCAACTTGCTCTTCTGGTAATTCTTGTTCACCTATTGCTGAAATCTGGATCGCAGTCTTTAAGTATATCCTTGCCGGTGTGTGAAATGGGCACAATTTGTTCAGGAATTTGAACTTTTTGGACACTGACCTTCTTTGGATTGAGACATAAACTGATCTTTTTTTTTTTTCAATTTGGTGACCACTATTGAGTTTTCCAAATTTGCTAGGATCTTTAGTGCAGCACTTTGAGAGCATCATCTGTTAAGTAGCCTAGTTGAAATTTCATCATCCTCACATGCCTTATGGTTAGCAATGCTTCCTTAGGTCCACTTTGTTTTATTCTCCAGGATGTATGGTTCTAGATCAGTAAGCATACCATCTTGGTTTTCAGTGATGTTAGGCTCTATTTTGTATCATCTTCTTCCCAACTCTTCTTAATCTCTTGTCTTTTCTAAGTCGTCACCATTGTTGGGCTTTATTATGACCACTTTTGCATGAAACATTCCTTTGATAGCTGTAATTTTCTTCAAGAGATGACTTCCTTTACCCATTCTATTATTTTCTTCTATTTCTTTGCATTTTTCATTTTTAGAAATGCCTTATCTCTCTTTGCTATTCTCTGCAGTTCTGTATTCAATTGAGTATATCTTTCCCTTTGTTTGTTCCCTTTCCCTTCCTATTTTTACCGCACGTCTCTTTGTAAAACCTTTTCAGACTCCCATTTTGCTTTACTGTTCTTTTTTCCCCCTCTGGAATACTTTGCTACTTTCTGTCCAGTTCTTCAGCACTCTAGCTACTAGAGCTAATCACTTAAATCTATTCATTCCCCTGTCATATTCATAATAGAGGCTATTTTGGTCATACTTAGATATCCTGATAGTTTTCCTTACTCTCTTCCATTTAAATGTGAATTTTAAGAAGTTTGTGATCTAAATCACTGTCACTTTTAGGTCTTGTTTTAACTGAGTATTTAGAGTTTTTCTACCTTTAGTTGCAAAGTAAGTAATCAGATTTCAATATTTATAATCCAATGATTGCCATAGATAAAGTCACTTTTTAGATTGATGAAAAAGAATGTTTACAATGACCAGCAAATTATCACAACAAAATTCTATTAGTCTCTGTCCTGTTTCATTTTTTATTCAAATTTGTCTGTTATTGCAATTATCTTTTGATTTCCTACATTATCATTTTAATCCCCCATGATGAATGTGACCTCTTTTTATGTTATTTCTATAAAAAGTTGTAGGAATTCAGAGAACTGAGCAATTATGGCACCTTCAGTATTAGCAATTGGAGCGTAAACCTGTATTGTCATGATACTGAATGGTTTGTCTTGGATTCAAATGAATATCATTCTGTCATTTTTCAGATTTTATCTTTTCTCACCTTTTTATTGACTATGAGAGCTACTCCAATTCTTTTTTTTTGAAATATTTTACATTTTTTCCAATTGAAAGCAAAACTATTTTTAAGTCATTTAAAAATATTTAAATTCCAAATTCTCTTCTTGCCTCCTACCACTATTCCCCTCTCTGATATAGGAAACATAATGATATATTTTAAACATATATAGTCATAGAAAACATTTTCATATTATATTGTGAAAGAAAATACAACACCCCCATAAAAACAATGAGGTAAAAGACAGTATGCTTCTACCTACATTCAGATTACCTTAGTCATTTTGTTCTAGATGTGGATAGTATTTTTCATCATGAATTCTCCAGAATGGTTTAGTATCTTTGTATTGCTGAGAATAGTTCAGCCATTCACAGCTGATCATTTTACAATACTGCTATTATTATGTACAAAGTTCTCTGTTGATGATCCTGCTCACGTCACTCTGTAATAGTTGATGTAACTCTTTCCAAGGCTTTTCTGCAATTATTCTGTTCATCCTTTCTTATAAAACATAACATTCCAATACAATTATATGCCACTATTTGTTCATCCAATTGATGGACAGCTCCATAATTTCCAATTCGAAGTCATCACAAAAAGAGCCATTATGAATATGCTTCTGCAACTAAGTTCTTTTCCCCTTTTTTTTCCCTCTCTTTGGGATAAGGCTACATATAGTTTGGCAGTGCTTTGAATATAGTTCAAAATTGCTCTCCAGAATGTTTGGATCAATTCACAACTCTATCAAAAGTGCATTAGTATTCTCCAATGTTCCCTCCAAAACATATATAATTTCTCTTATCTATCATATTAGTCAATTTGATGGGTATGAGGGGGAACCTCAGAGTAATTTTAATTAATTTAGTAGTGATTTAGAGTATTTTTTCTGATGTCTATAATTAGTCTTTCATGTCTTTGTCTGAAAATTACCTGTTTGTATCCTTTGTCCGTTTTTCAATTAAGAAATTATTAGTCTGTGTATTCCTTCTAACTGCCCTAGTGATGATAAAGGGCTTAGGTGCTAAAAGTATCATCTTCCCATAAAAGAAAGAAAACAACTTAACTTGGTAGAATCCATTTTGATTTCTCTTTCCTGCTTGCCTTTTTTTTGCTTCTTCTGACTTTTGTTTTTGGAAATCAAAACTTCTTTTCAGCTCTGGTCTTTTCATCAGGAATACTTAAATGTCCTCTTTCATTAAATATCCATTTTCCCCAAAAGATTATATTCAGTTTTGCTAGATAAATGATTCTTGTTTGTAATCCTAACTCTTCTTGCCTCCAGAATATCATATTACAAGTCTTCTACTCTATTAATGCAGAAGCTGATAAATCCTGTCTTATCTTAACTGTGGCTTCATGAAATTTGAATTGCTTCTTTCTGGTTGCTTGCAGTATATTCCTCCTTCACCGAAGAGCTCTTGCAATTTGGCAGTTTTCATTTTGAGATTTTTTCAGCAGATTATTGTGAATTCTTTCAATTTCTATTTTACCTTCTAATTCTAGGATATCAATTTTCTTTACAAATTTCTTAAAATACAACGTCTGGGATCTTTTTTATCATGACTTTCAGATAGATAGTCCAATAATTCTTAAATTCTCTCTGATGTATTTTTCAGGTCAGTTATCTTTCCGATGAGATCATTTCACATTAGCTTCTATTTTTCCATTCTTTTTGTAATAGTTCCTATAAAATCATCAGATTGCACTTGCCCAATTCTAATTTTTAAGGAATTATTTTCTTTCATGAATCTTTGTACCTCCTTCTCCATTTTATCAGTTCTATTTTTCTTTTTTTAGGGTTTTTTTTACAAGGCAGTGGGGTTAAGTGACTTGCCCAAGGCCATACAGCTTGGTAATTATTAAGTGTCTGAGGCTGGATTTAAACTCAGGTACTCCTGACTCCAGGGCTGGTGCTCTATCTACTGTGCCACCTAGCCGCCCCTCAGTTCTACATTTTAAGAGTTGTTTTCTTCAGTGAATTTCCCCCCATTTTTGCTCTTCCTTTATTAAGTTATTGACTCTTTTCTCATGATTCTCTTGTATTATTCTCATTTCTTTTCCCATTTTAACTCTACCTTTCTTATTTGATTTTTTTTTTTAATTGAGCTCTTGCAATAAATCTTTTTGGGGCCTGATATCAGTTTCCTTCTTTTTTTCTTTGAGGTTTTGCATGCAACCATTTTGATGCTGTGGTTTTCTTAGGAGCTTGTTTTGTTCCTCTCTTTAATGATAGTACCTTTCCATGATCAGGTTTGTTTTTGTTCCTCATTTTTCAACTCATTTCTTGATCTCTAATTTTTTTTCTTAAAGTTGGTGGTGAAAGATGTTTTTGTGCTGCTGTTTTCAGTGGCTATTTCTGGGGACCCGTGAGCTTTCAGGTCTTCCTAGGTGGTATAAACTAAGGAGAAATGCTGTTACTGCTCTCCTGATCTATGTTATGATTTGTGAATGAACTCAAACACCCTGCTTCTCTATGGCTGAGAGCTTTAGTGAGCTACTGTCCCTCCTTACCCGGGAACTGTAATTCAGTTCTTTATATGACAATGCAACCGACATACACCCGGTACCAGTACCCTATAATCTCCATGTCTGACCCCCCTGTAGCATTTGTAGACTGAGGGTTCTGAAAGCTGCCATCAGATTCAGTTGCCCCCAAGTCCTGCTGATCCAGTCTGTACTAGACTTCACTCCACTCTCACCCCAGTGAGAAAGATTTTATTTTCCGATCTAAATTGTCTTGGATTGAAAAATTGTTTCACCCCATCCTTTAGTTGATTTTTCTCCTCCAGAATTCATTTTGAGGTATTAATTTTAATTTCTTTGGAGGGAAATTTGGAAGAGCTCAGATTAGTCCCCGCCTTTATTCCACCATCTTAGTTCCTCTTCTTACTTTATTCCATTTCTTCTAAAGAAATCTTGTCCATAGTGGGATAGGTAATGAAGATCAGATGCACAGAAGACAGAGAGTAAATATCTGAGATGAGCTTTGAAATCTGCACTTCAAGCCCATCGGCATCATGTTCATCTTAGAAGCCAGGGACAAGTAAACTGATGTGGAGTATTTCTTTGGCTATCATTCCTTAGGGAGACAAGAGCAGAAAAAATGGGTCTAGAAATAATTCTGTGGTGTCCTATAAAGAGGCTTAGGCTTGGAATCAAATTCCAAACCTTGTCTTTAGCAGCTGCACAAAGAAGAGCTTGAGCACTCCTTTGATTTGTCTGAACCTCATTTAGCTCATTTTTATAGAACCCATTTCCCAGATACTGTGAAGAGAAAATGGCATAACATTTATAAAAAATACTCTGTATATCTTGAAGTACTTCCTCAATATCACTCATTTTCTAATTTGTGTTGTTTGAGGTTTTTTGGACCAATGATCATTATGGTTTAGGAAACTCCTAATGAGAGATCTCCCACTGTCAATGAAAACTGGTGTAATTCTGCAACCTATAGTGTTAAAGTAGATATTCTTAGTTTTTTCTGTCATGGCTCAGAAGCCAGGTTCTGACAACTATGGATTCCTCAGCATCAAGTTTTACACACAGATATTAAAATATATAGCACTCAAAGATAACCAATTTTATTTAAACATTAATATTATTTAAATTAAATAAAATAATGAAATAATATAAATTAAATTATTAAATAATTTAAAATAAATTAATTAAATATTAGAATCAAATATATGTGAATATATGTTCATACATAGAGAAATATCAAGAGAGACAAAGGGGGAAAAATAGACTGAGACAGGGCAGCTAGGTGGCGTAGTGGATAAAGCACCAGCCCGGGAGTCAGGAGTACCTGGATTCAAATCCAGTCTCAGACACTTAATAATTACCTAGCTGTGTGGCCTTGGGCAAGCCACTTAACCCCTTTTGCCTTGAAAAAAAAACTAAAAAAAAATAGATTGAGACAAAAAGAGAGAAGGAGAGGGAAGGAGAAAGAAAAACGATGGAAAATTCCCACATTAAACCCTTCTGAGAGTTGCCTAGGACATTGTGAAGGTCAACAGGTTTGTTGAAAAGTCACACAAGCAATAGTTTTCAGGGCTACTTCTTGAAACTATGTCTTCCTCATTCCAAGGCCATTCTTCCCTTTATTAAAACAAGACCATTAAAGTCCTTCCCAGCTCTCTATAATTATCATAATTATTTTTATTTTATTGTTCATGAGAAAAGAGGCCACCAGTTTATTTTTGAGGCCTGACCTTCCTCCCCCAGCAATCCTAAGATTTCTTTGATAACTGCCTTTGTTTACACTAAACAAGAGAAACAAGAATCAATAATGGGCTGCTTTTGTCTTACTTGGCTTCTTCCAAATATTGTTTTTCAGTGACTACAATATCTGTTCCTGAAGCCTTTATTAGCTAGACTGAAGCACATGATCTTTTCCCCTCACTGCTGAAGCTTTTGTGTGATAATTCCCTTAGTCACCAAAAAGCAACAAGGCTTCAATTTCTCTCCATTTTTCAGTACAAACCAAATAAAAAAAAAAAACGGTTTTTCTTTCTTTTTCTGATTCTAGCATGTTTCCCTGCAGTAATGTCTCTGTAGAGGAACAATCCATGTTTGTTTGCACGTTTTATCCAATGATTCCACCAGATAAGAGAACATGTCCAGTTATGACTGATAACTCCTTAGTCTCACTCCTTCCAGGATGCTCTGATCATTCTCTAGCACCTTTGCCTAGTATGACATTAAGGAACATGGACAAAGGGGCATCACAAAGTTCATTTTCCACATGGCTGAACTTGCTAAGTGGTAAATGAAGGAAGAATTCTGCCAGCCAGATGTGTTTGCACGTCTTCTTGGAATGCACCGCCTATCCAAAATAACAATGAAATTCTCTTTCTATTACACATCTAGTGGTTCTTTGCAGTGGAATTGGAGTCCAGGCAACCTTGGCTCAAATGTTGGTTCTTCCCATCTGCATGTCAATGGGGCCAAGTCACTCCCTCTCTATGGACCTCAATTTCTTCATCTGTAAAATTTCAGGTTTCACATAATTAACAGATAAAAGGGACTCAGAGATTATCTAGTAATATTTTCATTTAATAGATGAGAAAACAGTTTCAGAGATGAAAAATGCATGTATTAAGTAGAAACAGTGTATTAAGAAACTAAGTATTGGGGTGGCTAGGTGGCACAGTGGATAAAGCACCAGCCCTGGAGTTAGGAGTACCTGGGTTCAAATCCAGTCTCAAATACTTGATAATTACCTAGCTGTGTGGCCTTGGGCAAGCCACTTAACCCCATTGCCTTGCAAAAACCTTTAAAAAAATTTAAAAAAATTTTTTAAAAAGAAACTAAGTATTAAGTATAAGGAGAGTTTGAATTTTAACTCTCTGGCTCTGAATCAAATAGTTTCCCCCCCCCCTTTTCTCAATATATAATTCAACAACACCTGGGGGACTCCAAGAGCCCTTCAGGAGATCAGTTCTAAACTGTTTCCATAATAATACTGAGATGTTTTAATTTCTTTTAGAATAACTACCAATAGTTGCACCCCACATAAACAAAACTCTTTGGAGGGGGTCCTCAGTAACTTTTAAGAGTATAAAGAGGTCCTGAAATCAAAAGCTTGAAAATGACTGCATAGACTCAGTTGCTTCCATGACTAGGTGACTCTGCAGCCCCTTTGGGCTTGGTCTATGTTCCTATCATCTAAGATATACATACCCTTTCAAATTATATGAACAAATTTCATGGAAGCAATATGGTTCCCTCTGCTATAGTCAGCCAAAAAATAGATATTAAACTTCATGAAGGAAGGCACTTATTTCCCTATCACTGTTTCCCTGTCATTGAGCATAATAGGTACTTAATTAGTAGCAAGCTGGTCCAGTGGAGAGAGTGCTAGACTTGGAGACAGAGAGGCCTGAGTTCAAATCCAACTTCAGACACTTAGTAGTTGAGTGACCCACAAGTTATTCCACATTGCCTCAGTTTCCTCATCTGTAACATAAGGATAATAACATCACCTTCTTCCCTGGGTTGCTAAGAGGATCAATGAGATAATAATTGTAAAGCATTCCCCATGGTGCCTGGTCTATAGTAAGCCCTATAGAAATGTCAACTAATATAAGTAGTAGCTAGCTATAATAATAACTAAGTAGAACAGAGTGATTATTGCCATTTTACAAATGAGAACTGAGGAAAACCTAAGGGATGGCAGAAATAGGATCCTAACTCTAGGTCCTAGGATCAGTCTGTCCACTGCATCTCACTACAGTCTCAATAACATAATTACTTAGTCCTTACCACATATGTTCAAAGGGATTGAAATATTTACCAAATTACTTCTTATAAGCTGCCAAGTTCAATTCTTTTTCTATTCTCCCATTTTAAAGAGGAAGTCAGATCTCTTCTCTTTTAAATTCTGTAATACAATCCAAACAAATAGTTCTTCCCTTTGAATAAGGAATCATTAAACACAAATGAACCATATTCTGCCTTTCCCCTTTCATTGGCCCCCAAATGACTTTGAAGTCATCAGGATGTTTCAAATCCACAATGATTTGGTTTTCCTTTCCTCCAGAGGTGATTGGGTGTTATTGACCACTTTAAAACACACAATAAATAAGAAATCAGCTTTCATAATAGCGTTCTAGAAAATCATTACCAAATTAAGTTTGACACAAATTGAGATACAGAGAGAACAGAATATCAGACTCCACAAATTTCTTCCCTAATAATTTATGACACTCTCATCTTGTAGTGGAATCAGGACCACTCACTTCACATAGAAAATTAGAAGAGATCAATGACGAGTTAATTTCATAAGAGAAAGTAGGCTCTGGGAAGTGACTGAATTCCATTCATCTTTCAGCCCAAACATCACTCATTCAGCTTTATATAGTCACACGGTTTGAGAGACCAAAAGTTGAAAATAGACTTCTTTAATGGAAATCTTAACTACAGAAATGTAAAGATTTTGGAAACAGAAAAAAAAAGGGGGTGGGGGGAGGAAGGAAAGAGACATTTCTTTAGCACTCCCTCTGGGCCAGATATTATCCTAAGGGCTTTAGACAAATTCTATCACATTGTATCCTCACAATAACCCTACGAGATGTTTGCTATTACTATCTACATTTTACAGTTTAGAAAAATGAGACAAATAGAGGTTAAGTGGCCTATCCAAGGACACACAACTAGTAAATATTGGAGCAGCATTTGAACTCAGGTCTTCCTGAATCTAGAATCATCATCATATGTACTGCACCACCAACTGTCTCTAAGCTAGAAAGGAAGTTAAGAGAGTGTCGCACAGAATCTTAGCATGTAAAGTGGCTCTAGGGCCCATATCACCCAACCACACCAGAAGAGACCCCCTCTGCACCATTTACAAAGCCTCGCTAAGCTGGAAGGTATCTCAGAGATCATATTGTGGGTCCACAGCTGAACAAGTAACCCCGTATGACATTCCTGCCTAGTGGGCATTCAGATATCAGAACCAGCTACTGCAGCTATCACAGAGAGCTCCACTCCAAAGGAATGAGCTGCTAGCCAGTCTCCTGCTAGCTAGGCTTCTTGCCTCCTATGAAGGGATTCTTTTCATTTCTACATCTTTACCTTCCATATCAAATGTCGACACAGAAAATTAAAATCGTTTTCATGATGACCTTTCTTTAAATATCAGTCATAGGGACTGTAACACCAGGGGACAGTATACCCAATGATATGATTTTTATTTTATCTGAATGAATGAATTCCGTCAAATCTGTCACCTGAAGTAGCTGCCTTTGTGAGGAAAACCTAGGACTTTCATCCCATTTAAATGTAGCTTCCTTTATCTCTTAGATAGTTGAATGAATGGAATCACAAAGCAGTTGACTTTTAATCCTGCCTTGGACCAATAGGTGTGTAACTGAGGACAAGTTCAAAATCTCTCTGATGCTCAGTTTCCCCAATCTGTACAATAGGGATAATTCTAAATAGTTACCTACTAGAATTTCTATAAGAAAAGTTAAAAGACTGGAGATGTAAAGTGCTTTGTAAATCTTAAAAGGATAAATAAATGTGAATCATCATGATCATTATTCTATTAAATGAATTGAGAATTTCTTTTTAATTAAAATTTTATCTTTAATTATAACAACTTGTTAGGAGAGCTTGCTTTTTTGTCCTCTTACCTAGTTATTGGACAGAGACACAGTCTATTGCTGGGACCATATTTAAAGTCTTTCTAACATGATAGGACCTGGCAGAAACTTGTATTCCACTGGCATGGTCGTTGAGAGCTCAAAGTTGACCTTGAGTCATTAATTCCTATATTTTCAGCATTGTTTTTTAACCATTTCTCAATCCTCCTAACAATATTATCATCTATCTACCACATATCAGTCTTCTCTGTAAGGATTTTTGTATGATAGTTTTAGCAAAGTCTGTACCAAAATTTATGCAAATCCTAACAACAGATGAGTGTTTTGACCTGAAAAATAAATATATTTTTGTCTTTCCCATAAGAAGAAGGAAATAAGAGCTACTCTTAACAAAATACAATGATTTCATTAAATAATCTTGCCTATTGACCTCTAGATACTTCCATATGCTGCCTAGCTACTTGGGTCTCTGTCCTCAAACTTTAAAAATGCCATGGAATGTCTTGGGGAATCTGGATGGGCTACATGCATGCAATTACTGTTATCTACTTACTAGTCTAGTAACTGTCTTGGGAGTGAAGCCCAGAGAAAAGTAGTTAGTGTTTCTAGAACCTCAGAGGGTTCTTAAGGGGAAACTATAGTAACTCACTGGGTTATTGTATCTTTTAATAAAACCATGCAAATATAAGCAGAGTTTTGCAAAAGGGAAGATTCCATGAATCCTATCAGCTTGGGGGAGCTGTTAAATTCTCTAGTTTGACTGTTAGTACCATCAAGTTCATTGGACTTTATTTCTATTCAAGGTGGTGGAAGGCAGAGATTATTTGTTTTTGTTTGTTTTTGTAGACTCGATCAGTGAATAATTCCATATATAAAAATTGAAGAGAATGCCTATAAAAAATTAAAAAAACCAAGAAGATTTTTATGAAGTTATAGAATAAAGAAAAACAGGTTGAACAATGCCCATATTAGCAATGAGAAACGCTAATAGGAAAAAATGTTTAAAAACATAAGAATGCAGAATAGATGAACTCATCAACCTTGGGTTCCTCTAGAAGGTAGCAAAATAATGGTACAGAACAATAAGTTTGATGCCCTCTAACGCCACTGGGTCAGGTGATTCCATGTAAGTATTTTTTCTGTGTTAAGAAGGTAAAGGGCAATCATAGGACATCATAGGAATCCACTTTGGTGTAAAAAAAAAAAAAAGATCACCAAAATATTCTTCAAAGAAAATCTCAGTAAGCAAAGATAATTCAGGGAGCAAATCTACTTTTCCCTTAGATACCTGTTGTATAAAATAGGCCAGAGGAAGGATATTATTTGTAATTATATTCTTCAGTTGCCCAGTGAATTGCTTCTACTATCCACTTGCTTTTTTGTCAGGATAAAGCTTATCATCACATGCTAATCTAAAGCCAACTGCAAGCTGATACCATAAAGGCAGTTTGTAATGCAGTGGAGAAATTACATTTTGCTCTGTTACTCCTCTTCTTTTCAATAGAGAATCTTAAATAGTCCTCTCAGGAAAAGTGTAGGCTTGAGTGACAATGATACTTTCTGGTAAACAATAAATTTAAATCATTAAGCTAATATAATATTCAAAATAGCTCTTTACCTTTCCATTTTTCTACCTGCCTAAAGTGAAACAAAATAGAAAGTTTTAAAGACTCTGAAGTAGGAAACAACAAATCTTGGCTAGTATATTGGTCACTGGAAAGTATTCAGAATAATATTCAGAGATTTTTTAAATGGATTTGTCTCTACTTTCAGTATAAGTAAATATGTTTTAAAATTTAATTCAAGTATAGGCTGCCTTAATGGAGACAACGTGCTTAAAAAATAAGTCAAAAGAAATTGCCAAAAGAAAAAAAGAGAAATGGGATCTAATTAATAGATTAATACTAACAGATAGATTAACAAGGGAGTTCTATAAAATACCTAACAAGCAATGAATTCACAAGTTAAAAATTTCTGAAAGCTAAAAACAGAAAGCATGGTAACAGTTCCCTTAAATGAAGTCAAAAGATCGTCCCAAAACAGAGAGACAAAGCAGAGAAACATAACTATAGATGATTTTTATTAGGGATGTGATGGATTTATTTAAAACAAAATATTCAAAAGAATATACCATCAAAGTAATGAACTACCAACTTAGAGTCACAGAAGAAATACAAGTATGACAGAACATCAGGAAGCAATTAGCATAATTAATCATGAAATAGTTTCCTTAGACACCAAAAACAAAGGCAATGCTGCTTTAATGGCTGCCAAACAAGACTTTGACACTCATTCTTATTAAAATTCTAAGAAATGATAGTAATTTCTTACTATAAATAATGGGTATCTTCTCTCCTTACTATTATTTAATATCAAACCTAGAAATTCTAGCTGTCGCAATAAAGCAAAAGAATAAAACTAAAGGTATGTGCATTATCAAAAAAAGGAAAGAAAATTATCCCTCTTGCCATATGATATGGTGATTTACAGCTCTATCACCTTCATTTATTGGTCATGGGATCTTACGTAAATACCAACTTTCCTGATTTTACTATTTCTCTTGTGCTAAATAGAAGTAATACTATCTCCCTGCTGAAGCAAAAAGAATGAATTTCTAGGTTTTGGAGTCTGGATATCCTGAGTTTAAATAGCACCGCTAAAACTTACTTGCTTTCTTTTTCTATAGGTATCACTTACAATCCCTTGACCTTCAGCTTTGCCATATATGAAGAAGGAATATCTATATTATTGTGATGATTAATGAGATAATGAATAAAGAATACTTTAAAAAAAAGTAACACATCAGTCAATGCAACAAATATTTGTTAAGCACATGATGTGTAGAAGGTTCTATTCTTGGTCAGTAACCCAGAAATATTTTTATACAAAGACAAAACCAAAACAGCCTCTGTGTTCGAAGAACTTATGTTATATTGTCTAAGTATATATACAAATTTATAAACTAAAAGTCACATAAAGGTCAGAAATTAATTACTTCTCAGATTTCTTGAAATTTGAGTTATATAACAGGAACTTCAGGGTTCATCTAGTCAAACCAACTTATTTTGCAGATAAGGAAACTGAAACCAGAGGAGTCAGGAAATTTAAACCCAGGTGATCTGACTCTAGATTCAGAGAGATCTTCCCACTGGACTCCAGGGTCTCCTTTACAGGACTCTCATGAGGTCCAAATATGATTACATGAAAGGATGATACAAACTTTCAAAGCATCATATTATTTAATCCATCACCAAGTGGTTTTCTGTATTCCTACCATGTACCTATCTGAGGCATTAGGGATTTAAGATTAGAAAACAATTTTCTCTCAGACACCATGACATTATAGAAAAACCCTTGACTCCAGAGTCAGACCACTTGGGTTCAAGTCCCATCTTGGATAATTCCTGCCAATGTGACCATGGACAAATACCTCACTTCCCTGAGTTTCCATTTTATTTACCTGTTAAATGAAAAATTTGATCTTGATGGCCTTTAGTGTTAAATCGATAGCCCACAGTTGGCTAAACTCAAAATCTATGATTCTACTATATTTCCTGAGCTTTATCCCCAAAAATATTTATTAATTTAAAGAAAGCAAAAAAGATAGCCAGAGACATTGAGTTAACCCTCTGTGGCAAACTTAGAGATGTGCATGTGCAATCATTGCATAGGATGGACAGGAAGTATTTTAATTGATTTTTTAAAAAATTGCTGTTTATTCTGCATTATACTGAAATCAATACAAAACTGTAAGATTATTTCAGTTGAAAATTTCAAAGAATATAAAGAGAGCTATTCAGTTCTCAGTGGTATATCCTGGTAGAAAACACATGGTCTCCCTGAGCCTCAGTTTCCTCATCCATAAATGAAAGGGTGACTAGATAGCTTTTTTAACCCATTCTGCCTCTAGATCTATTATCCTTTAACTGGATGCCAAACAGACCAGGAAAAAACCAACTGCAGTCAACATGCTCACCATTTTGCTTGCATACCGAGAAAGGCTGCCTTCCTTTCCTAGTCTCTGTTTCACCAGACAACTCCCAAAAGAGGTGGTCTCTGAGATGCTCTACCTGGTCTTCTTCCTTGCGTCGAGAAATGCATCAAAATTCCATGTGCCTAATGGATTCACTTGTCAATTCACATAAGGATCATTTGTACTTTTCAATCAAGATCAGTCCCACAATATTTAGATTGAAAATGTCTGATTCCATCAATATTTGTTACTAATTAAGATTTCTTTCTTCTTTTGAGTATACTGTCGCTAAAGCTGTCAGATTGGAAAATGAGGAATGATCCCAACTGGGCAACCAGGCCTCCAAACAAGGCCCTGCATTAATACATTAATCAAATGTGTGAGTGGCACAGGACAGATGACACAGTGCAGACATCATGTTTAATTGAATACCCATTTTCTATATTTCATTAAAATAGATTCAATCCAAACACAGCTTCTTTAAGATACATGCCTTTGGAGATTCAGAACAATTATCAAATAACAAGAGAAGAATGCTGAAAATCTTGCATTCCTAATATGTTTGATCATTCATTGCATGAAAAGTTTTTGCTGCTGGACTGGAGAGAAGTTTCTCAAAGCTCTCATTATGTTTCAAAATTTTTGAAAGGAGGGAATCCACAAGTTGACAGATATAAGAAAGACTTTCATCTTATCTACTTCACTAAGAGAGGTTTCAGGATGGGATGATATGAAAAGCATCAAGATGATCCTGGAATCTCAAGGGCTATACTCTCAGCCCATAAGTTCTGATTGATTGTCCCAAGTTGAAATGAGTTCACTTATATGATGGAAGAGACCTCAGAAATCATCTAGTCTCAACACTTTCAGTTTCACAGGTGGGGGAAAAATGAGACCAAAGGAGGTTAAGTAACTTGATTAAGATCATACAATAAGCATCAGAGACTGGATGAAAAACCAGGTCCTTCAACTTGAGAACCACTGTTCTTTCCATTATACCAACTACCTCTTTCTCTTTCATTGTTCCATCTATTCATTCAAAGAATTACCTGCTGTGGGTCAGCGATAGTGCTGGCTTTCCATTATAATCTTGGCATTCTCAGTATGGGTTACCTGAAAAAAAGATCAGCTAAGTTCAGGGGGCCTCAACACCAAATTGGAAACAAGGTGATGTATTTAGGGACAATAGCAGCTAAGGCAGAGCATCATTGGAAAGAGCCCAGAGCCCCATGCTTGCTTAGAATATTCTCTCCTTACCTCCACCTCTATGAATCCCTGCTCTTTGCAAATCACAGCTTGTACCAAATGAGATCTTTTCCAAGCCCTGAATTGTTAGAACTCTTTCCCTCTTAGAAATCACTTCAGGGGTGGCTAGGTGGCGCAGTGAATACAGCACCGACCCTGGAGTCAGAAGTACCTGAGTTCAAATCCGACCTCAGACACTTAATAATTACCTAGCTGTGTGGCCTTGGGCAAGCCACTTAACCCCATTTGTCTTACAAAATCCTAAAAAAAAAAAATCACTTAGATGGGTCTATACTTCCTTCTTTGTCTTTGTGTACCCCCACCCCACCCACCTTTAGAAGTAAAAGCCTTTGACTGATCTCAGGGACTGCTTCATCTTTGTTCTTGACACAGTATCACTAGTGCCTCTTATAGAGTCAACATTTAATATATGTTAATTGAATTAACAAAATCATAGAATCTTTAAATATGGAAGTATGGATTACAATAGAATACGGTAAAGCATTTCAATTACCAATCACTATTAGAAAATGTGATCCCAAAATGATAAAGCTAGAAGAATCCTTAGAAATAATCTAGATTCCCTTCCTCATTTAGATAGGAGAAAATTAATATTGGAGAGGAAACATTGGATGGCCAAAGTCACAACATGGCTCCATGTTGCCAGACCCAAAGCTCTCATTTTTCTGGTTATGTATGAAGCAAGAAAGACATTTTTCAGTACTTCCAAACAAGATCGATCTCTCTCTCTCTTTCTCTCTCTCTCTCTCTCTCTCTCTCTCTCTCTCTCTCTCTCTCTCTCTCTCTCTCTGTGTGTGTGTGTGTGTGTGTGTGTATGTGTGTGTGTGATGAGAGAGAGCGGATGTAGGTGTGTTTGGAAATGAAACCCTTATTTTTAATCAATAAACAAAAACTTTATAAATGTTTATAAATGATAAAGTTGCACCAATGTTTTCACATATGATATCCTGAACACTGAATAGTCTTGATAATTGACTCTTGGCTCCATTTTCCAATGACCACAAGCCTTGGGAGTTCCTTCAAACATGGAGGAACCCAATAAATTCTAAACTAACTAAAAAAGGGGAAGGGAATAAATATTTATTAGCACCTTTTCTAAGCATATTTATAAGCACTACATGTCAGACCCTGTGTCAATGTTCTTTACAAATATCTTCTCCTATGATCAGCACAACCAATTGAAGAAATTGATGCAGACAAAAATTAAATGACTTGCCCAGGGTCACATAGCTGCTCAGTGTCTGCCACCAAATCTGAAACTTGGGGTTTCTAGACTCCAAATCAAGCAATCTTTCCACTGGACATCCAGTCATATTTAATTAATGAATACCACAAAGCAGGAAAACCCTTAAGAAAAAAGAATGGTTTGGTGTTCACAGTTTGGTATTCAGTTACTTTTACAGGCACCTAAACTATAAGCCCACAAATATGTAAGAATTGATTCAGATGAATCACAAAGACAAATCTTTCAGCAAGAAATGAAGGTAAAAAAGGTATTCTGGACAAGTTTTGTTTTTTTTTTAATTTCTATTTACCTTTGAAAACTCTAACTCAGTGAACCTTTGGGGCTCAGTCATGAATCTCAAAAGTCAAAAGATCCATTTGGGAGCCCTAATGGCACTGGCACAAGGAATTCTGAATCAAGCCAACAACTATATCCAAACTATATCATTGGCCAAAACTTAATGCTTTTCACACTTTGATTAACAAAAAAAGAAAAGGAAAAATTCTCCCAATCTTGCTGTGAGCATAAAAAAATAACCGAGCATCTGGGGGATGTGCTGAGAATTGCTTGGATTGAATGTGTATCCAGAAAACAATTAGAGTCCCATATACAGATGGATTGTCAACCTTGCTTCAGGCTTGGAAATGTTCTCACATGTTCCCACAATTTGCACAGGAAGCTGGTGTGTAGCAAGCACCTAATTAGTATGAAATGTGATTAATGCATACTTTAGGGGAAACATTGAAAATACTTCAAAAATGCCCTGTGACTTATGTTTCCTAGTCTGCCCCCAAAATAGAGACAAGCAGACATTCTGGAGCATTTCTCTTCCAGAAATGCTGAAAGAAATCATGTTTTTTTCTCGGATGGTCAAAACCTTCATTCCCATATTGTTGGTAGCCAACTGAAGCCAAAAATGTTGGATTTGAAGGCAAAGGGCTCCAAAGCCTGCTCTGCCATTTATAACCCCCCCCAGGGCTTTGGGCATGTAATATTGGCTCCATCAGATTCCATTTCTTCTGTAAAATGAATGGATTGAGTTAGATGATTGAGATATATTCCTTCTAGCTCTAAATTGAAGATCCTAAAATCCTATTCTCTTTCTCCTTGTTATGGTTGTTACTGTTGTGGTGCTGGTGGTGGTGGTAGTAGTGGTAATAGTGGTGATTACGTCATTTCAGTTCCATTTGGGATTTTTTGGCAAAGAGATAGATGTGGCTTGCTATTTTCTTCTTCAGTTCCTTTTATAGATGAGGAAAATGAGGCAAGCATAAGTTAAATGACTTGTCCAGGGTCACACAGTTAATATCTGAGGTCTTCTGTGAACTCAAGTCTTCCTGATCCCAGGTCTGGCACTCTTTTCTATTTTGCTACCCAGCTGCCCATTCATTTTCCTGAATGACCCTAAACATATTTGTAAACCTAAAAGTAACAAGCAAGAACCCCTCTCCATCAACGCTGAGTGGGCCTGCTGTGGTGAATTTGTTGAAGGGCATGGAGAAGAGTAAAATAAGATGTGCAGGTGTGGAAAGATGGCAATATGCATCCGTGAAGGGAATGCAGACATTGATACTCTCACCCATCCACTGGAGTATTTGGACCAATGTATTATTTTTCAAATAAATAAATCTGTTATCATGTTGAAATGAATGAAAAAGAAAAAGTACCGACCAACCTGATAATTCAAAAAGCTTATAGGTTGACGATAACTTTTCAAAGTGGAAGGTGAAAAAGACAAGAAATGCCCAATTTTGACTTCTTCCCTACCACTGAATTCTAGGCAGAAAGAATTCCCAATGTCTTCTTGGAAATGCAATTACAAAGCTAAAGTGTTCTAAAATGATTTTAAGCATCTTTCTTCTGCCACTATCTGTTATTTTCAGTGAGATTTCAGATGATTCAGTGATAAAGTCCAAGCGTGAATGAGCTAATGCCAATTTAGGAAAAAATCTTCAGTGGAGGGTCATGCTTGCTTGGCCATGTATTGCTAACAATTGTATCTATGGCCTTGAGGAAGTTTACAAATTTTCAAATAACACCAAGTTGTGATGTGAGATGATGGATTCAGAATCCAACAAGACCCTGGCAAACTAGAAAAGTGGGTGAACTTATAAACTCCAATATAAATATAACAGGGATCAATCCAAAGCCATTGACTTGTGGTCAAAAAATTATCTAGACAGAAGTTCACTTACAAACTAAATCAGCCCTAAGTTTAATAGGGATCAATAATGTGTTATAATTCTAATGAAATCCTAAAACTACATTATGAGATTAAACAAGCAATAGGGTCATGTTCCTCTGCCCTGTTCATATCACTGAAAATGTTGTGTTTTTGGAAAGTCCAGGGAGCAAGGCCACTATTGAGCTAGGAAGCATCAAGAGAAGGGCAATGAAAAAGCAGAGTGACAATTTTCATATATAGACTGTTAAGGAAACTAATGATAATTAACAGGACAAGAGAACTTCAAAGTTATCACGGTGGCTTTTTGACAGTATTTGGAAAGCTATAGGTATTGTACTGCATTGGGACACACAGTATCTGCCACCTAGATGGTACTTAATAAATGGAGGTCAACTGATTGTGAGGGTTAACCGTGTTCTATTTGAACTCAGAGGGTGAAAATAGCAGAAATGGGTAGTTTCCTTTTCTTTTTCTTTAGGTTTTTGCAAGGCAATGGCCAGTGCTCTATCCACTGCACCACTTAGCATGTTCAAAGAGATAGATTTACAGAGGAGACAAAGAAAAACTTCCCAATGATCCCAACTATGCAAAAGGAAATGGCAAATAGTGGCTGTTAGGAAATCTTCAGAGGCTAGAGGCCCACTTAGTGTGATATGGATGAGACTCCAATGCACACATAAATTGGACTGGACATCCTGTGAGACCCCTTTCAGTCTGGGGAACTGAGTGCTCCATTGTGGAAAGAGGAACAGTGAGTAGCATGGTACCTCTCAGCCCAAATAGTTAAGGGTTCTATAAAGAGAGCACTGACACACAGGCCAAAAATTTTAAGTTATATACCAAATTTTAAGTCTAATTTTACATCATTAAATTCTCTACTCCAACCAAGTGGTTGAGGTGCAGAGAAAAAGAATAAATAATATTTATTTCCTTTCTTCTATCATATACATATATACCCATCTGTATGTATATATTTATTATTATATTACATATTTATAAATATATAAAACACATACACATATATTCATACATATATATGCATTTATAAATTTTAAATACTCTTTTCTATTTTTATATTTATAAAAGCAACTTCCATAGTATTGAGACGTATTTCACAAATTGGTTTTATATAATTTTTCTGATTTGATTAAAGGTAATCTTTTTTCCCTTTCAAAGCTCCTTTTATAAATTTGAGGATACTATCCATATGACCCATGCTTTGGTGGGGTGGGTGGGATGTGTATGGGGAGACACTGTAGTTCATTAGGAGTGGAAATCTATACCAGCTGCCAGTCTTTCTGTTTTTATGGTTGCATCTAGAACTTGTTCTACCCTCAGATTGAGTGTTTCACTTCACCAATGGCTACTCAAAGATACTTCATCTTCTTGTAAAAGCTATCCCAGGGTCTTTCATCTCCCAAGAAGGCACCCGGAGCATGGCAACTCTGTTCTTCTCAGGCCTTATGAGTACATAAATGATCTTTATCCCCCAAATGCCAATGGAAAATCTCTGGTGGAAAGGACATGGTTTCCCGTTCTCACAATAACACAAGTAGAAGCCTCCAAAGGGAAAAGCCATTTAACTCAACACAGTGCATTTCCCACGACTCAACATATTATGTTAATACAGGCCAGCAGAATTCATCAAGACTTTGTTATCTGGGCAATTTCACAACAGCAATAAAGATGTGGAAAAAAATTGGTGGAATGATGTAAATAACATATTTTTTGGTCACACCTTAACCTAAACTGTTTATTTTTTCAAAATCAGAGAAACCGGATGGGTTGATTTGGAAGGGGGAAATGGAGAATGTGTATATTTGAGAAAGAGACAATTAAAAGGGAAACCAGAAAAAAAGAGGGAAAAGAAAACAATGCCTAGTACGCTCCAACTTTTCAAGTCTTAAGTTGACATCTTTAACTTTTTTTTTTAACATCCATAAATGGTCTGCCATTGTGTTGGGATGAAACGACAGTGACATCTAGTGGATCCAATGCTTCAGGCCCTATGCCCATAACATAGACTTTGGAAAGACTCTTCGACAGGAAATTTCCTGACATCCCCAACTCTAAGGCTCTTACTCCACCAGAGGATTTAGAACTTGAAAAACAAACCAATGGCCATAATTGAATATCTGCATCTTAGTTTCATTGGAAAAGACGGTGACCATTTTTTTTTAAAAACTTCTCTTACTTGGCGATTGTCACATTGTTGTTGAACCCAAGAATGTCTTTAGCCCAGATATTGTTCTCTTCGATGGGATCTGGTTTTTATAAAGTTACATTTTTCTTCAGATTGATTTAATTCTATTGAAAGTAAAAAGGGCCGTGTGGTAAACATAAGTTGAGGTAATAATTTTGTGACTCCGGCCAAAACTATTTCACCCTTGTCAAGTGAATTTTGCCCCAGACATTGTTCGAAATGACTTGAAATTTTTTTGGTGTGACGTGTTGTGGGTTTGATACAGTAAAAACAGCTGGAGAGGGGTTGCCTCCCTTTGTCTTGTAAATCTGTCAATAGGGATACTGTGTCATGTTAGACACTCTTTGGTTTCCTAATGAATCCCCGGTAATCTTGAAGAGACTTTTGGGGGTTCTCTCTGTTGTGTAGTGATTTTTTTTAAAAATGCCAGAAGCTGGCAGCAGAGAATTAAGGCTTTGTGAGACCCTTAATTGATATAAACTTGGATCAGCATTTCAATCTCAGATAAATACTGCCCATCTCTACATATATCTAAAATTGATTTTTTTTTTTAGTTTTATGAACATCATTATTTATTAGATTCCCTAGTTGAAGATTTCTTGAAGGCAGGGCCTTTATAAAGCACTTCCCCATTCACTAAGCCAAGTAACTCAGGGAATTAATTTCTTTTTCATGCAAATGCTGAGTTAGCATTTAGGTTCTTCATTGATCCCTTCCAGTACACAAAGAGAACACATCTGGAATACTGCCTTTGGTTCTGGACGCCACATTTGAGAAGGGAAATGGAAGAGCGAGCATTTCTAAAAAATTCTACCAAGCTAAAAAAGGCTTTTAGTCCATGTTGAGTGACTTCCATCCTCTGAGAGAAATCTAACTAAGTCAAAAGAATCGAAGAATAAGGTTGGCCACTGGTTGATTTTTGGAATTGATTTGTTTGGATTTTGTTACCATTTTAAGCACAGAGACTCTTGAAACCCTTTACCAGGGTATGCAAAGACTTGGGAGGGTAGAAGCAGAATCCAGCCATTCCAGTGAAATCATGGATTTTTTGAAATATCTAAAAAGTAAGGCCAAGAACTGGTTGAGCAAAGATAAAGGGATTGAGTCCTTGACCTTTAGAAACAATCTAAAAGGGACAAACTTCGACACACTTACCCACATTACAGTAGAAAGAAAAACCCTGTAATGGGGAGAGAGGGGCATGAGCAGATGTTTGATTCAATTTCTATGGCATAATGTCCTAGAATCAAAGAACACCACTGGTCAAAGAAAGATTGACTGCTTCTAGACCAGCCTCAGGAAGCTTCATCAAATGAAATGCAGAGGTTCAGCTTAGCCTGTTGACAGAGACAACTCTGCTGCCTGTGGAGACAAATTCCTGACGGTCCAAACTGAAAGAAGGAAGAGTATATTCCTACTTAAATGGAGCCATTCTGAATTCAGATTTGACAAGTGACCAATTCCCCAGCAGTTACTCTTCTGAGGGAGGCATGAGATTTCTATCCCATTTGTGACACAAAATATCAATCATCCCATGAGTTCCCCCTTTAATTGGTGTGGATATTTAGGGGGGGCTTGACGAGGATGATAAGGATCCCAGTGCAACTCTGCCTGAGGTAAGAATTCCAGGTAAGAATTACTTGGGGGTAATTATAATTACTTTCATGAAAGAATTTGTCACCAATATAGAAAATATTTAAAGGGAAGATTAGCAAGCTGAAATTTTTAGAAAGATTTTATTTGAGTTTTACAATTTTTCCCCTAAATTTGCTTCCCTTCGCCCACAACCCACAGAAGGTAGTCTGTTAGCCTTTACATTGTTTCCATGGTATATGTCGATCTAAGTTGAATGTGATGAGAGAGAAATCATATCCTTAAGGAAGAAAAATAAAGTATAAGAGATAGCAAGATTACATAATAAGATAGCAGTTTTTTTCTAAGTTAAAGATAATAGTCCTTGGTCTTTGTTCAAACTCCCCAGTTCTTTCTCTGGATACAGATGGTATGCTCCATCACAGACAGCCCCAAATTGTCCCTGATTGTTGCACTGATGAAATGAGCAAGTCCATCAAGGTTGATTGTCAGCCCCATGTTGCTGTTAGGGTGTACAGTGTTTTTCTGGTTCTGCTCATCTCTACTGGTTCTGCTCATCTTGCAAGTTTAATTTTTAAAACTATATTTTATAACACCTTTTTTTAAAAAAATAGTTATCAGAAGCAATACATAAGGAGCTATTAAGACCAAAAAAAGTAGGAAGATGAACACAAAATTTAAAAAAAGTTATATAGCAGAATGAGTTGTACTCTTTACATTGCCATTGAACCCAGAAAATTTGGGTTCGTGTTTCTGCCATTTATAATGTATGCTAATGCGACTGTGGGCAAGTCACTTGAGGCTCTCAGTTTCTTTATGTTTAAGGGAAATATCTTTTCAAAAGATCTTCTGACTCTCGAACTATAACCCAATCATTTATGTTCCTCATAGTTGTGAGGAAACTTGAATTATCCTCAAATAATGACATTCTAGATGGGAGGAGTGAGGGAAACAACCTACAAGCAGAAATAAAGCCTTGGTAATGCAGGAATGGGTTAATAGCTTCATATGCAAAGCTTCATCTGAAATTTTAAAATTCTGACTGTACCTCCACTTGGCTTGTCTACTACACGAGATGCAGAATCTCTTTTAACATACACACATAGCAAGGCCAAGTGTTTATCTAAACAGATAAAGATTCCTATACAGTCATACATGTTCCATCTTTCTGGCTTGCTCATCAGTCTTTTAACAAGCTACATAAAAGAACAACATCCACCATATGTTCCTCGACCAACCCAGGCAGGTTTCAAATGGGGCCTTCCAAGAAAACGATTCATCCACAATGACGCTTCCATGATGTCAATAGTCTTTAGAGACTAAAAATACACCCATATGGATTGCTGATGAGGCCACTCCAACTATTGGGTCCCCACATCTGTAAACACCCAAGTGAAACAAATGTCTCTTTCCTGGAACAGCAGTGAGACCATGCCACCTGGTGATAATCTTGACACATAATTCATATGAGACAAGTACTCCTGTCCAGATGCAATAATGCCCAGACACATCCCAGCTGTACCTGGAGAAGTTTGTTGCTAATCTGTACATGAGTGTGTAGAAACACATATCATCTAGAAAGCTGAAAATGCTATAAAATAATATTAATAATTTTATTTAGACAATATGTATTTTATGTGAAAAGCTTATATATACAGCAATACCAGGGAAACTAGGTTGGTGCAATGAATAAAGTGCTAGGTCCAAAGACAAGAAGACTCATTTTCCAAAATTCAAATCTGGCCTCAGGCACTTACTAGCTATATGGTCCTGGGCAAGTCACTTAACTCTGTTAACTCAATTTCCCCTTCTATAAAATGAACTGGAGAGGGGAAATGATGAACCTCTCCAATATCTTTGCCAAGAAAACCCAAATGGGATCACAAAGAGTTGGACATGACTGAAAAAATGAACAAAGTACAGCAGTCTCTGTTTATTTTGTATAGCTCTTTAAAGATTACATGGGACTGTATATCCATTCTCTTGTGTGTTCTGTATTAAATTTACCAACCTTATTGTTTGTATTTTATCAATAAAGAAATTGAGACTCGGGTCACATATATGGTAGAGAAGATCCTAGAAAAATATTTAGATGAGAAGGTCTCAAAATCTATTCTAGCTTTGAGATTCTGTGAACCTTCTTAGGGAAATAGAATCCTAACCCTCCAATGGATTTGCTGTCTTACTAAAAGTCTTCCCTCTAACAATGCAAATCACAACTCATCCAAGTCTGCCTAATCTGAGCCTCATCCATTTCTTCCTACAACTGTGTTGTTTGCAGGGAATCCAGCCAGATATCAGCCCTAATAGTGGTGAGCTTTATCTTTGATGAAGAGACATCTCCCAGTTTCATGACTTGTCTGACATTAATAGGGAGGGAGTAAACAGGGTTCGTTCTGTTGTTACTTCATCCAAGAAATCTCAAGCCATTATAACTTCTGTATAGCAGTCACCTCATTTGAAGCAGCAGGAAATGTAGAGGATTATACCCACATGAATTATAAAAAGACTACAGCACAGAAAAATTGAATGATTTACCTAAGGTCACAAACTGAGCAAATAATGGACCTGGAACTAGAACCTCAGCCTTGTGTCTGAGTCTGCTTCCCTTGTCCATCTTGGTTTATTTCACAGCACATAACTATCTTTCCAAGAGCAATAAAACAGAGGTGGCCCAATTATTAAGGTAACGGAGTTGGATGAATGAGAAAGGAGGCAGGAAGGAGAGAGAATGGAACAAGATGACTAGGGTCAGAGGTCTTATTCATCCAATATATGGAATTTCAGTTACCTAGACCCATTTCACTTCACATTATTTTTCTCATGTAGATACAGAAAAAGAGCATAAAATGCTACACATTTATTCTATTACCATTTCAGGTGCATTGGACCCTTGAGGCTAATCAACTTTTTCAAGGGTTTGGTGGCAAACCTTCGTGTTTGTCATCACTTCCAAGATTCGCTCTAGCGATTCATTTCCTAGGGTCTTCCTGTGAGTATTCCAAGGCAAGCGCAGCTGCACAAGTTTTCAGTCACAGAGAGGATCCAGCAGACAAAGATTTGGCATGTACAACACATGGGGACCGTGCATGCCAAATCCCCTTACTTGATTTATTCGCGTGCGTACCCTGAAATATCCTTGTGGAGATGGGAAAGATCAATTTCAGTTGTTTGGGGGGAGGGATGCGCAGCCCAATACTAAAACAAATGTTTTAATTAACTAGAGAACATTGGCTCCCTAGGAAAATTGTATTAAAAAGAGGCATTTCCACTTTAAGAATTAACAAATGTCTGTCTCCCAAGAGCTGGCTTTATTTATGTTTATAAGGCACTAAAGATAGAATGAGGTAGAACTGATTTCTGGCAAAGATCATTATCTAACAGACTTCCACAGATAATGGACAATAGTAGCTCTTACAGGCAGAAAAATGATATATTATTCCCATGACTAAATGGGGCACCAAAATGGACCTGGGATCTTGGAGGTAATCTCATAAGAGCCATGTTGGAAAGGATATATGTTGGGGTCATTGGCCAACTCTATCTTCTTGGGCTCTGTCCAAGCCAAATTCAGGAATCATCAGAAGTGGGATGCCAGGGAACAGATAGTTTTGACTATGAAAACTCAAGGATAACACCTACTAAGACACAAAAGGACTGTGGCCTTCAACAAGGAAGACAGTACCCAAAGTGATGCAGTCACAGATGTCAGAGTACAAATAGCCCCAAACTGACCAATGAGTGGTATTCTAAAAGTCAATCTGTAGGATTTTTTTTGCTCAGATCAGATTTTATATGATGTTATTGATATCTTTTGTTTCAGCATTACAATCATTTCCAGATATACTTCTCTCCATCTCCTGCCTAGATTTGACAACTGGATATTGCCATGTAACAAAGATTAAGGAAATATAGTGACCCAATCTGGCAACGCATTCAGTATTCAGCTTCTCTAGGTGCTCAACTCTTTGCCAAGTGGAGGTAGCAGTGCTCTATTATCTGTTCTTCGGGATCGATTGCTTTTAAATAATCACTTAGAGCTTTGTGCTTTGTAGCTATTCTTCTTTTTATTTAAATAACTGCAGTAATTCTTATTCTCTTGGTCTTGTACATCTCACTTAGCTCATACAAATCAGGTCTTGTTTTCCCATAGGAACCATGTTATATGTGGTGGAGAGCTTCCCAGACTGGTTCATAAGGTACTTAGGGTCATGATCTCAGGTAACAGATCCTGCCTCTTTCCTCTTCCCTTTCCCTTGCCAGTCTAACTACTATGGACCTCAGTCCATATAAACAACTATAAGATTTCCTCAGGAAAATAGAAGGAGAAAGGAAATCTCACATAGCAAACAGAAGAGGAGCAGGAAGGGAGTCAAGAATGGCAAGAAGTGCCTGAAAGGCATCCCATAAATCAGATCCATACTGATGTCTGGGCGTTTTTCTGGATAGCAACCAGCAATTCTCTCCCAGAGGTAAAATGTTGTGCCATCTAAAGATACTATATCAACCCTAGATTGAACCCAAAGTGACATTGTGAAACGTAACTTGCTCTCATGTGTGATTAAAAGACAATGGTTTCTGGGATTCAAATAACATTTTGCTGAAGGAAACAATACTTAGAAATGCTCTAACCATAAAGGAATTATCTTTGGTGATTTTCCTTCTAAAGGAACTTTATTTTATTTTCTCAAGAAAAAAAATGGACAGATCGCACAATCTCATTTTACTAATAAATCACCTTGTTCAAATCACTTAATCTTTTGGATCTCAGTTTTCTCATCTGCTAAAAAAGAAAGGGGGCAGCTAGGTGATGCAGTGGATAGAGCACCAGCCCTGGAGTCAGGAGGACCTGAGTTCAAATCCAGTCTCAGATACTTAATAATTACCTAGCTGTGTGGCCTTGGGCAAGCCACTTAACCCTATTGCCCATTGCCTTGCAAAAAAAAAAAAAAAGGACGTTGATTTAGATGACAGATGACCTCTAATGTTCCACCTAGATTCATATCTGACCTCTGAACACAGAAATCTAAAAACTTATCAAGTATAATTAAGTATAGCCCAGAGTAGGTCTTATCAATATTTTGAGCTCTGGAGCAAAAATCTAAATCTACTTTCAGTCAATGTCTTTTTAATCAGCTCTTCACTTTTCATATATACTTTTTCATATATACTGAAGATCCAGGTCACTCTCAAAGCACTTCAATAACTAAATTACAACCTGTGGCCCTAAGGCCCATCACCTTCCTGCTTTGGACCTTATAATTCTTAGCAAATTCCTAGCAAAGTTTGCTAATTTCTTTTCAACATTAATGTTAAATTAAAATAGATCTTAGAAAGATAAAAATAGGTAATAGGAAGTCAACAGTCCTCTCTGAAGCTTTAGCTTTATCTCAATAAATAACAGCTTCAACAAGAAGTAACTAACTATCACCCCAACCTCCTTTTTTTTTTTTCATTTTCTGAATAATCCTTTGACATCTGCACTGCACAGATTTTTCATATGCTGGCAATGAATACTTTCACCAATTACTTAACTTCAAATACTTTGGAGTCTCTCTACCCAACTTCGTTCACATGTACACTGATTAGAGACTGGACCTGGACTTTGAAAATCCCAATAACATGTCTGAACCTTGTTGGGTAATTTTAAAGTTCAGAAGATTTACTATTTATAAAGCACTGAGGATTTTAAAACACTATATAAAAATTGATTCTCAAATCATTGGTGCTATTTTGCCATATCTCATTCTTCTCACCTTTTTGTTGGGGTTCAGATAGAAACAGTCCACAGACAAATCACTATCTAGCTATTATTCTTTTAGATATAATTTTCTGGGAATGATGCTTTTGTAATGGACTGAAATTATTGAAATGTAAGTATTTCTGAATGTTCATTGAACATATCTTTGAGATTGGAACATACAAGGTGATGAGCAAATTATCTTCTTCCTATGAAAGTTTATTGCTATGATATCTCTCTATTTTCAAAGCACTTTGTTCCATGTAGCTTGGAGATTATAAGTATTCGACATGATGGCATATACTAATGGCACTATTCTTACATTTTTATGAGACATTTTTATGAGACACTGATAAATCTAGATGATTGTGGATCACAGTTCTGCCCACAATAATGGTCCAGTTGCAAGATAGCTTTTTGGCTGAATTTTTAAGACTATATGGATTCAAGGTAGAAGTTTGAGAATGTATGGATTGCTATAGTATGTGGATTTGCCATCAGTTATTTGAAAGACAGCAAACTTCTAATATATAATTCTGGATGGCAGATCATTTCTACTTAGGTGTTTGCTAAGTGCTAAATTTTCAGAGCATGTTGTGATAAATTGCCCAGTTTTTACTGTTTCTGGCAAAATCTACATTGGTCAAAAAGTGTAGTTTCCTTTAAAAAACTATCTACAACTTCTGTTGGTAATGACCTAGTCCTGAATTGTCATCATAAACTTCTCAATTTCCACAATCCATGACTCAGCCACTTATTTGATACCTCTGGCTCCATTTTGGATGGTTAATTTTATGTGGATGCTGCCCATGGAGGGTCTTTTGATTATGTTCTTGGCTCCATTCAGAGATAAATCACATTCAGTGATATTTGCCAAATCCAATGGCTCGAACCTGCTATCATTTCTTATATTGCTCAATATCATGATGGCTCATTGTTCCAAGAGCATTTCTAGAAAATTTTAATCTGTTTCCTATGCAGTCTATAATTACCTAATACTCCTTTTTCTCTTTTTTTAAGGAAGTTTTAATCCTTCCATAATTGTATTGTTCATGAAACTAGGTTTCAGGGGATCTAAGAGGCAATCATAAGCAAAGCCCCAATTTTAGAGATGAAACTGAGACCCAGAGAGGTTCAGGAAATTTTCTAAGATAGTACTTATAATGGTAAGTGGAATTTGAACCCAAGTTCTCTGATTCCAAAACAACTGTTTTACTGATATACCATTTTATCATCAACATCATCATCACCATAACCACCATCCTTTCCCCTTTATATACAAGATATGGACAAAGTGCTTTTCTTTTTTCTGATTACATTTTTAACTTTAAAAACTTCTATAATTTACAAGCAACATTTCCTTGGTTCTGATAGCCTGAGGAGGAGAGGCATTGCTGTAGTTCCTCTACCTTCTCATCTAGGAAAGATAGTAATCTGCATTTATGAATACATAGTTGTGTAAGCTATGGCAGAAAAATAGACAATGCATACTTTGTGCAGAATGCCATGCTCCCTGTATTGGCTGAATCTTCATCCTACTGCATTTAATAACTTTTGTAGTCAGTTCTGGGAGTGAGTTATTGTGATAAATGACCATTTGTCTCTTTTTGTTATCATTTCTTAGGACTTTCTTAGCAAAACTAAACCAGAGGAAGTGCTCTTCCAATTTGGTTTTTGTTGTTATCTTTTGTTTTCCTCCAGAAGAGTATAACATAATTGTGCAATGCTTAGCAAGTTCCCACTAAATGGAGAACAAAGATAAAACCTAAGTCTCCCTACTCCCCTCTTGGAGTTCTTCCTTCCCCATCTTTATCCCCTTGCAACGTTTTCCTCTCCATGTGCAAATAAGTTATATTATTCTACAGCCAAAGCTGGCTACAAACTCAAAATTTGCCACTGAGTTCATAAGTCCCTGAACAGAAACTAATAAATTTGAAAACTAAAGGAAACCAACTCCCCTTGGCTGCTAACATTAAAATCTAGATAATCATTTGGCAAAGTCCCAAATCATGACTGATGAAGTAATACAGAACAGTGCCGAGTGATGCAAATCGACCCTTGCAACCCCAGAAAATTCCTGACAATAATCATTACCAGGTTTAATTAACTTCTACACAAAAGCAGGGCTTCTCTGTCTCTAGGCAGCAAACCTCAATGTGCAGACACTATGATGAGAAACAAAGAACAAATTTAAAGTGAGCCATATCTGGTGCATGAAATAATGAGCACCAGGGCAGGCCTAATGGTGTGCTCTTTTCTTTAAGCTTTAAGACTTGCAAAGATGGAGACAATGAACAAAGCAAAAAGATGACTCCAAGTGACCTCAACATGGAGGACCACCTGGTTGGCGTCTGGTTCGATGTCTTTCTAGAAACCACAGATGAGAAAATTTTTCTCACCAATAAGAAGCAACATTTCTAATGTTTTTCGATTTTTTTTCCTCCATGATTTCCTGAAGTTTTCTTACTTAACTATCTCACAATCCAGAATGGAAGCCAGTTCCTAGCTGTGGGGATTGTCCCTGCCTTCCATCTGCCTTCCATCATATATATTCATTAAATCCTTATCTCTAACAGATTCCCCCTCCTCCCCACTTCCCCGCCCTGCTTGAATAGGAAGGCTATGCACCAAGAAGGGTTTCTCCTAGAAAAACGAATAAGGCTAGAATGTTTTGTCTTCTACTTAATATACATGAATGTTTTAATCCAAAGCCTGTTTCTGCTATGTTGGAAGGCAATACAATACTACCCTTAATCCCATAAGCAAGCATCTCCCAGGAGACTCATAAGATCTGATTTTCTCAGAAGCAAGAATCATCTGCCACTTATTTTTTCCCATTTATAGTCTATTAAATCTAAAGATAATGGGGAGAAGTGGGGCGGGGGGGGTGAATCTTGGCATATCAGATATCACTGGCTATTACTGGCTGTTTGCCTGGCCCTCATAAATCTCCAAGGTCTTTTTCCAAAATCTTTTCCTCTTCAGGTAGGTGTGAGCCAAAAAGGAAGGGGTTGAGGTGGGGGAGGAATGAAATTCACTAGCTGTTCTTCCTTTTCTATGAAGTGTAAGAAATGGAAAGTGCTGGAAATACTAATGTAGCCAACTGTGAAATTTTCCATTTAAAGATATGAAAAATCTCCCATGGATGAATCCCACATCATCCATAAGGAGTGTCCCATCTTCCATGATGCCTTGGTACAAAGCATCTTGACAACAATGGTGGGCAGTCAGAGCAGAATGCAGAAAGTATAAGAAGAGATAACCAAAGAAGATAAGAACAATAGAACATGGACATTAGAGGAGAAATATAGCTCTGGTCCTACAAAGGACCCATGAATTATCAACCTGATAGGCAAAAGGAGGAAATCAAGTAATCCTTTATCCTTGACTAACTGAATCCAACATCATACTTGAGTTTTGCCAAATAGAATTTTGTGTTCTCAAGTCTCTCAACATGAGATTAAAAGACTAGAATTGGAGTTATGACTTTGGGAAATGACGGATATTTTTACCTAAAAAAGGACAAATTATATAAGAGGATGGTGGTGTGTTGTCTATTAAAATGTGTATATTTGTGTATATGTGACCACAGATGGAAAGGGTGTTAAGAATATTTTTTGGATGATAGAAAGAAAAATACTATAAGGACCAAGACAGATGAGAAGAAAGGGAACAGAAGCAGCCAGCCAGTGGAAAGAATGATAAATTTGAGTCTGAGGGTCCAGGTTCAAGTTCTATGTCTAATACTACTTGTGGGGCCTTAGACAAGTCATTTAACCTGGGTGGACATCAGTTTCTTCATTTGTTAAAGTAAGTAATCCATCTAATTACTCTCTCTACAGTTATAATCCTATTATCCCCAAAAGTTGAATTTTAAGACAAAAGATTAGCTTTCTTATTACTAGGAGGTTGATCTAGGAGCATTCATTTAGACTCTCTGGGCCTCCAGTTTACTCATTCATAAAAAAAAAGGGTATGTGTTAGTAAATGATTTCTAAGGTTCCTTCCATCTCAAACTCAACCAGTGATTTGAATTATGCTCTAATTGATTTCATTTTCATTCATGTATTAAGCATCTACACTGTACCAAGCACTAAGGATGCCATGGCAAAAATGGGAAAAAAGAAGCCCTGTCCTCAACGTGGGTCACATCATTTTGGGGGAGGAAATGATGCCTATATAGATAAATCAAAATAAAATATGCAGAAACTCTCCAAAGTATGACACAGGTTTATAAGGAGGGGGGTAGTCTGTGATCATTAGCTCAGGGTTCCAGAGAGCATTATGGAAGAGGAAGTAAACAATAGGGACATTAAAAGGAAAGTATTGACATTGATGGGTAGGAAGAATCAGTCACTGATAGTGTTAGGCACTATGCTAATCCTGGGGATACAAAGAAGGGGAAAAGATAATCCCTGCTCTCAAGGAGTTTACAATCTAATAAGAAAGACAAGCAAATTACATACAAATTACATACAAATCTGGGATAGTTTAAAAGGAAGGTATTAATTTTAAGGTGAATTGGGAAAGACTCCTTCAAGAAGGGGAAACTTTATCTGAAACTTGAAAAAAGGCAAGGAAGCAAGGAAGGAGATGACCAGGGAGAGGGGTCCAGGTAAGAGGCGGGGTAAAGTCAGTATAGACATTAGACATCACATCTACAGAATGGTACAGAGGTCAGAATTACTGCTCAGGATATATAAGGGCAGGAGAGGGGATATAATATATAAAAAAAAAATTGGAAAAGTGGGAAGGGACCTAGTTATAAAGGGTTTTATATTTTATTTTAGTGCAATAGAGAGCCCATGGAATTATTTATCATAGAGGGGGACATAGTCAAATTTCTGCTTTAGGGACAACAATTTGATAGCATGGTGGAACATGGATTGGAGGGACAAGAGCCTAAAGGCAGGGAGATGAGTCAGCAACCTGTTATAGCAGACTACAGGTGAGATGATAAGCTCTCAACCAAGGTAGTGGCAGACAGAGGACTTAATAGGAGAGGTAATGATGAATAGACAGGCCTTGACAACTGATTGGATATGGAAGAGGTAAGAGACAGTGAGGAGTAAAGAATGGACATTCAGGTTGTGAGCATGGCTGACAGTGGTGATACTCTACAAGAGCTTGAGGAAAATCATTTTTAGCTTACTTTTGGATATATTGAGCTTAGGAGGTCTAAAGATATCCAATTTGAGATAGCTTGGAATATGAGGCTAGAGAATGGGAGAAGACCAGAGTTAGGCAAATAAATCTATCTAGAAATGATAGTTTAATCCATGAGAGTTTAAGAGATCACTAAATGGAAAATAGCTGGGTGGCTCAAAGGATAGAGTGCCAGGTCTGGAGTCAGGAGGACTGGAGTGGAGTGCATATCTGACCTCAGACATTTACTAGCTATCCGACCTGTGCAAATCACTTAAATCTTTGCCCCAATTTCCTCATCTATAAAATGAACATGGAAAACCATTCCCTTACTTTTAACAAGAAAATCCCAAATGGAGTCACAAAGAGTTGGATACAACTGAAATGAACAAACACCTACAACAAGAGTAAAAAAATAGAGAGGAGACAGGGATCCAAAACAGCACCTTTGGGAAACAGCCTCAGTTAATGGCTATGATATGGATGAAGATACAGTAAAGCAGAGAGCAATTAGATAGAAGAGATTAGCAAGGAGAAAAGGGTGATCAATAATGTCAGATACCAAAGAGGGTCAGGAAGCATGAGGATTGAGAAGAGGCTATTAGATATGGCGATTATGAGATAATTAGTAACTTTGAAGAAAGTAATTTCAGTTGAAAATAGAGGTTAAAGGCAAGACTATAGAAAGTGAAGAGGTGAGAGGAAAGGAAGTAGAGGCATCAATTATAGATAGACTTCTTGAGGGATTTAGCCTTCAAGGGAGGAGACTATAGAGGAAGAAAGCTAGTAGGGATGTCTAGGATAAATGAGGACTTTCTGAGGTTGGGGGAGATAGGGGCATGGCTACCCAGGACACATCTAGTGGACAGGATGAAACGAAAGTGAGAGAGAATGGAATAAAAAGAACAGTCTTCTTGAGGAGACCTGATGGACTGAATAGAAATACTTCAGGGAGGACTTCTCAATGTGAGACAGGTATAGAATAAAAAGTGGCAGAAGATGTCTTAGTGATTGAGATGAGGAAGAGGAGGAAGGAGAGAGCTTTTGGCAAATGGCCTCAACTTTTTCAGTGGAAATATGAGACAAGGCTCCCAACTGAGAGAGAAGAGGCCAGGGCAGCCATGGGAGTTTGAGGAAGTTGGAGAAGATTTGAAAAAGTTGTCTACTGTGGTGAGTAGGATGTTAAGGAGGGGGTAAATGGATTATCTTTTTTTTGTTTCTATGCTATACATTGATCAAAATTGAATGTGTTGAGAGAGAAAACATATCCTTGAGGAGAAAATAAAATATTAGAGATAGCAAAATTATGTTGTATATAAGACTTTTTAAAAAAATTGAAGGTAATAGACTTTTGTCTTTGTGTAAACTCCATAGTTCTTTCTCTGGATACAGGTGGTAGTCTCCATCACAAGTGCTCTAAAATTGTCCCTGATTATTGCATTGATGGAATGAGCAAGTCCATTAAGGTTGATCATCACCCCCATGTTGTTGTTAGGGTGGACAATGTTCTTCTGGTTCTGCTCATCTCACTCAGCATCAGTTCATGCAAATCCTTCCAGACTTCTCTTAACTCCCATCCCTCCTGGTTTCTAATAGAACAATAGTGTTCCAAAACATACATAGACCACAATTTGTTCAGCCATTCCCCAACTGAAGGACATTAACTCGATTTCCAATTCTTTGTCACCACAAACAGGGCTGCTATGAATATTTTCATACAAGTGATGTTTTTACCCTTTTGCATGATCTCTTCAGGGTATAGGCCTAGTAGTGGTATTGCCAAATCAAAGGGTATGTACATTTTTGTTTCCCATTGGGTCTAATTCCAGATGGCTCCCCAGAAAGTCTGGATGAGTTCACAGTTCCACCAACAATGCATTAGTGTCCCAGATTTCCCACATCCCTTCCAATTAAATGGATTATTTTATGTCACTGAGAGCCTAGTTTAGATTACGTACCACAAATTTGTAGTGGACCCAGTCATCAGGGTATGGTGATCAGGGAAGGGATTTTCGGCTAAGCAGCCTAGGACAGGGATTATGAGTGGGACCAAAGGTAAAGAATAATGGTACTCTACACAGTAGCATAGCAAATGCTTTTTCCATTGCTAATCATTGAGAATAAATGGAAAAGAAGGCGAAGTGAATATAGGAAGTCCCAGAGCAGACATCTAGCTCCTGATCCTAACTAACAACCAGGGCTGGGATTGGTAGAGTCTTGAGGTCAGACCTGTTAGAGAAGGGTAAGGGTCATTTGAAGTATGTGATTGAAGATGGATCAGCCTTAGCTGGTGAAGTACTTCAATTTTAGCAAAATAAGTGTCAAAATTTTTGATTATTTCTCTAATTGATTAGAAAGTGGCTACTGGTCACAGATGTCAGGTCATATCTGGTTTTAAGGCAGAGATCCTAGTTAGCCCTAAGTCTCCCAGTAGGACTGAACGCAAATGGGAAAGTTACTAACAGGACTACTATATTGTAGAAATCTTTCTTGACCTTTTTCTATTCCTCTCATCCCCATTTACTCATTTCTTCCCCTACTGACCCAATTAACTTTGGGTTGGGATTTATTTATTCATTAGGCAAGACTGTTTGCAATAAAGATATAGAAACTCTATCTCTGATCTAGTATACAAAGCATTCTTAAATTCTAATGGATGAATAAAGGAAAATATTGGAAATTTTAAAAAAAAGAGGGTACAAAGAGGAAAACAAAGAGAATACACAAAGATACTGGGTACCACCAATTCTGAGTTACCACCAGTGCTGTGAGCTGTCTAGCCTAATTCAGTCTGTTAAGGAGCTCAGAAATTCTGTTTAAATTGAATGTAAATCAAATATGCTTAGCTTAACAAGGCCCTCTACTCTGGATTGAAACCTAATAAAATTTGTCTCTTTGACTGTCATTCTGTGACTTTAAGAAAATTGAATGGATAGATACCATAATAGGATTTAAATTACTGTTCTAGAATTCTCTGATATAAATTTGCTGGGTTACTAACTCCTATAAGTTAAGCTTTTCTGCTTGCAAGAGAGATATCTAAAAACATCCCCTGCTGTAACTAAGAAATGTAATGAAGGCTGAGCTTAAGATTTTTTCAAAGTATGGATCCATAGCCAACCAATCCATAAATCAAAATATGTTAAGGTTCCACTAAGTACAAGATCCTATGCTTAACTCTTGTCTGGATTTGGTATTTACAATTTCTTTTTGAGTCAGAATTTACTTTGTAGTAGCATTTGAACACAAGCCTTCCTAACTCCAGGCCCAACATACCATTGTCTGCCTCAAATAGGATAGACATACTCAATGGTGTGTTCTTTAAAAACTGAAAACCTTGCCATCTGTATCTTTATTCAAATCTATCCTCACATGATGAATCTCTTTATCACCAAAAAACGGTTCAGGTTTCCTGACATGAATGCCAGGCAATGAAGTGTGTTCATATGTTGTTGCTTTATTTTGGTTTCAAACACAGAAAAGCAGCCTCTTTAATTTGATGATCTATCCCAGCACACATACACAGAAAAAGAACAATGCAATACTGGGGAAAAGGTTATTCATAACTCAGGAGATTCTCTGAGACACTTGCTCCATAACAGGAGTGTTAGAGAAATTTATAGCACTGTAAATTGGGGTAATTTTACAATGAAAAGCCATGGTATATAAATCACACTGCAGATATTTTCTGTAAAGTCCACCGTGAAAACTTAAGTGGAATAGAATATTCAATCTAACCACATCATTGTATCATCATTGCCGATCGCTTTTCAGGATGCAGAAGGAAAAAACAAATCTTTGAAAAATATTGTATTTCCTATTAAGCACTAGGACTATCTGAAGCTGAAACGATCATTGCTCTTCTTTTCTGCCTTTTGTCTTCCTTCATTCCTCATTCCTCCCTTCCCTCTAATTTTTCTCTCTCCCTCTTTCCTTCCTTCCTTTCTTTCCTTCCTTCCCTTTCTGCTTTCCTCCCTGTCTCCTTCCTTTCTCCCACTGGTAAACCCCTTTCTGTAAAATGGCAACTTTCTTTCCTGAGTCACCATCCCATTTCTCTTATGGCACACAAAGATCAAAGGTCAAAGATTTAGAGTTTAAAGAGACCTTAGAGTTCATGAAGTTTAATTTCTTTCTTCTCATTTTATGATGAAGAATTGAAGGTACAGAGAAGTTAGTGACTTCCCCAGAAGCTTTCATTGCAACTCTCATTTTCAGATTATGAAATGAAACCACCATTGAGAAATTAAGGTAAATGCACAAAACACATAGAATTACCAAAAAACAAAACACATTTATTGAAATCTAGTTATCATCATATCAAAAATACCAATAACAAATTCACAGATCCCAGCTCTTGAACCCCTGGTGTAGACATATGCTAAGGATAAAAATGGAGGCATAGTCAAGGCACTTGTTGCCTTAGCAATGTGGGTACTTACTTCAGTGAGATAAAGCTAAAATCATTCACGGCTTATCCTAAATGACTCTGGTCTGAAACTTGCAGAGGGCTTTCTCTAGCTCAGGGGTTCTTAACCATTTTGGTGCTATAGAGGCCTTTTGGCAAAAGTCCAGTGAAACCTAGATCACATTTCAGAATCAGTTATTGCCTCTATTCATAACTGAAGAAAAGACTAAACTAAAAGTTAGATAGAGAGATTTTCCTTTCCAGATTCTCATACCCCCTAAAATCTGTTCTCAGATTTTTTGGAGTCCATGGACCACCACATTAAGAACCTCTGTTTTCAATCTCTTGACTTCTGTGAGGTCCTATAGAACATGCGTGGCATCCACTGGTCTTCCTATAATGATGGTGCTATCTCCTTTTCCTGTAATCTTTTATTCCACTTTTCCTACATGATTTCTCACAGGTAACAAATACCTTCAAAATAGCTAAAAATCACTCCTAGAGATTTTCTCCAAAGTCGCCCATGAAGTCTAAGACAAATATCTAGCAACAGATGCATTTTGTGGGACCCTTCCTTCTTATCAAGATGATCTTGACTTTTAATTCTTCATGGTGCTCCATGAAGTTACAGACATGTTGACTACCATCACAGTGAATGAGGCACTGGAACTGGACTTTGTAGATACAGAGACATTGACAGGCATAGATACAGAAAAATGCTATGGTATTCTACTTAAGTAATGGCTTAAACTCTTGTCTTCTCCACACTGCCAAAAAAGGAAAGGAAGCAGAGGGGCTGGCCAAGAAACACATGACTCTTGGTGTGTGAACACTTATTTCTAGTTCATCAACTCATGTGATAACTCCTCATTTCATCAGAAGACTCTAACACTATCAGGGACAGAAGTAGACTGATCAAACTTCCATACACAATTGACCGGGAAGCAAGCAGAGAATAGCTGTGCATGCTCTAAGGACCATATGTATATGGGTTCATACAAACATATATGTTCATGTAAACATATATGTGAAAGGGAAGAAAGAAGATGGCTTCAAGATCAGCTTTTCATCTATGCTAATTGCATAGAGTTTCCTGAGGATCACAAATCCTCTTGAGGCAAGATAACTAGGATCACTTTCTACAGGCACAACAGACTAGATCTTTCAGACAAGTTGAGGAAAAAGAATTGCGATGAGAGAGTATTGTCTTCTGCTGGTTGTCTTTTTTGACAGATACAAGAACAGTCTCAAAACCATATGGTTGGGCACTATCTACCAAGCCTACTTTAACCACTTTCAATGGTTTCTCAGCCTTGAATAAGCAAATCAGGGTAGGCCAGCCCCACCCCAACCTAAATGGGTACTCATTCACCCCCATGAATCCCCATTTTCCTGGGAACACAAGAGCATAAAGCATTTCCTTTGTGCAAATGATTGAAGTTGTGTTATTGCTGCCACACACAAAATGCATAAGCTAAGTTAAATATAGAAGGGAGCCCAAGCACTATTGGGGGGGAGGGAACAACTAGAAAGTCAAAAGTACTTCATCAATTGCCTCTGTGAAAAATCGCTCAATTCCAATTCTGCTATGATCTTTCCCAGGCCATTGGAAACTCTAGGGATGCCTCAGAATGAAAAAGAACCAGATCACAACTCCCACAGAAGTCCATGACATTGGGTAGCTCCAGGCAAATAGCATCCAGCAAGGGCAGCATCTGCAGAAAATATGCTCACAGCTGCAAAACATGCATGATTGTTCTCAACCTGTCACACACCTGCACCGTCGAGCCCTCTTGACTTCACAATTGTGATGGCCAGGTTTTCCTAACAATTGATGATCTATGAGGTGGGATTCTGAGCAGACCCAGGTCCATTTAGGTCTGTCTCACTGCCAAGAAGATACTTTCTTTGGAAGAGAGACAAAACTTGAACTACAGATGCATAGATTATTATCACAGTATGACAAGATTGGGGAAGAAGTAGTAGTATGCCAGAGGTGATAAAGTGCTGTGCAATTAATAGTCATGGGTCCTCTAGATGCAGGCTCTTTACTGGACCCACAGATTGCCAAATTCTAGGGTTCTTTTTATACAAGATCACTCAGTCCCTGACTTGGACCCTTAATAAAACAACACATCCCTTCCTCTCCAGACCTTACCATTATTTAAATTTCTTATACTTAAAGCCATATATATATATATATATATATATATATATATATATATATGCTAGAAAAAAAGTTTAAAACCATCTGATAAAAGAGTAGAAAACAAAGCAAAAGACAATTTTCTTTGAGACAAGGCTATTCTGTTTACTTTTTATAACTTTGTAGTACCTCTCCCCTGACCCCAACAGAATATGAGCTCTTTAAGGGCAAAGATTTATTGTTTTTTGCTTCATCCTTTCCTCAGTACCTTGGACAGTGCTTCACACAAAGCAATCTCTTAATAAACATTGGATAAATTGAACAGAATTGACCATTGTCATGATCTTTAATATACTGTTATTATTTGTCTTTGGCCTTACAAAATAATATTTTAGGAACTATATGCACCACTAAATCCTTTGATGGAAAATCCCAGGAGTCCTCTTAATTATTTTATTTTTTGTCAAAAGCATAACAATCTCAGGTTGCATATTCATTCTCAAAGCTTCACTCTTGGGGCAGCCTAGGTGGCACAATGGATAGAGCACTGGCCCTGGAGTCAGGAGTACCTGACTTCAAATCTGACTGTAGACACTTAATAATTACCTAGCTGTGTGGCCCTGGGCAAGTCACTTAACCCCACTGCCTTGCAAAAAAAAAGCTTCACTCTCCCCAAACTCTTTCAGCTCACAGCTCATCCACTATAGCTTGAACCTTCATAATATCCTTAATTTTTTCCCTCTTCTCTACTTATATATACATCCATTTAGCCTGTTTTAGGCCCTCATTACTTCTGTCCTATACTACTTCAAGAGTCTTCATCCATCTCTAGCCATTCCCTTTTCAAATCTCTTACAACACCACCACCACACTTAAATCATTAAGGCATTGTCTACTTATGCTCAAGAAATTAAGAAATTTCAGTATTGCTTCTAGGATAGGATTCTCATTCATTTGTAAGTTATGAAACCCCTTAAAAGGCTATGGGCCATCTCAGACACTTAATAATTACCTAGCGGTGTGGGCTTGGGAAAGCCACTTAACCCCGTTTGCCTTGCAAAAACCTAAAAAAAAAAAAGGCTATGGGCCCATTTTCAGAATATTTTTCAATACTCAACTTAAAATAGATCAGATTAGAAAGAAAAATAATTTTATTGAAATCTGGTTCTCTGATTTTAAGTTCTTGAACTTAAACCACTAATGTACCTTGAATCGCTAATATAAAAGAAAACACAATCTCCTCTATTTGGCATTCCAAGACTTCAGGATTAGCCAGCATAACATTCTAGAACAGTGCCATATTATTCTCCATCCTACAGTCTGCATTCCAATCCTCTTATCAATGTGTTGTTTTCTAGAAGCGATGCTGCGTCTCCCAATTTCACATCTCTACAGGGGCAACTCTTCGAGGTTGCAATATTTTACCTTTCCAATTGCACTTCTTGAAATTCTCACGTCCCATAGATCCTCAGCTCAAATGATACTTCCTACTGTCATCTTAGTATCTTTTATGATTCATAGACACACACACACACACGCACACGCACCCTCAGGGTTAGTGATTATATAGCTATCAATAAAATCATTGCAATGTAAAAAAAATTGCATTACTATTATTCTATTATGTTTTTATCTGTAAAACTATGAAATCCATAGTTGCATAAAATTTTACATTTTGCTTTTGCTTGCATGCTTTAGGATGTTTTTCCCTTTTCTGTGAGGCTGTTTCCCTGAAGATTTGTTGTTATTGTTATTTGGCTTTTGAACGCCTGTTTAGATATCAGCTCTTCCGGATATCTTGTAAAAATACAATATTGCATTTTTAGTTCAATGATTATTATTTAGGAAAAATAAACCTGAGTGATCATTTCACAATTGTGAGCCTCCCATTGCTATGGGTTAGGGTTTACCTTAACAAATATTCAGCTTTCCTAGTTGAAATGAAAACATTCAATTTAAACATTTCAAGCAGAATTATTACTTAGATCATATAATTATAATAATGATAATATCAAATAGGATATAGAATTAAATATCAATTCTTATAGAGGAGAAAGAAGCTCAGATAGTTTCAATTAATTGTCTACTTTCCAAAATCAAGTGGGTAGGCTTCACTGCATCTCTTGCCTCCTACCAAAATATCTGGGTTATAGAAGTTACGTAAAAACATGCTTATTCATTGCTTCATTTCTAGACAATTACCCTTCTTGCTATCACTTATTAATTATTTTTCTGACCTCTGAATATTATATAGTCATGTATAAAAGTATTATCGTGGGCATCACAATCATCATTATAATAATTTTATTAGATTAACTTTGATATTTTTAAGAATCTTTCAGATTATTGCAACAACAAAAATGCTTCAAATAATTTTTCCAGTCACTTCCCACTAATTAAAAATCATACTAATATATAAAATAAATATAAAATATATAACAAATATAAAATATTAATATAAATATAATATCTGTAGTATTTTAAATGATTATTTTATCTTTCTAATTGTAAGGCAAATAATTAGAAAGGTATTGAATTAAAATGAAAGGTAAATTATTAGAACATATTACTATGACAATTAAAATAAAATATTAATATAAAATTATCCATTAAGTTAGAAATATTTATAAATAATGCAAAAATAAATAATGCATTTTTCAAAAAATTTCAAGCTGGATTAATATCAGAAATGCAAGGAAGGTAGAATGAAATCAAAGCCAAAAGCAAAATAATTTTATTAAAAGTTAAAATCATATTATTATATTCCTTGAGGAAAAAGAGTCATAAAATACAATAGTCATTTTTTTTATTCTAAATTCTAAAAGTACTAGAAGGCATAAGATTAAAGGATCTTTCCTTAATATGACATAAAAATAATCTAATTTTTAAAAAAAGCAAATAAGAAAAATGAGAAATAGAGATGACTAGCAAATTAGGTAAATACAGATTAAATCCATAGGTCACCAGAATTTCTATAGAAAAGAAAAATAATAAAGATAAATCCAGAAATATATAATTTAAAATATGACAAAATGTATTTATTATATATAGTATAATAAAATAGATGGCCTACATAAATATAACCATGAGGCATTCTTTAGGGAAAAAAAGTCATATTTAAATAACTGAACAGGTATTTTGAAGTTCACAAGTGATATATAGAAATAATGTATATGTGATATTTTTATTTGTCCCTTCTTGAAGAGGACCATTTCGTTAGCAAGTTATTATCATGACTTACAAGTGAATTGGACTGATATGAGAGAGGACCATGCCAAGTCACCAGCTTCATTCTCTCTTCCAGAGCTATCTGGATTTGTGGTAAGATATAGATCAGGAAGGCTGGAGATATCTGGTCCTGCATGGTATGTGATATGTATTAAAGATGAAAACATGCAAATTAATCTACAGCTTTAACTTGCTGTCAATCAAAATGTCAATGGAATAATTTATAGACAAAAAGAAAGTAAAATCCACATAGTACATGCTTTCTCTCAAACTGAGAGACGGCTACCTGGGTCTTCCACAACAAGCAGCATCAATTTTATTGTTTTAACTAAATCTGCATGCTGTAAATAATCTCTTTTGTCTCTGTGCATAATGACATACATACACCAAATAGTATATCAACCGGGTATATTTCCAGGAAGAAAAAATGATTGTGATGCAACTAGAAACAGCCATGGAATAATGTGAGCTTCTATGGACCCTAGAATGAGCCAGAACATCTGAATCATATAGCACCAGACTAAGTTAGTTTCCTCACATTTAGCTAATTCTAGATAAGAACTGGACAATGTCTCATATGCCCAAGTCATTTTGATTTGTTTTATTCTGCTTTTTTAGTTCTATGGCTTTTAAGAAAAAATTATTATTCCAAGGAAACATGAAAAAAGTTGTAGCTCTGAAAGAGTACTCATCAATAACTATTAGAGATATTATAAAAATTGCTGTTTATGACAGTCAAACATTCCAAAAATCAAGCCCATGATGCAAGCCAGTCAGCCACGCTCAAGTATAATCAAGTCTGGTCAAAAATTAAATTTATACATACAAATTTATATATAAAATTATACCAAGAACTAACAAATATTTTCACAAAATAGTCTAGGTAATTTTCAGAAAGCAAGCAAAATCTTTCAGAAGAATCTGGAAGCCTGAGGTCTTGTTATTAGCCATCTTGACATGGGAATAACATTATAATGATCTGAGATAGGGGAAAGTTAATCATTTCCATGAAGAAAATTGAAGCCTGTCAGGGACAAGAAAAATAAAAAGAATGGAACAGTAGTCTTTGGAGATGATTCATTTTGTCTATGAAACTTTTTCCATTCAGGACTACACCAAAACCAAAACCAAAAAAAAAAAAAATGCCTGGATGGAGAAAAATGATCTTCTTTGGAATGTAAGATATTGATATAACAATGTTTTGAATACTTTTGTATTTCCAATAAGCCCAGAAGCCTTATACCCAGTAAGAAAATTATTAATTCTGCAAAATATATTACTATACTAAGAAACAAAATTATTAGAAATTCCTAAATAGTGATAGAATTCTGCAACACACCACAGGTCACAAAAAGTTAAATTATCCAAGAGACAGAGATGCTTTGTCTAGCTGTGCCTTCTCAGTTGCCTTTGCTATCATTGTCCATTCCCAATCACCCAACTGTATCTTTCTGATCACCTGATTTAAATATCATTAAAAAGGACCATGATCAAGACTGGGCTTGGGTATGTTTAATACCCCCAACATGATAAAACTGCGCTTCTTTCATGGAAAATTAATGTATGTATCAAAATATAGAAAACCAATGCTAAATCACATAAAATAAGGGATTGCAGTAAAAGGAGATATTCAGAGGTGTTCTACAGCCAACTCATACTATCTCATAAGAGTCAATTATTAAATTTTCAGCATTTAAACCTCAGAAATCAGTGAATGCTACAAAACAGAGATTAATTTGTTGCTTTGTTGGTTTCTAGACATAAGAAGGTGATGAAGAAAATGAAATATTACAGATTAAACTGAAAAGTGTCTTGTGCAATTTTTTCCTTAAGACAGAGAAATAGGAAGAGAGAGTTGTAGAATATATAGTGGTATATTCCTGCATTAAATGAATATTAAAAGCTTTTATAATGTAAAAAAAAATAGTTCTGAGCTTTACATATGTCGATAAATATTTTTATTTTGTCCTGAGTGTCCTAAGTGACTTTCATACCATAGTAGTCATATTTATGTCTACCTGTGCATATGCAAGTTTATCCATGAAAGATGGTAACTGTATACCTTTATAGATAAATGAGAAAAAAAAAGAAGTGAAAGACCCACTTGAGTATTTTTATTTCCTAGTGTTGAAGCTCTTTTCCCTTTGTTCCTGATACCTGCCATTGAGCAGGGTGACACCAGATCATTGTCAGAAATAGAACACGCCACAATGAACACAACACAATGGCAAGTGGTCTCTAAAGGATTAAATCTATTATAGTGGCCTTGGAGTGTTAATGCTATGAGTCCGCAAAAGAAACCTCTATGTGTGATAGGGTGGTAGTTCTGAAAGCTCTGAAAAGTTTGATACACTGCAAGTGTATCGAATCAATTCTGGGAAAAGGAGGATAAAAAAGCAGAGAGATTTCAAATTACATAAAGAAGGCAATGGTACCCATGACTTGGGAGATGATGGCCCCATTCTTCTTTGCAGTGGCTAGATTGTTTCTGGAGGATTCTGTTTAATTTAGAAGGATCACATTTTAGCAATGCCATGTGAAAGAAAAAACAATGATGCTGGGGTCATGATGGTGATAGCTCTCAATCCCAGATCATATGAAGATTGCTTGGTAGAACCAGAGCTATTTAGTGAACTGAAAGCTGTTTTTAAGTATTTCTTGATTACACTACAAAAGAATTCTATTTCTACTGTGCAACCCTAGAGGACTAAAATAATATAAGAACAATGAGGGGAACATTTTAGAATGTGAGTACTCCAAAAAATTAATGCACTGCCTTGGAAGTAGTAACCTTTTTCTCACTCTAGGTCTACAGGCATTTAAGTACCTCAGATGATTCAGGAAGTATGTTAAACATTTTCCAAATATCACGTCATTTGATCTTCACAACAACCCTGTGAAGTAGGTAATTTTACAGTTGGGTAAACTGGCACAGAGGCTAAGTGTCTCACCCAGGGTCACACAGTTAATACCTATTTGAGGCTGAATTTGAACTCAAGTCTTCCTGACTATTTTAGCACCATTAGTGGCTGCTATAGGTTGGATGCCTCCTGGTAGGTATGTGGAAGAGGAAATTCTTGTTTTGGCATGGATATATGGTGGACTCTAAGTAAAGAGACAACCAAATGAAGAAGCAGAAAGATTTCGATCTGTGATTTCAGAAAGAGAAGAGGCATTTCCTTTAGCACAGATCTCCTGCTCTGCCACCACCACCACCACACACAAATTTTCCCATTTTGTATGACTCATGTCCACATTCTTCCATAAAACCTCCAGAGAAGGTCCACCCAACATGCTGGGGGCTATTGCTTAGATCTCCTTCGGTACACACCAAAGGATGGCATGTGCTCTCCATCACTTGTTCTCTTTCATTTGGTGACTCATCCATACTTCTTTCACATGTACCTTTGAGGGCAACGATCATCTCCACATACACAAACAGGTCTATGTAGACATGGTCACACTCACATATGAATAAAGAATGGACACCATTTCTTTGTACTGAGAGGTTTAAAAATTGCACTTAGGTCTTGACTATTTTCCAAGAACTCTCAGACCTCACTATTAACATATGCAACGTGGAGGTAGTGGTGGTGAAGGTGCTGATGATAATGAAGGTGACAGGCAAATGATGTGGTAGACAGAGAACTGACCTGGGAGTCAGGAAGTCCTGGAGTCAAGTGCCACCTCTAACACCAAATAGCTGTGGAACTGAACAAGGCACTTCAATCTTTCAGAAGTCTAGGTAACTCTTTGTGACCAGAAGTTTTGGAACTACATGAGTAGAGGGAGTTCTCTCACCTTGAATTACCAGTGAAACTACAGGCAAGTTCCTCTCCTTTTTTAAAAGGCAATATTAAAAAGAACTCTGTTGGTAGCCCCTGCCACCTATAGAACCGGAGGCCATTCCTAACCTAGCCTACCCTTAGTTCTGAGTGTTTCATCATTCCTAGAGTAAGTACAAGATGTTGAATAACTGATCATTTTTTAAACAATATCCTAGAGAGACTATTCACCTTAAGTCACTTTCAAATAAACGGTTTAAATGGAAAATTAATGGTTGTAAAGGGGGAAGAAAGAAAATCTGCCCATTTAGAAAGTATGCTGTTGTTTTGAACAAGGAGGAGGTTGCAGGTAGGTGTCTTTTAAATAAGTAGATTATAATGAGTTGTTTCTCTATTAGGTTCAGTCTGTTATGTAGCACCACCATCACAATTTTCCAAATACTACCGCATTGGAGATTCACTTTGGCCCCAAGAGGCAGGTAACTGAGGTGAAAAGAGGTTCAAAGATTCTCTTATATTCACAGAGGAAATATTCAAGCCTAGTTCTTACTGTCTCTAAATCCAGTGTTCTACCCACTAGGCGATATTGTTTTCCCAATGAGTTTAGGGTGACACGGCTAGACCCAGATGGTAGAGGCAGGATTACTGACTGTTGAGTCCCACTTCTGAGCTCCCTCAATCTTCCCCAGGAGAGTGTCGGAGGGGCAGAGTCAAGGAAGACAAATTTCTCCCTATACACCAAGGTCTGCATTTATTTACCAAAACAGCAGTGCTTAAATACCTTCCCAGTCTCTAATCCACTCCCACTCCCGTGGCATTTAGTAAGATAAGACTCTGGTGCTCAAGGACACCAGGTGAAGATAATTTACAGTATTCCCATACACAACAGTCCCTAACAACTGACTATTTCTGGGATTTTAGAAAATACATTCTACCACCTCTCAAAGCTGCCCTTTCAAAACTGCAAAGGACCTCACAAATAATTAAGTATTAAAACTGGACTTGAACCCATCTCTCAAGTAGAGAGCTCTATGCACCCTACCACACCACTTCTCTGCTAAGGCAGAAATCTCAGATAAGCATCATCTACCTATCCATTATTATTTTCTTCTTCATTTCCCAGGAATTCCTTCAGGAAGGAACCTGTTTTGGCAAACACTATTCAGTTTGGACCACACACAATCAGGAATGACTTCTCAGGATCCTTTTGCATATTTCCAATCTGACTTTATTTTGCTTCAGTTTCTCATTCTAAGACATGTTCTCTTCTACCACATGGTTTTTGAATCAGAAAGCAAGAACATCCCCTGATCTCCTTGGCATTGGTCCCCAAGGCCTAATTCTCATCTCCCTCAATCTCATGTCCCAAAGATTATAGCAAAGGGGGACTTTATAGTAAATTAGGGAGATGTCAGCAAGCAGGACAGAGTCCTTGGCCAGAAGTCGCTCATCTCAAGACATTGGATTCCCCTCAGCCTTCTCTCTGGCTCTTCCATCACTGAAGCTCTCAGTGGATTTCAAAACTCCGATGGCTCTTTTTCTAAGAAAGACATTTGTAGCTTAGTGATAACGAGGGCAGTGTCTTCTGGCTGGCCCTCCTTACCCTCCACTAAGAATGATATCTATCACTGCAAAGGGCAAGAAGAGAAATGCTTCCAGAATTGAGATTGATGTTTTCCTGACCATGACTGTGAATACTGGCCCTTGAGGCAGATTATTTTAAAATTATGTGTGTATGTATGTGGTTATATATGTGTTTGTGTTTATATACAGAAGACTGAGTATGGAACCAGAAGGCTCTGCCTGGATTCAAGTCCCTCTTTTCTTACTTAGTGATTATGAGACCCTGGCCAAGTCATTTAAAATCCCAGTGTCTCAATTATTGCATCTGTAAAATGTGGAAATCAAACTAAGTGACCTCTAGGTTGTACCTTTCAGCTATTAAATTGATGCTCCAAATTCTACAGCATTTAAAAGCATTTTCCCCTCACCAAACCTAAAGTGAAAAAAAGGCAATAAATAAAAATAAGTTTTAAAAATAGTGCCTACATTTTTGAAAGATAAACAGCAATTTAAGGTTCCAGAGTCTTCGTTTTTGGAAAGTGAAGTCTAGAAATGCTCCAATCCTGTTTATCTCAGCTTGGATGTAGTTTTCATGAAACAGCAAGGAGGAAGAGGATGAGTATAATGTGACAGTATAAGGTGACTTGCCCAGGGTCCCACAGCCAGAATGTTCCTGGGACAGGACTTCTCTCCTGGTCCTGGGGCCAGCTCTTTGCATCATAACACACAGATGCCCTGCAAAACAAAGTTACTAAATGCAAAATAATTTCAATTGATTATATAATATTCTCTATCTGCATCAGTAGAAGGAGTTTTATCAACTAAGAATTCCGCATAGCAATGAAATTCCAGAACCAGACCCTATCCCAATGTAAAGCATACTGGAACCAGGGAAGATTTCAACCAGGACTTTTGAGAAAAACATCTATTTCTGGCTAAAAGCCCCAGGACTTCAATGATTAGAAAATAAATGGAGTCTGTTGCTTCCTTAGAAAGATTGGTTAAACATAATTCTGCATGTATAACCCATATCAAATTATTCACTGTCAAGAGAAGAGGAGAAGGAAGGGAAGGAGAGAGAGAAAAAATGTGGAATTCAAAAGCTTACCAAAAAAAATGAATGTCAAAAATTATCTTTACATGTAATTTGTAAAAAAAAAAGAAAAAAAAGATCAATCTAAAAAAAAAAATTCTACCAGATGCTCTCAGCCCCATGCACTTTGCCAGCCCAAAACCACCCTGATAATGACTCCTTCTCCAGTAACCTTTGTAAGAGCAGTCTTGGGAGGGTGGGGTATTTCTCTAGGGTCCCTAGGGCCCATGGGAGTCACATTCTCCTAGCTTTAAAAGCTGATTTAAAGATGCTTTGTGCAGATTGTCTCAGGAACAAAAACCAATCATCACTAGCCACACCTCCAATTTTTCTGACTTTTTTTTGGCAGAACAGGCTGTCCAGTCCTCAGATTTAGAGAAATCAGGAAGAGCTCAACAACATGAGGGTATTTTTTTAACCATAAGCAAACCTGTTCTCAGCCTCATTCTTTCCACTTTCCCCTGCCCCCACCTCCAGTCCGCACCTTCCACTTGAACCTTGCCACAAAATCATCCTGGTCATTACTTCATATTGAGCAGATGAGATGATGAGATTTTTGATAAAGAACAATGATCAGCCAGCAAGGGTTGCCAAGGGGTCACTGGAACCAAGATGAACAATTGATTAGCTCTAATGGAGCATGTCAGTAATAAACAACCAAGCCTGGCTGGGCTCAAGATCTTACTGTCCTGATAATGCTGCCGACACCCTATGACTTCGAACTGACTGCTCAAAGCATCCATCCGTGGCATAAAAGCTCTGGTTTCTTGGATTCACTTCCTAAAGAACAAAACTGCCATCCACAGGGACTCCAACATTTTACAGAATCTGACTAAAAACCAGTCCCCTCCAAAGCAGACTCTGTTCCTCTCTAAGGTCTAGAAAATGAATTGCACATCCATGATGCTCTTGGAAACAGTCTCATCTTCTCCTTTTGTAAAGCTACGGCTGTACTCGGAGCTCTCCCCCCCCCCCCTTCTGTTTCCCAACACAAGTTTTGACTAAAAACAGCTAGGGATAGGAAGGAAGAAGAGGTGAGCTATCACCAGATGGTTTTATTCACCAGAACTAGGAAGTATCCCTAAAGACAAAGATCCACCTTTCAAAGAATCTTTTAAGGTGAAAGATTCCCTAGGATGGGGAGGGGGAAATGGGTTTATATTTTCTATAGCAAATTTAGTGATTGATGCCTTCTCCCAAAATGGTACCATGTAAATATTCTAACATCTCTATGTATGCCATCCATGTGGTCTCCTCCAATACAAGTTAAGCACCTTGAAGGCAGGAACTGTTTCCTTATTTTTTACACCTTGACCCTTAATGAATGCTTATTGACTGACTGATGAGAACCTATTTGTGCTATGGTGACAAGGTTGCAAGAACAGCATGTGAATAGGAGTAGTATAATGGAGAAAGTGTTAGGGCAGAAGATTAGAAAAATCTCAGTTCTAACTCTGCTTCTGACACTTATTAATTGTATGACATTGATCAAGGAATCCATCTATACTGAGTTTCCAACTAGCCAGAAATGACAAAGATGAGCCATCGTTAGAATCCTAGTTGGTGTTTTGGGTTCCATGATAGGGCAGTTCTACCACATCCTACCCTTCCCAGGAACTCTCTCAGAGCAGGAAGCACTATCTAGGCAATGGCTGCATGGGACCCATCACTCAGATCCAGAACCCACTGGTGACAGGGATCTCTGTATTACATGTGAAGTATAAGGATGGGATGATGATTGCAGTGCATATTCCGTGTTCTTTGGGCTTCCTGGATCAATTCCAAAGTGTGTGGGGTAGGGTGGGGAGAGGGAGAGGGAGATAGATGATAGAATAGAGGTAGAGAGAGAGAAATAGAGAAAGAGAGAGATGAGAAAGAGATAGAGATATTATATATTATTATATATAATCGACAGAAATGGATGTATCAATAGATGTTTATAGATTATAGAGAGAGCTATCGATATATAGATAGATAGATAGATAGATGATATTATATATATATATGTATATAGGTAGAGAAAGATAGAAATAGAGATAGATATAGATTTATCAGAATATATACAGATTGATAAATCTAGATCCATCTATATAGCAATAGCAATAACTCAAGCTCAGTGTCTCTAGAGACGATGCTGATGTCCAGTATGTCAAGCAAATCATCATCTAGGTGGTGACTGATGGAGAGCATCTGCAAATTTGTTCCAACTACAAACCAAAGCCATTCAACTCATTGTGAATTGATACAAGCCATGTACATCCAACTTCTACAAGATACCCCATGGCTTTTGAGATCATACTGGAGGAGCAGGCATCCTTGGTTATGTGGACAGGCTTGGTACAGCCTATGAGAATCCAGGCTGGCCATTAATTAGGGGGTATTAGCCCTGCCCTTGAGGAGAGAAACTCTAGAGGAGAAGTCTCTCATTAGGATGAGTAGGAACAGGACGTGTACAAATTACTGTGAAGCTATAATTCTAACCCCAGGGTTTATGATGATGATTCAGAAGATCAAGGATTCAGGCAAGTCAGTGCAACACACTAGAAAGAACATTAGCTCTAGATTCAAAATCACTGGGCTTAAATCAAAAAGTCACCTTGGAACTTAGTTTCATTAACTTAAAAATAAGGTTTGACTTAGTGGTCTCTGGAGTCCTTTACACCATTAGACCTATGATCGCAAGGTTATGATGAAGTGAATTTGGAAATGACAAATATTACTGTAAGAGAAAAAATAAATTTGAGTCTTCACCTAAAATAGTTGACTAAAGAGGCGGGACTGAAGCAAGGGGGCAGAGGAGGAATTTCAGCTAGTCTTTGGGATTAGGAAGGGCAGGATTCCATCCTGGAATCCAGGTTAAGCCTCCAGGGGCCAATCATGTAATGCATGTAAGGTCTCTTTATAGTCACATCCAAGAGTTAGTTTAAAGCTTCTGTAAAGAGATGCAGAAACAAAGCAAATTCTTAAAAGAAACTAAAATAGCTTCCTAAGAAACAATGGGCATATCATCTCTTCTTTTATGCGCTTTCCACAGCACATTTTTCTTCTCTTAAAGAAAAGAATGACTGAAGAGCAGATTCCTTTTATCTTCCTAGTTCTAGGCAGGACTGGAGCTAGCCAATCCCAGATGGACAATCATATTCATATTTTTCAATCTTTTCTGGGACATGAAACTACAGCTTCCAAAAGCATCCCATTCAACAATCCCACAAAGTGTACAGACAGGAAGCTAGGAAGTGCTTTCTAACATTAAATTAGGTCGAATGCAAACACTTCTGTAATTTTGGTCACAGCATTTAGCAGTCTACCACATAGTAGGCATCGAATCAGTATCTGTTCATTGCGCATTTGATGAATGAAGGCCCCCTTCCTATCATCACGGCTTATTCTAAGTAATTCTGTCCAATAGCACTGACCCGAGGTGGCCCACTAAGATCCAAGAAGCCTCTATCATTCTTCACATTTCACCTTAGTCCATCATCCCTAAACGGAACTTGCCATCCCTTTTCTCCTCTGGAATTATAATCAAATGAATCAAATGACTGATTTTTTGGTTGAATCCTGGGATTATGTTATATGCCAATAAATTCTTCTATGACTCCACTTACCATCCTTCTGACTTCTTAAACAAAAACACCCTTCCCTGGCCATCATTCTCCAAGATGTGTATGTATGCCACAATCTAGACAGCCATCAAACCATCAGACCCATCTCCTCAATGGTGGTACAAGTCTTCTCTATCCCTGGACTGGCCCTGTTCACTTTAGACCTGGATCTATGTCTCCTTAACCTCTTGCCAGTTCCTGAGACTCAGTCTTGATGGGTGAATCCAGGAGTACAACTGAACACAGTTCATTCACCTTATCTAGATGGACCTAGATTGATCCAAATATTGTGAGACTCCAAGGTCACTGCTTCTTATGAACTGTGAAGTTCAAGTTTACCTAGCCTTCCCTTTGCTAGGAAAACAACCAACATATCACAGCAGCAAGATCCTGAATGATCCCCAGTAAATTAAAAGCTAAAACCTCCATTTGAGGAGGGAACTCAGGTCAGAACAACTTGTTTCATAAATGGATGTACCACAGGGGAACAGTTCTGCCTTTTGCACCATGCCACCATGTTGGATATCTTTCCTAATTCCCCCATATACATGTACTTCAGCTTTTTGGTGTATATTGTCTTCCCCCACTAAACTGTAAGCTCCTAGGGGGTAGGGACTTTTGAACCCCAAACCTTAGCACAATGGCTGGCACACAGTAGGAGCTTAATAAAAGTTGATTGATTGTTAAAAGAATTGAAATGCTGCTCAAAAGGCTTAAGTTACTGCCAAGAAGAATCATGGGAACTGTCCAAGACAGTCTAATGTATTCTGTCACATGTCGTGGATAGAGATACAAACGATTAATTCCATTTATGACTGAATTCATTCTACCCTCTCATTCCCATCATCTTCATAATAATTGCATGAAATTTCCTTTCTGATAACAAAGGACCAGTAAAAAAATCAGCTCAAAATATTGACAATTACCTGTAATTCAGCATCAAATTCGTGTTTCAGGTGAGCTTCCTCTGCAGCTTCCACGAGACGCTGGAATAACAACAAAAAAAGAACTAGGTCAGAAACATGGCACGGCAAATACTTTGGTTTTCTGGAAACCTGATCATCAATGGAAATCTCTGAAAAGGAAAATGCTAGAGTTCTCATTCGGGATGACAAAATTATGGGGGGGGTGCAGTATGAAAATTTAGATCCAGGAGACTTGGGTTTGAATTCTGTCACTACTATGTGCTACCTGATTACCTTGAATGATCAAATAACCTGTCTGTTTTCTGTTTAATGCTTGGGCAAAATTACCTCTAAAGGTCCTTCTTGGTATAACTCTGAAAGGGGGACTAACTACTTAAAATTACTATGACCTTTGGATTTAAAAAAATAGAATCAGAAAACAATCCCCAGGATTTTTTAATGGAACTTTCTGAAACCTTCACATTGCCCCAAAATTATTATACATCACTGGTCTTTTGGGCCCATTAGAGAATCCAATCAGTTTTAGTTTGAAACAATTTGTAAAATAATTCAAAACAATTTCCTGCTGAACCAGGAGTAGGAGATCATATTGTTTGTTTGTTTATGTTTAAATTTCATTCACTGAGACTGTAGGTTCCCAGATGAAGGAGAGCAAGTCATCTTGGTCATCCCTCTCAACTGGTAGGGATTCTCATAAAGTTACTCTGGACCAGAGACCAAGAGGACCTTAGAGATCACTGGGTTCAACCCATCACGTATAGATGAGGAGCTAGGTTCTGAAACTTTTTTACTTCAAGTCCTAATAAGCCACATTGCCTTTCTACAGTTTAAAATAATCCTTCAAGATCAGTCTCTGTCTCTCTGTCTCTCTGTCTCTCTGTCTCTCTGTCTCTCTCTCTCTCTCTCTCTCTCACACACACACACACACACACACACACACACACACACACAAAATCTGTAGGATAAAAAAAATTATCCACTTCCACCTGAAGCACCAAGCACCTACAAGTTACCTGGAAGTTTCTGAAGTTGGCAGGAGGGACAGAACCCTGAACTTTAGCCAGGAAGCCCTGAGTTGACATTTGGCCTCAGAATCTGTCTTCTAATTGGTCTGATGCCTTTTCCATGAACTCTGAGCCAGGATATAGAGGTAACAAAGAAAGAGTCTCTACCCTCAAGGTGCTGACATGCTACTGGACCGGGATCCTCTGGAGTCACTGACCACCTTGCTTTTCTCTACAGAGAGCTTGGTGTCTCCAGTCTCCAGATAGTTGCCCTGTCTCTGCCTCCTGCCTAACATGCTCTTCCTCCTCTCTGCTTCCTTGGCTTCCTTCACTTGCAGCTAAAATCCCACCTGCTGCAAAGAAGCCTGTCCTGGTCCCCTTAAGTTAGTGCCTTCCATCTGTGGAATTTATTTGGTCTAGATTTTGTTTCTTTCTAGTTCTGTGCAAGCTGTGTCCCCCACTGGACTGTGAGCCCCTAAAGGGCAGGGCTGCCTTTTGCTTTTGTATCCACACATTTAATGTAGAGGTATTTAATAAATGCTTGTTGCCATCTAAGTTTCAGTTTTCTCAGTGGCAAAATAGAGATGGATAGTTAGATGGCACAGTGGATAGAGGACTGGTCCTAGAATCAGCAGGATTTGAGATCAAATACAACTTCAGACACTAACTATATGACCTGAGCCTGTGACTTAACCCTATTTGCCTCAGTTTCCCCACCCATAAGATGAACTGGAGAAGAAAAAGGCACTCCACTATCTCCCAAATAAAGTCACAAAGAGCCAGACATGATAAATAACAAAACACAACAAAATGAAGATAAAAATCACTCTAGTACTGACCTCCCAGAGTGCTTTCAAGACCTAAATGAAATACTGAACGTAAACATCTTGTCAACCTGAAAGTGCCATGTGGATTGAAGTTATTATTGCTGTTATTACTAATATTAATTTAATTGTCATTATAGCTCTTATTATTTGGAGTCAAAATCTTGGATTTGTAATCTAAGCCCTCCTCCTACTTACCCTGGAAAGGTCCCTTGACCTCTGCAGATCTTAGTTTCCTTAAGTGAATAATTAAACAATTTCAAATGTACTAGATAATCTTGAAAGATCCTTTCAGCTTTAAATGCCACGATCTCTTGAGAATCTTCTGGAGAAAACCAAACTCAAAGAACATGGCAGGGAACCAAAGGCAGCAACTTGAATGGTGACTACATTCATGCTACTGCTTCAAACTCACCTTTATTGGCTCTCACCATGAAGTTACACTCTTTGAATTGCTTAAGAAGTATTCTTTTGGGTTCAAATAAGATTTAATGGAAATTCTAATGACTCAGGAAAGAATTCCCTTTCAGGAATCCTTGGTACCTTGTAGCTCTCAGACAAAGGGAAATCCTCCTGGTTCTCACATATTTACTCATGTAGCCTTGGCAATCTTTAACTTTGCTTCTGTACTATAAAACAAAGCTGAATTTGACAGGCCAGTATTAAGAAAATTGCTGTGTGGGGGTTAAGGACTGTGGGATTACAAAGCTACCACATGCCTGGAGGAGACAAAAGTTATCATTCAGATTCATTAAAGACTAGGCTCTGAAAGGGTCCTTCCAGGGCTCACATCCATTCATCCTCTCCATTCACTTAGTCTATCATGGACTAGCTTACTCATTCATTCGTTCATTTATTCCCTCTTCTCAGATCAAGGCAAGGAGATGAAACTTGTTGCTTTCCCCCTGCCAAAAATGTGATAAATTCAAGATACAGAATCAGAAATACATTTTGAGATATGGCCAATGTGGGGATTTGCTTTACTTGACAATGCATATTTGTTCTGATGATTTCTTTTTCTTTTCCATTGTGTAGGAGAGGAATTTTCAGGGAGAGAAAATAAACGTTTGCTAAGTGAAAAATAAATTTAATTTTAAAAATCCTTTCCAGTCATTGTTAGACATTTTTCAGATGCTCTGGCAAGTCAGCACCAGGTGCTACTGTCTTCACGTTGTTGCTTTGTCGATTAGTCTTTTCCAACTCTTCGTGACTTCCTTTGGAATTGTTGGCCATTTTCTTCTCCAGTTCATTTTACAGAAGAGGAATCTGAGGCAAATAGGGCTAGGGTCCCTAGATAAGCGTCTGAGATCAGATTTGAACTCAGGAAGATGAGTCTTCCTGCTGTTCATTTTGTTGTGTTTTGTGATTAACCATGTCTGGCTCCTCATAACTCTATTCACTGGGCCTTCTGATCATGTAGGCACTCATTAATTTGTTCTGATCTTTCAATTAATAATTATTAAGAATCAAATATATGTTAGGAACCGTCAGAAACAAAAATAGATGAGCGGGTCATTACCTTTTGGAGATCATATTAGAGCAATCTAGAAAGTGTTATAGTGGGAGCTAAACAACCAGACTTTTATCTCAGCTCTGTCACTTACTACTTCTTTAGCAAGTCATCCATTCTCTCCATGCCTCAGTGTCTTCATCTGTCTGATTAAATACTCAGACTGGATCACAAAATCTTAGATTCTCAATCAGACGAGACATGAAAGATCATCTAATTCAAATCTACTCCTTTTGTAGATGAGGAAAATAGGCCAGGAGAGGGTCCATGATTATTCTAGAGTCAAACAGGTGAACTGGAAGACCACTTCAAGTTCAAAGCTAGTCATTCCCTGAGACTTCTGGGGAACCAATAGGCAAAAAAGGAAGAAGTAACACATGACCAAGGCCACAGGCATGTTCATGGGGCCTTGTACTAGAAAGATGCCTCTGCTTGGAGAAGATGCTGAAGAAGGTCCCAATGATTTATTCTCTCATACTCCAATAACGAAATGGGAAGAACAGATTCTACACACACACACACACACACACACACACACAGACACACACACACACACACAAATCTTCAATCAGTCAAAGACTATGCTTGAAAAGCTTTGATGAGAGGCACAACATGGCCCAAGCGCTCCCCCAAAGAACCTGAGTCCCCAGAAGTGAGACTTCCTTACAAGAAGGGCTTTGATGCTTTAGGTTGGTCATTATGGAGAAATAAAATTCATCTTTCATCAAGCCAACAAATCTATGTCAGAACATAAAAAGAAGCAAAATTAACAACTCTCCAGGCTTTTTTTCCATGACCATACAATGAGAAAAGCTGACAAAGAGTTCTGTGCTCCAGAGGCAAAGGGGACTTTTGTGCTTCCATCAGGTAACAAATACCTTTCTACCTGCCATTATCACTATCAATAGAGATTGCTCATGCTTCCACTGAGATGAGGAATCAAAGACCTGAGTTTGAAATCTGGTCCTGCTAGTTAGCGGTGTAACATTGAGGAAAATCACTGCACCTTTCTGTTCTAGGGGCTGAGACAGATCACTCAGGTTCGGGTACAGGATCTGGCCCTGGGGAGCACACTGCATTGCACCATTCCACTCCTAACCTGGAGCTATTTATGAAGACCATGCAGCAACTTGAGTTAGAAAATCCCCATGTTCCACCCTGTAGTATTCTGTGATTGCTGTAAAACATCTCCTCTCCTCCTTCCAAGAACAGGTGCACTCATGACCTGCCAGTAACCCAGGCAAACAGTCTTAAATGAAACAGGGAAGGAAAAGACATTGGGATGTTGTGTAAGACTGGGGAAACAATCAGGATACCATGGTCTGGCACAGCAGGTCACCAATGACAGGGCAGCATAAGGAAGACGGCTGGTGACTGGATGCTAGTTTCCCACATCAACTAATTATTCTTGCTAATAGGATGCCCAAGTGCTGTTCTTTTTGTACTTCTGAAAGTCTGCAAATGCTAAGTTTGCACTCACTGACCTGCCCTAGTCATACTATAATTATTCCACATTTGTGTCCTTCATATAAGTTCTGTTCCAGTCAAAGTAGCTGACTTGACAGTACAGCTAGGAAAATGGAAAGGGCCCTTGCTCTGAGTTCAGATCCTGGCTTTGCAACATCCTCCCTGGGTCATCTTGGGCAAATCACCATCTCCCTAGACCTCAAATTCCTCATACATAAAATGAGGGTATTGGATAATGAAGCTCTTTTGGGATCCATAGCAGCTGTAATCCATCTGGCTATGCTCCATGACTAGAAGGTTCTCCCTCCTTCCCTGCATAGCTAGGAGTCCCTGGCTTCTTTCTAGGTTCTGCTCCTATACCACCTCTTCTAGGAGTCTTTCCTAAGCTTTCATTCATGAGAAACAGCTTGAGGGTCCAACTTGGAGTCAGGAATATCTGACATGGCATCTTGCTGGTATAACCATGGATGAATAAACTACCCCATCTTAGCCTCAGTTTCTCTCTGTATAAAATGGGAATGATAGCACCTATCACAGAAGCTTGTTATAAGGATCAAAGGGGATCAAAGTAAGGTACTTTGAAAACTTTTAAAGTGCTGTTCGTTATTATAATTAGTACTCTCTCCCTTCCACTGAAATTATCTTATATATTCTCAACTTTTACATGGTGTTTCTCCCCAGTATAATGTAAGGCATCTGCCTTTATATCCCCAGTGTCCAATAGACACTGTTAACCACTTATCTACATTTAGTTCTGATCAATATTGGTCGGATGAGATTCAATGAAGACATAGGAAACATGAATTCAAAAGTCCATTACTAGTGACCTATGGTAGTGTCAAAAGAATAGCATGCAGGGAAGGTCAAGCAGTCACAGAACATCTGAGGTGGAAGTGATCCAGGTCAGCCCTCCCACTTCCCAAAGGAAGTGAGGCACTGGCCAGTGGCCATCCAGCCTTTCCTTCCCAATCAGCACTTCATGATGACAGCCCATGACACTTTGGGAGAGTGGGAAGGGTCCCCACCTTTTTTTTTTGAGATCGAACCTAAATCAACTTCTTCTGCAGCTCTACTAATTGCTCCTAGCCTTGACTTTTTAGGTCAACAAAGTCTACTCTTTCATATGAGAAACTTCTAAATTCCCTGAGACAGTCATCATGACCTTTTCTACTGTGTCAAGTCCAAAGAAATATTGGATCATAGGGACCTAAAAATGTCAAGGAAGGAAAGGTAGAATTCAGATAAATTCATAGGAAATGAAAAGGCATCACAACTTAAGGGAATGGTATAATCAAAGATGAAGGGGTTAGAGTGCTCACGGCTTATTCCCCACTTTCAAACTATCCCAGACATTACCCATCTGCCCAATCTATCTCATCAAACAACACACAAATCTGCATGAGGAAGAAAACCAATGGTTTGAAGGATCACTGAAGAGTAGATTGGTCATGACATCTTTGCCCTTTCCCTCCTGCATTCAAGGTCCTTCCTTTCATGTGATAATTCAATGCAGAAATCCAGGACATAAACCATTTCATTTCTAGCTCTTAAAGACTGGGAAAAGGATTTTTAACCAGCTCTCTTCCATAACCAATTTAATAAAAAAAAAAAAAGAACATACTGTGTAGTACAGTAGATTTTGATCTGAAAAGCATGGGGAGGTAAATCACCTTATTCAAATTCACAAATCTTTGAGCCAGGTTTCAAACCCAGGTATTTTGACTTTATATCTAGGACTTTTCTAACATACCATTTTTTTCTCTCAGTCTAGCTTTTAATTACTCAGTGCATCTTGCCAACTGTGATTTCTAGGAATGGGACGTATTTCTTCTTTCCTGACATGGTACTAATTACTCTAGAGATGATAATAAGTTGGAGCCCAAAGCCATAAGATCATACACAACCTATAGGGCATTGAAGGAGAGCCAGATGGATCAACCAAAGAGCCAGGTTTCAGGCCCTCCAAAAACAACTGGAATCATATTCTTAGGGAGCAAAGGCTATTATTATGGACTAATTTCCATCATAAATATTAACTCACTACAACATATCACAATAGGCCGAGTGCAACTCACATGTCCCACCGATTTCCAGAATGGGAGAAGAAACAGAAGGTGAAAGAGAAAAGGAAAATACCGTGGCAAATTACTTAGCTTCTCCAACACAGAGGAGTTGGAATAGGTAGCTCTGAGATCAAATCCAGTCCAAGATGAATAATTCTGTAAGTAGACCTAAGGAAGAGTTGGTTGTTAATACCTAACATTTAAGATAATAACTTTAGGACCAGTAATGACTTTAGAAGTCAGTTATCCCTTTATTTATAAGGAAACTAAAGCTCAGAATCTTATGTATTCAAAGTCAACCAAATAGTAAATGGCAAAGCCAAGACTCAAATACTTTTAAGGAATAGTAAGAGCATGAGATGGGGAGTCAGCATATAGGGTTTCAAATTCTAGCTCTACAACTTCTAATTGGTGTGGCCTCGGTCAAGTGCCTTCAACTCTCCGGGTCTCAGTGTCCTCATATGTAAAGTGATAAGATTCAATCAGATGACCTCCAAGGTCCCCTTGAACTGCAAATCTAAGAGCCTCTAGTTGGGAAGCAACATGGACAAAGTACTCAATTTGTAGTCTGAGGACTTAGATTCAAATTCTGGTTCTTTGGTGAATTTCTTAAATATTCTAGGCCTCAAGTGTTCCCTCTGCTCTAAAATGGAATGCTAAGGTTTAATGATCTCTAATGTCTTCTCTGACTCTATGTCTGGGAATCTTTGATTCCCATTCCAATGTTCTCTATGATTTCTCACTATCATAGTTACCAAAGTTTTACATCCATTGACACTTGACCATATGACTTCATGGTTTTCCTTTTTTTAATAACTGGATCATCTCTCTAACTTTTCTCATTTCCACAAAGTTCCCTTTTCTCCAAAAAAAATGTATAAGAAATTGAATTTTTGGAGGATATTCATCCTGAAACTCCAAAGGGAGATTTTCTTTCCTGCAGGCAGTAAAAGCTTAGGTTATTTTAAAGAAGGGTCATCAGAGAATCAACCCTGCTTTCAACAGATTGTACTCTCTGATGCTGACAGGAGTCACACTGTGTCTCACTAGAATATCTAGGGGGAAAATCCCAACCCCTCCAAGTTCTGGCTTTACTGCAGAGAAGAGTGGTAATGGCAAACAGACAATATATCTGTGAATCACACTGAAAGGTTAATGGAGAAATGATCTCTCTTCTATGGCACAACCAATACTGACAACTTCTATATTCAATGTTAGACTATGGGCTTTTTTATTATTTTAGAACATGAAAATATGTGATTTATTCTTGTATCTTCTTTTCTTTGCTTAAATGGAAATGCAAAAATGACATGTCAGAGTTGATAGAGCACAGACTAGGAGATATAAACATATAGGTTCAAATCCAGTCTCCAAATTTTACTAGACTGACCATGAGCAAATCACTTAAACCAAAATCTAACTACCAGCATTTATTACTTTATAAATGAGTCCCCAGAATAAAGAAAAAAAATTCCAGTTTTGAGACCTTCTTTGGGTCAGAATCCACTCAGAACCATAGTTTATGAGTTTCCAGCAATTTATTTACTTTTGCCAGTCAAGCAAAAATAAAAGATATTTATTGTTACTCAAGTCCCTATGTTTTCTAAGGACAGCTGGGTGGTGAAGTGGATAGAGCACTGGCTCTGGAGTCAGAAGGATGGAAGTTTGAATCCAACCTCAGACACTTAACACTAGCTGTATGGCCTTGGGCAAGTCACTTAACCCTGACTGCCTCACATCTAGGGCTACCTCCAGTCATCCTGATTCCTATCTGGCCACTGGACCAGATGGAAGTGAGGCTGGCAACTTAGCACAATCCTGCTCACTCAAATCCAATTCATGGGCTTGTTATGGCATCACCTCCCTAATGTCATGGTCTTCTTCGACAATGAAGGACAAACAAATCAAGTCTTCTAAGGTATCACCAGGGTACAATCTGCTTAAGGCATAGGATTCCCATATTGAAAGCTTCCTAATCAGAAACTACTGGACTTTGGGTCAGGAAGAACTGAGTTTAAATCCTGTCACAACTACTTCTGAACTATGTGATCCTCAGCAAGTCACTCTATGGGCATCAATCTCCTCATCTTTAAAAAGAAGATTGTCTAATGATCTCTATGGTCCCTTCTAGCTCGCTCGCTCTCTCTCTCTCTCTCTCTCTCTCTCTCTCTCTCTCTCTCAATATTTCCTATAATATTTTGAAAAAAGTTCCCATATTCCTAACATTATAAAACATTTAATAAAAGCTTGATTTAAAGAATAAAAGAAGATGCCTTTATTTAACTAAAATTAGGCATAAAAGACTAGTTTTTACTGTTGGATAATTTCAAGAATTGAGGTTTTTCACTCTAGGGGGTCATTATTTGAGAGAGCAAATAATATTCAACTTGGAATTGCTAAGATTTATGGCCAGAAAAATGGCAAAGCCCCAAACTGCTTATTTCATGGACAAATAGCCTTATCAGAGTCCAAACAGAGGATATTTTTAAAGCAAACTTGGTTATTGCTCCCTGAGGATCAGCTATGCCATTTATCAGAAAAGGCACTAAAAATCAATTTAAATTTCTTAACTGTGTAATTATAATGTGAGGCAGCATTATAAAAAGTGAGTGCAGGGAAATGATGCTTCTCTGTTGTTCCTATTAGTCATGTCCTGCTCTTTTAATGAGGGAGCAAAGAAGTTGATGGAGACCCCTCTCAGAACCTAGAGTTGGGATTCTAGGGACTATGAAAAGAGCTTTTAATTAAAAACCAAGCACCGGAACAGAAAAGTCAATGTAAGTGGACCTCATCGACAAACTAGCTTGAAGGTGAGAGAAAAAAATGGCTGATGCCCATGGATTTTTTTTCCCTCTCATTAATGTCAAAGTATTTACTTAATCAGTTGAAATGGTTTCAATACATAGATCTATCTCTTCCTGTTTTGAGCAACATAGGATCAAGCTACAGGGCTGTCATTTCTGGATTTAAATGCATTTTATTCACTCTTATGTTTTTAAGCAACAACATTAAAATAATTTTTAAAAAAAACCAAATGGGTGGTAATTATGGAATGTTTTAAAATTGGCCAAGCAGGTTCTATAAAGCTCATAATAGTCTGACTGGCTGGTCTCTTGTCACATAAACTTTAATGAGGAATTCCTTTCCCCTATAGGTGGGGCTAGATGACCTACCTGCTCCCAGTATCCTTTCTAATTTTCAAATTCCAGGATTCAGTCCTGTGAGTTAGGGGATTATCACTCTTATTTGACAAAGGAGGCCATAAAAACTCACAGAGTTCAACCCAGATCTTTGAGATTCAAGTCCTATGCTCCATGCATCCTGCTTATCTCTTCTGCCTCTTTAGAAAAATCTCTGAATAATTACTCTCTTCAGCAGATATAAACTAACAAAAAGAAGGAATTCTATAGATAAGCATCCACTTAGTTTCTAAGCCATATATGTGAAGATACAAGTGATACCAAAAGTCATGTCACAAAAGAGAGTAAATCATTCCATCTAAACACACACCTGTGTGTGTCTCTGTGGTACTAGTTTCCACCAAAAAGAGAAGTTCAAAGTTTCAAAGGATCATAGTTTTAGAACTGATGGGTCCTTAGAGGGTCCTTAACAGATCAAGAAACTAAGTTCTAGATAGGTGAAGTAAAGGAAGAGCATATTAGTAGTTCTTTAATGGGTTCATACCATGTTAAGAATTCAGATCTGAACTAGACATTTACCAATTCTGCAACCCTAGGCAAGTCACTTTGCTGCAGTTTCCCTATCTGTAAAATGAGCTGGATAAAGAATTGGCAAACCTCTCTAGCATCTTCATTGAGAAAACCCCCAAACAAGGTCATTAAGGTCTGGACAAGACTGAAACAAGTGAACCACCACAATAAAAGTACTCAAGTTGAGAGTATACTGGAGGGAAATAAGTAATCAGAAATTCAAAGTGATTTCTAGGAGGACAGTACAAGGTAATCGGAGAAGGATTCCTATATGAGATAGCCCTTAAGTTAAGTCTTGAAAGGAAGCTAGGGACTCTTAGAGATAGTCTGAGGAGAAAGGGCATTTTGGGCATGGTGCAGTCTAAAGAAAGAATAGTGGACAAAGATGGGAGGTCAAGGGCAAAAGAAAGCAAGGCCCCCTTGGTTGGGCAGCAGAATGAGTAAAGGAGAATAATGTACCATATGCCAGACCCAGACCGTGAAGGACTTTAAAAGCCACTCAAAGGAAGCTTTTCTTGTCCTTCCAGATGCCAATATCTTTGACTTTATTTTGTATTGCCTCCTCAGATAGAATCTCAGCTTTTTGTCTGTTTCCCCAGGACCTATAGAGGGCCGGCTACAAAAGAGATGCTTAAGAGATGCCAAACTACTGAATTAGCTTCTACTTCCCTGAACATTTTTAATCCAATGGAAATGAAAGGAAGCAAAACCATGGAAGGGAGGCAGTTGCTCTCTCACTGTAGACAACCTGGTCTAACTAAATGGCCCTGATGTCAGAACACAATATCTATGACAAACCAATAGCTCAGAAGCCTGAGGACAGACAGATTTCTGTTTGGCCATGTAGCCTTTCATCTCTATTGAGAGCCAAGAGTAACTTTCAAAGGGATGGAAGAGCTCACAGTGGTGAAGGCCAGGACACAAACAGAAAGAGGAGAGATGTAGAGAGCATTAATGAATACTATTCATGGTCATCCATTGTTTTCCCCAAGGCCATCACAAAGGCCATGCCATAATTGGGAAGTTTAATAATGAAGTAAAAATGGAGTCCAATCAAATTTGTTCTGAGGTTGTCTGTGTTGGATGCAGCAATTTCTCCATTTTCACTCAGATATACCTACCAATCACCACACAGGAGTCACACTTGGGGACTCATTGACCCCTATTCTATGAAACAACTGTGAGAGGTAGTGGATACAACACAAAACGTAGAATCAGAAAGCCCCAAGTTAGAATTCTACCTCCAACATCAGTTTGCTGGTTGTTGGACTGTAGGCAGGTCACTTTTCTCAGCCTCAGTGTCTTCATCTGAAAAATGAAAGTCACAATGGATCTCAATGGAAAAATAAAGATTTTAGAGTCAAAAATGTCAGAGCTTGACTCTGGCCTCAGATATTTGCATGCCAACTGATCCTGGGCAAATCAATTGACTTCTCTGTGCCTCATCTGCAAAGTGGGAATAATCATAACACCTACTCCCCTCCCCAGAATTATTGTGAGGATCAGATGAATATGGAAGTCATTTTACAAACCTTACAGTGTGGTATAAATGTTCCCTATCATTATTATAGCTATTACTAGCACCCCCTTCATATTTCTGTCATAAGGAATAAATGCAATAATATATATAAATTACTTTCCATACTTTAAAGTACTGTAGAAATGCTAATCATTTTTTCAAATGTCTTTTTAAACAGTTCCTTCTTGCTTTCAATGTCCTAGGCATAGCCTGACTTTACTTAGAAATTGAAGGGGGAAAAAAATAAATAAAAGAAAAAAGAAAACAAAAAAAAAAGAAATTGAAGGGAATGTAAAGTCTATGCATTTTACGATAAAGAAGTTCAAAGAAAGGAAATTATTTGTCCAAGGGCCCACTGGGAATAAGCATCAGTTTGAATTTGGACCACAGTCTCCAAGGCAAAAGTCAAAACTCTTTCCACTTCAGAATGATATATTTAACCTGGATAACTCTTTGATTAAGTTTCTGAACCCCTGCTGTCCAGTCTACACTAGGAATCTTGGCTTTCCTCGGAGGCGAGGGGTAGAATAGTACATTTAAGAACAACTAGTGGCATAAATCCTCAGCATTTCTAGATATTACTAACAAGATACAGCAGCAGGAGATAGGAAGAGAAATCCCATTTAAAAATAACTTCAGACAATATAAAATATCTGGGAATCTACCGGCCAAGGCAGAATCAGAAACTCTATGAAAACAGCTACAAAACACTTGTCACACAAATCAAATCAGATCTAAATAACAAGGCAAGTATCAATTGCTCAAGGGTAGGTCAAGCTAGTGTAATAAAATGACAATTCTGCCTGAATGAAATTACTTATTTAGTGCCATACCAATGAAATTTCCAAAAATTTACTTTAGCGAGTTGGAAAAAAATAGTAACTAAAGATATATGGAGGATCAAAGGTTAAGAATATCAAGGGAATTAATGGGAAAAATACAAAGGAAGGTGGTTTAGCTTTATCAGATCTAAAAATTATATTATAAAGCATCAGTCATCAAAACTGGTTCTGGCTAAGAAAGAGTGTTGGATTCATGGAATAGACTAGGAGAAAAAGAGACAGGAGTAAAAGACTATAATAATGTATAGTTGGATAAACCCAAAGATTCCAGCTGCTGGAATAAAAACTGTTGGGAAAACTAGAAGATAATATGGCAGAAACTTGACATAGACCAGTATCTCACACTCTACATCAAGATGAGGTCGAAATGGGAGCAGGATTATAAACAAATTAGGAGAATAAAGAATAGTTTATCTGGTCAGATCTACGAAAATGGGAGAAGTTTATGACCAAAGAAGAGACAGAGAACATTATAAAAGAACACCTGGATAATTTTGATCGCATTAAATTAAAAAGGTTTTGCACAAATAAAATCACTGCAACCAAAATTGAAAGGAAAGTAACATATTGGGGAACAAGTTTTACAACTAAGTGTTTCTGACAAAAGACTGGTTTCTAACATGTATAAAGAACTGAGTCAAATTTGTTAAAACAAAAAAAAAAAAGTCATTCCCCAGTTGATAAATGGTCAAAGGATATGGAAAGGCAAGTTTCAGACAAAGAACTCAAAGCTATCTATAGCCATATGAAAAAGCTGCTCTAAATCCTTATTGATTAGAAAAGTACAAAATAAAACATCTCTGAGGTATCATCTCACACATCTCAGATAGGTTTCCAGGCAAAAGCACAGATGAAAAGACTATGAAAGTTAGAGATTCTTCTGAACTATTCAAACTTGGTGGGAGATTCTATGAATCTGTGATATGTGTTCTTCCTTTAAGAAAAATCCCTTATCTTAATGAAAATTATGTGTCAGCACATATATATAATATATGCATAAATAAATATACACACATAGACATATATATCTATACAGACATCTTATAATTCACCTTTTTTGACTTTTGCAGAAAAAGAAATTAAGGGAAATCCACATATTTATCTAAAGCCAGTCATTTTCCTTCATCATCATGCAAAGAAGAAAACAAGCCAACTTCAAAATATCTAACAAGATTCTCTTTGAGCAGGTATATAATAGATTTTTCAATTGAAATTATAATTTTCAGAGAGAAGCCAGCCAACTTGTCCAAGGTCCATCCATACCAATGATATCAGAAAACTAGAAAGGTCTGTGATTGGTTGACTTTTATAGAATGTTGATATAAGGTAAACTTGCTGAGGAAAGGGACTTTCATGTCTGTGCATTCCCATGTTTAGTACCTGGCACCACAGATGGCTCTGTGGGGGGTAGTTATAGGTTTCCATTGTTTGTTTGGATCTTAAAGTCCAAAGGGATCAAAGAAACAGACGATTCAGTTCAAACTAGGTAAGAATCCCTCCTCCATCATACTCTAGAAGGGATCATATAACTTTGGTTTGAAGATTTCCAATGAGAGGGAACTGGTATGCACAAAGATTTCATTGTCATTTTTTTATTTCCTTGAAATCAAGTTGAAATGTCTCTTGGCCAGACATTGCTCCTCCAGGAATGGGCAGAAAAAAAATTGACCTTTTGGTCATATAGGAAAGACCTTCAAATATTTGGAAATAATCAGTAGCAATCATATTTATATCCTCATCGTGTCTTTGCAGTTCAAACACTTCCAGCATTCTCAAGCAACCTTCATAACATAGGCTATTATTCTTAATTCCTTTCACCTGGATGCTTTCTCAGTTTATCACTATCTTTACTCAAAGGTAACTCTGATTCCACTATCCCAGCTGTGACTTGACCAGGTCAGAGCAAAGCAGTACACTGCCCCTTCTCTTCCAACCTCAGTCACTCTAATTCCCTTAATGCAGCTTTGACTCTGATTAGCTTATTTTCTCATGTAAATCTTTGAAGTTCCATAAAATTCACAATTTTTTAAGCTCATCATTATAAAGTGCTTTTAATGTATAAAACATAGCATTAAGTCCTAAGGGAGATAACAGTTCTATGAGACATGGTCCCTATAATCATGGTAGAATCAGTGGTAAAAAACCAAGCACAGATAAGTGAAATAAACTATTACGCAACAAGCAAAATAGAGAATGGCAACAGAGCAGATTTGGATGGGTAGCTGAGGGACTCAGGAAGACAGGAATTCAAATCTGACCTAAGACACTTACATTCTGTGTGGTACTGCACAAGAGGACAAGTCACTTCATCTCTCTCAGCCTCAATTTCCTCATCTAAAAAAATGAGAATACTGATGCCTATCCCTGTGGCATTATGTGGATCAAAGGAAACAGCATGTGCAAAGACGTTGTAAACCTTTAAGTGATAGTTAATATTATCGATTAGCTTTCTAAATAAATAGATTTTAAGGCATTTTATCAAATCACCAAACAAAAAGCTTTAGTTCATTAAGTTGATATGGACTAGGACTTAATATGATTGGGGGCATGGGGGGAGAGGAGACCAGTGATTTCATCAATGTTAGTGTACAATGGGACCCAGAGTTTGAAAATGTGACCTAAGACAGCCCAGAGAATATAAACTGTCTTGAGTAAATGCTAACAGTCAAAGAAGTGCTAACTTTCCAAGGGGAAAACTTCCACGTGCATGTTGGCACCTTGCCTTCTTTGTTCTGCTCCTATACCTGGCTTGACACAAAGTAGGTACAGGGAGCTATATCACCTTATCCTGCTGCCATTCAGAATTGTGTTCACATGAGTAAGAATTAAGCCAATTAACCCTAATAAACCTTTGAATAACCAAATGGGCATATGCCCCACTTTCTTTGGTATTGTAGTGTTCTCTCAGAGGGTCTGTTATCCTATAACTGGCACAATCAGGGCAGGACAGAGCCCCGCCCTTACATCTGAGCACCCTCAGCATGGAATCTCTTGCCTTCAATAGATAGCCACAGATCATCATAGAGGTTCCATAAGGACATGAGAGATCCACCTTTTGCCTATGATCCCAAGGCTGGTATGTGGCAAAGCTTGGCCATGAGCCCAGGCCTTTCTGACTTCCACCATGCTGCCTCTCAGCTAAGGTGACAAAGCTGAATAAGGTAGAAAAGCTTTGGGATGAACTTTAGGAGAACAAAACTGAGAGAGGCTCAGTTCTCCAATTACACAAACAGACAGACATTGGTCTAGGCTTCTCTGAAAACAACTCTCTGTGTCCCTCCCATCCTGAGGGGCCCAGAGCCATGGTCTGCATCGTCCAGCTTTGAGGAGACTCACTCACAGCCCGTGCTGCTTATGGATGGGGATCAACTGACTTGCCCATCTGAAAGGGAGCCCCACACCTGAATTGTCCAGTGTCCTGTGGATAGCTTCCTTACAGAAGAATGGCCACTCAGGAATCCCCATTATTTCTTTGTTGCTCTGAAAAAAGAAAAAAGCTCATGGTCTCTGAACAAAAATGTTGTGGATAATGCCCTCCACCCACCACCCCAATGATTGCTTCTCCTTTACAAAAAGCCAGCATTACCCAGCAGAGCCGTCAAGATTTACGAGAAAAGGGGTAGGTGAGAAATAAAGCAAACATATTTTTGACGCGGCGTGGACACCAGGAGATTCAAGTTGACTTCCTTGCAATTTCTTGAGCAGATTGCACAAAATGAACCTGGGACATCATTAGACACACAGGGAGCAGAGATTTTCTAAACTTTACATGGAAAAGGTTATTTCAACCCTGATTTGCCTCCTTGCCACAGATCAATTCAAGTCAAAGGATATAAACCACAATTCACACAATTCTAGATCCTCAGAGGGCTTAGGAAGAAACCTCAGAGATTATCTAGTCTTTACCTGGTTCAACTCAAACATAAATAGGGAAGTGACACTGTGAATAGAGTGTTGAGCCTGGAACAAGGAAGATCTGAGTTCAAACTAGTTTGTGACCCTGGGAAATTCACTTTAACCTCTATTTGCCCATTTCCTCAACTATAAAATAGGTACAAGGACAAAATCTACTTTTGGAGCGTTGTCATGCAGAACAAAGACAGATATTTGTAAAGTTCTTATTATAGAGTCTGGCACATAGTAGGCACTTTACAAATTCTAACTATTATTATTATCATCATTATTAGAAACTTCCTCTACAATGTCCTTGCATATTGGTTATCAGAGTTCTAGATAAAGGCTTCAAGTAACAGGACACTCAGATCTTATATTCATTCCTCTTGCAGACAGTTCTGACTACAAGGATTGTTTTTTCCTTGGGTTAATTCAAAATATTCTTTTCTGAAAATTCTGTCTACCCATAGTTCTTTGCTTTGAGGCCAGAGAACCAACTTAATCTTCTTTCACATGTCAGATTTCGGTTTTTTGTTTTTGTTTTTGTTTTTGCAAGGCAATGGGATTAAGTGGCTTGTCCAAGGCCACACAGCTAGGTCATTATTAGGTGTCTGAGGTCGGATTGGAACTCAAGTCCTCCTGACTCCAGGGCTGGTGCTCATCTACTGCGCCACCTAGCTGCCCCATATGTGTCAGATTTCTAAACACTGAAATACAGCAAATATGAATATCTTCCCTCCTCAATAAGCTTTCCATTTAGCAAACTAAGTATCTCCTAGTTTGCTCCATTAATAGCATGGTCTCCAGATCCCTCACATCTGGTCACCATCCTTTATTTTGTTTTTAAATATCCTTCATAAAATCTATTATGAAAAACAAAACCCAATGCTCCAGATATGAACACACTAAGAATTTTCCCTTGTTCTATTCTATTAAAAACAATAAAGTATTATTATTTTATTCATCACTAGTATTCTTTTTTTTTAAATCTTTGAATTCTGAATTTTCTCCCTCCCTTCAGTTCCTTCTCCCCAGCTATGGAAAGGGCAAGCAAAATTTAAAAAAGAAATTTAAAAAATGAAGAAAGTAAAATAAAAATCTATGTTAGCCTGCACTCCAAATTCATCAGTTCTCTCTCTCTCTCTCTCTCTGGATTTGGAGAGCTATTTTCATCATAGGTTCTTTGTAATTCTCTTGGCAGATTCTATTCTTTTAGTGAAGTCTGAAATATCATGAGCTATCTCAAGTTCTCATCTGTAGATATGGTTTCACTAAAGGTAGTTAAGGTACAGGTCATAGAAATAGAGAATCAAAGTTTGCAGGAAACTTAAAAGCTAGTAAATCCAATTCCTTCATTTTACAAATCAAACTGAGGCCCAAAGTAGAAATGACTAGCCCAAAGTCATACCAATAGTAAGTTACAGAGATAGGGTTTGAACCCACGACCTTTGATTACAAGTCCAGAGCTCATTCCATTGCACGTTCCTTCCTTGCAAACATTTGGATATCTCTCTTTGTGACCAGCTCTCAGGAAACATTAAGCCACTGGCTTAATGATTTAATGATTTTCAATCTTTTTGGATCTTTTCATGTCCTTTAGATTTCACATTGACATTTTTGACCAATGATTCTGGAACAAAAACAAAAGAGAGAAAGTAAAGGCTGCTTGGGCCTATAACGGTCCCTTTGACTGATATCTTAGAATGGCACAAAAAGTAAAAATAACCCTCTGATTAGAAAGGCCTCATTGGGTAGGCAGCATCAGGTTGACATATACTAGGATATGGTTCCCCAAGCTGGCCAAATATTTCTGGTGAGAAGCAGGACAAGGCTGGAAATACTACATGAGAAGTGGAAGATCTCAATCTGATTTGAATACTACTAAGTTTTCATGTACGTCCAGTTTGGAAGGCTGACCTTTACACAGATTTGAACCAGAATTGAAAACTTGGATCTTCAAGCTAATTAATGAACAGCCTGAAAATGATCGAAAGTGGGGAAGTAAGATTTAAATATGAATGACTCCAAGACAACATTTATGTAAAACACCGAGAAGGAAATACACTTTTAAATATTACACTGATTTCAGGAGGTAATAATAGGAACTCAGGACCAGAGGAATCCCAAACAATGAAAAGGACATTTTACCAAGAAGAGTTTTTATTCAGGGAGTCCTTTCAAATTTTACAGTTGCTAAGTTATATTCTCTCAATAGATTAAAATAGCATTCATACATAAGTATTATATTAATTATTATCTTCATTTTAAAGATGCTATCTCCTGGTAGAATGGGATAGAGGCTAATGAGTTATGTGACTGAGTGCCACTTGATCTGTTTGTACCTTAATTTCCTCATCTATAAGTTGAGGATAATAATAGAAATATTCCTATCACACAAGAATATATTAAATAACATTTGTAACGTGTTTTGTAAACCATAAAATAGTGTAAATAGCAATTATCATTAACATTTTTATTATTTTAAAATAATTATCAATCACTGCCAACAACAATAACAAAAAAGTTTCACAACCCTAAGTCAAGTCTTTAGGGGAAAATAGAAGGAAAAAGTAGTGATATGACACCATTTACATGGTATTTTATTTACAAAGCATTTGGCAAAAGTTATGTTGTTTGATCTTCTTTAAAAAAATTTTATTTTCATCCATATGCACATATATATATATATATATATATATATATATTTAAGTTACAGAATTTCCTCCCACCCTCCCTTCCCACCCCCCTCCCCTCAGCAGGGAACAGTCAGATTAGTATTGTACATACAGATTTTGGATTATTTTGTTTACATATTCATTTTCGGTATGAGAAATTAGGACTAAGGGAAAGAGATACAAACGTATATTTTTTATAAAGTGTTCATCTGATTCTGAAGGGTTAGTTTTTCTTTTTTGTCTGTTTTATTTTGTTTTTCTTCCTCTGGATGGGGATAACATTGTCGATAGCTGATCTAATACCCTTGTCCTAGCTCTCTGAACTGCTGAGAGGAGCTGCTTCCATCAAGGTCATTCATCTCACAATGTTGTTGTTGACGTCTACATTGTTCACTTGGTTCTGCTCCCTTAGCTCAGTCTCAGATCCTGTAACTCATCCCATGCTTCTCTAGAGTCTGACCATTTGTAGTTTCTTATAGAACAATAATATTCCATAGTATTCATGTACCATAACTTATTTAGCCATTTCCCAATTTGTGGGCATCACCTCAGTTTCCAATTCTCTGCCACTACAAAAAGAGCTACTGTGAATATTTTGGAAAATGTAGGACTTTTCCTTTTTTTAATAACTTCTTCCAGATACAATCCTAGAATTGGAATTGCTGGGCCAGAGGCTATGAACAGTTTTATCGCTCTTTGGGCAAACTTCCATACTGCTCTCCAGAATGGCTGTATCCATTCACAACTCCACCAGCAAATGTACCAACGTCCCAGTCCTCCCACATTTTGTAGTTTATATTGTGATCTAATTCTTGTTTGATCATAAAATTTCTTCTTTGCTCTTTAAAACAATGCTATGAGATTTTTGCTACTGTTCAGTTGGTTTTCAGTCATGCTCAACTTTTCGTGATCCCATTTGGAGTTTTCTTGACAAAGATCTTGGAGTAGTTTGGCCTTTCCTTCTCCAGCTCATTTATAGGTGAGGAATCTGATGAAAGTTAAGTAATTTGCACAAAGCCACACAACTAACAAGTGTCTGAAGCCAGCTTTGAACTCAGGAAGATGCAGTAGTCTTGACTGTGGAAGAATTCAAATTTAGGCCTTTCTGCTGTCAGGTGTAATATTTTATCCTAGAGTAGTGCTATCTAAATACCTACCACATTGAATTTCACAGAATTCAAAGCCAAAAGGAAAATTCAGTATTTTTATATTGATATTGTGTGTCCACGCATGGTTGACTCCTTGCTAGAAAAGTAGAAAAGATCTGGAACAAAAATGAATATCCATTGATGAGAATAAAAGCTCATTGACGATTGATCAATTGACTGATCAGGAGATAGCTAAACAGACTCCAAGATAAGGGAAATATTGCTGCATTTTAAGAAATGATAAATTGAAGAGATTCTAGTAACTTGAGGAAATGTCAAAGAAATGATGCAAAGAAGTTCGTAGGAGAACATTTACAGTCCCAGGCCTTTTCCTTTCAAGAAAATTCTAAAGTTTTCCTTTGGCGTAAAGCCCTAAGTTTCCAGGTCAAAGAAAAAAATATACATTTTAAGCAAATGTAAATAGTTAAAGTACCAAGGAATCGTGGTCAGTATTATACAAGCCCTAGCATCTTCCCCTAGAAATAAGAAGAGATCTCAGGAAACGATTTTTCAAAAACCAAAAGATGTAGACTTAATAACTAACCCTACAAGATTGAAAATAATGTCACAGGAGGGAAATGGAACATTAATAGAACATAGTAACTTCAAAAAGTAAACAAAATATTTAAGAGGAACACTGACAGGTAAGTTTATCTGAGCAACTAGAAAGGCCAATAAATTTTTGAAGGATTAACATTCCAATAAGAGAAAAAGAAACAAGTTCCCTTTAGTACTTTAATATCTCCAACGGGTAATAAGGAGTTAATGGTGGGCATCTAGAAAGGGAAGTAACAATCTCAAAGAGACAGCCTGGATTTATCAATATTTATCAATTTTTGACAGAATTTATTAAACTAGCAGCTGAAGGAGGTGAAATGTTATATACCTCAACTGGCTAGATTTTAGGAATTTTGATTTTAAAAAATCACATGCTATTCTGGTGGAAAGGATAGAGAAATATGGATTAAATAATAACATTCAGAAGTAGTTGCATGACCATACTCAAAGAATAGTTGTTCATGGATCTATCTCAACATGACAGACGGTCCCTAGTAGAGTATACCCGGGACAATGTACTTGGCTCTCTGCTTTTCTACATTCTTATCAATGAATTGAAAGAAGATATTCAGGGCCTATTCATCAAATTTACACACACAGAGTTTGGAGTGATGACCATACTGGATCACAGTCAGGATCCAAAGGGTTCTTGACAGGTTAAAGAATTAGATTGAATCTAATAAAAATGAAAGTCAATAGGAATAAATGTAACATACTATACTCAGACAGAAAAAAAAATCAAATTTTCAAGAATAAATCAGAAGAATCAAGGATAGAAAATTGTTTTGGAAAAAAGGGTAGAGGGTACATTTAGTACAACTTAATAAGGCAGTCCAAAAATCTAAGGCAATCTCAGGCTGCATTAAAAGGGGCAGAGCCTGCAGGCATAGGGAGGTAGGAATGTCACTGGGTTTAACCCTCATCAGATCTCATCTGGAATATTGTGTGAATTCTTAGGCATTGAGGTCCAAAAAGGACATTGAAAAACTGAACAAGATACAGAAGGGTCCACCACCTAGTGGACAGCCCTGAATCCATACCATATGAAGATCATCTGAGGAGTCAAACATATTTAGCTCAGAGAGAACTCAAAGGGAGACACACTGGCTATCATGTTTTTGAAGGGTTATCTATGGAAAGAGGGTTAGGCTTATTTGGTAAGCCTCCTCCTCACTTCCAAAAGCATGTTCAGGAGCAATAGTTATGAGCTGCAAAGAAACCAATTTAGCCTTTATGTAAGGAACAACCTCCTAATTAGATCTATCCCAAAGAAAGATGAATTGCAGAAGGAAGAAATGGCTTTTCCCTCATTCCTGTCCTTCGGTCAGAAGGTGCATGACCACTTATCAGATACATTATAATAGAGATCCCTTTGAAATATGGGTCAGACTAGATGGTGTTTGAATTTTCTTTCAGCTCTTAAATTTTTGTGATTTGTTAATTCTGTTAATTCTACCTCTAACATTTATTGGTGAGTCCCTAGGCAAGGCACTTATCTTTCTGAACCTTAGCCTCCTCATCTGCAAAATGAGGTAACTAGAAAACCTCAGGGACCCCAAGAAAGAAAACAAATATATAGTACTTTGTGAAGCTAATGCACTACGTGAATGCTTAGCTGTTATCACTAAAACTTCCACATTCTCCAAAGGTAGACCCCCACCCAATCCAATAGAATATAGACAAAACAAAGGAAAGATATGAGTTATTTGTTTAAAATCTTTGAAGCAAATAGATTCAAATCACTGGAGAAACCAATATAGCACTGCTGCATTAAGTCTCTACTTCCAACAAAAACCTCCAATAAATCAATCTAATATTCATTAACATTCACATACACAAGAATCCAAGTAATAAGAGAAGAGACTAAGGAGGAAGTGGTGAGGCCCCAGGTTCATTTTAATTTTTTTCCCCTTATCATGCTCAACATTTCTATTACATTCAGAGAATAACACAATGGCCTCTATGAACCTAATTTCATGTGTCAAAATGCCCCAGGCTGACAAGCAGGCTGAAAGGATAAACTGTCTTCTTTTTAATGCCCAGGTAATGAACTGAAACCCTATTGGGTTTGAATTTTGATGAAAAAATTTTAATAACTTTCATTCCCTTAGTTGTAACTCTGCTCACTGTCAACGGTTTATTATTATTATTATTATCATTATTATTCTCTGAAACATGCCTCAACTCAGAAATTCAACTTAACAAATATCAATCAGATTTACTAGCTGTAAGCGACATGGTCTAATGGAAAGAACCAGGAACCAGGAGTCAAGAGATCTGGGTTCAAATCCTGAATTCTAAGGCTTTCTGAACTGTGTCCAATGAGTTACCTCAGTTTATCTAAAAAATGGAGATACTAAAACCCAGTCATTGTCATTGTAGGGTGAAAGTCAAAAGATAAGAGGTATAAGACTTTGCAAAGCTTAGTCATCAAGAAGTTGAATGTCTAGTGGCAGTTGTCAATCTAATAAGCATACCATGCCTGCCTTCAACCAACTCATTGGTGAGAAAATTGAAGAAAATTAGGCCAATGAGAGATACGCTGGGCCCAGTCCTAGAGACATTCTTTGATACTGAATTGGTTGGGACTGCTTTTGGTCATTAACAACATCCCAATTCACCTCCCTTTGTTCCACATCTCCCCTCCTGTCTAAAAGGATGTCAGACAAAACAAAATAAAGCAAACCTGACCCCTCTTCTCCATGACAGCCCCCAAAATGCTTGAAGGCAGCTCTCAGGTACCATCAACAAGCACCTCCACCTCAGGGTCAATAGAGCATAGATTTAAAACTGGAAGGGATATAGCTAACTCAATTCCATCATGTAGAGAAATAAACCAGTGCTCAAAAGGAGACAAGTGGTTTGATCATGTATGGTAGGGAGAAAAAGCATGGTTTGAACAGAGGTCACTGACTCCAAATCCAGATCTTTGCATTGCATCTGAGGTAATCAGTAGGTAGAGCACTAAGCCTGGAGTCAGGAAGAACTGAGTCATATCTAGCCTTCGACACTTACTAGCAATGTGACTCTATTCAAGTCATTTAATCTTTATCTACCTCAGTTTCTTCATCTACAAAATGGGGATATTAAAATAACACTTCCCAGGCTGTTGTGCAGATCAAATGAGATAATATTTGTAAAATATTAGCACAGTTCTAGGGACATAATAGGCTGTGTGTGTGTGTGTGTGTGTGTGTGCATGTGTGTGTCTGTGTGTCTGTGTGTATGCTTACCAGGCTAATAATCTAGCCACGTAGAAAATGAGGTTAGTTTGGCTTGGTCTGTTCTTGATAAAGCCATGCAAGCCCTTTGTGGCGACCATATCACTTTCTAAGAGTTCTAATATGTCTCTCCCTTGACTTGATCACATACAAATAACAGGATGTCATCTCTTGGGATCATTTTACTTTATTCACTGAGATTACTAGATAATTATATTGGCAATAATTCCCTATAGAGAGGATGATCATTCAAAAACCAAAACAATGAATTACATTAGACATTCTTCATGTGTATATCATGGACATGATACTCTGTCTTCTATCTCAGTGCCTTTATTCAGAGGCTTCCCCATTTCTGGAATGCCCTCCTCTCGCCACTTTGCCCCATAGAACCCTTAATTTCTTAAATCACAGCTTGGGGAGCACTTCCTGAATAAGTCCTTTCCTTATCCCTATTTGTGAGCACCCCCCCCATTGAAATCACTTCTGTCTTGCTGTGCATTCTGCCTTGCATACTAACAACCTAGGAACCCCAAGTAAGTCTCTGGACCTCCCATTCATTACCTGTAAGATTGCAATAATTGCAACAGCTACCACACAGCACTATTAGGAAGAGCAAATGAGGCAACACTTAGAAGGTGCTTTTTTTCTGAATCAAGAGTCTAGCAAGATCATTAGGTAGATTTAGTAGGAGAGAAGTAATATTGAAACCATAGTGGAAGTGGGCTATCATAATATAACATTACACAACAGAACACAATATAACATAACATCATTTCCAAAACCCTGGGAGAGAGAGAGAGATGTCATAATTATTCTACTTCTAGCTCTAGCATTCTATCTGAATTATCTAGCAATCTCAAAAAGCCAGCAATGGTCAAAAGCAACATTTGAACCCAAGTCTTTAAGTCAGAAAGACCTAGAATTAGGAAGACCTGAGTTCAAATCCAGGTTCAGAAACTCACTAGTTGTAACCCTGGGAAAATCATTTAAAAATGTCTTTCTGCCTCAGTTTCCTCAGCTATAAAATAGAGATAATTATAACATCTCTCTCCCAGAGTTTTGGAAGTCGCACTACGTTATATTTTGTTATGTTGTGGAATATTATATTATAATGACTCACTACCGCTATGTCTTCAGTATTATTTCTATCCTACTAATGCCATGATGCCAGCTAGCTTCTGGATTTGACTTGAATACAGCCCATTTCCCAGGAGACTTACAACACCAGCCCTGTCCTTTAGGCTATAACTTAACTTTCCTTCTCTTACCTTTGTGTAGCAGCCCTGGAGTTTGAGGGTTATAGAGTTAAGTGAGCATTTCGCATCCACTGATTACAACTATGATAAATCTGCTCAGAGGGTTTCAATCTCCCTTGAGGCCATATTCATTTATTTATTTTCTCATTGGGATCTTGACTACTTTTTTGACAGTATCTGCACAGTACAGGTGGAGCAAACTGCATGGATGCCATTTCCAATGACCGCCAAGGGAAGCATGAAGCAAACACCACTAGAATAAAAATCAGATTAAAGCATCCCACTGTTCTATGGATTTGGATTCAAATATAAAACTTTTGCCACAGACTATAATTATTTTAATAGCATCTAGCTCCTAAGGCAACTGAAAGCTCAAATACATTTAACATTAAGCAGACACCCACAGCTTGGGGAAATAATCACTAAATAATAGAAAAGAGAAGTGATTATAGGGAATATATGGAGATTTGTTGCTGATGTTGTCCTTGCTCTCTGATTTTAATGATATGAGGAAGTCCTGGCAGAGAAATTTCTTCCACTAATGGAGATTAGCAATACACATTTTATCATCATCCTATAAGGTTTCTGGGGGCATTGTTGAGTAAAGGGTGCCCATGGATTCACAATTTCTTTATAAATGAGTCTCAGCTAGAACCTCTTTCTCAATCCATAGTCAGATGTCAGTGGACTCTACAAGATGATTTTAGGATTTCAAGGAAAAAAAACAAGGCCATTCAATGATCTATATAGTTTTTCAAAAACAAATCTTATTAAGACAATTACATGATAAATGGCATGAAACAATTTAGTCGGTTGAGACTTCCACAAAAAAAAAATGGCAAAGCAACTAGCTTAAACAAGCCCAATACTGAGTCCTGAAGTCATGGGCCAATTTCTGAGAGCTAGGACCCACCCTCATGGAGCACCCTGCCATGCATTTTTTTACCTGGCAGTATGTGCTAGTCATTTTGCTGGGCACTGGTGATACAAAGAAAAAAAAAATCAAAATAACCCCTGTCCTTAAGAAGCTTGTAGTCGACCATAGAGCAGCAATATGTTTCAGGATTTACAAAGTAAATACATAGTAAGATGAGTGATGGGAACAAGAAAGGGGTCTAAGGAGTCTGGAAAGCATTACTATAGGAAATGAAAGACCCTGAGTTTCAAAGGGATACAGGTGAGGAGGGAGATCATGCCTCTAGGTACTTTGTAATAACCCCCCATCTTTTTACCAATCACATCTCCAACTGAGAACAGAGTCAGTACTCTGGAGACTTAACCCCTTGAATTTTAGATCTTCCACCCTGGATATTTGTTGCCCTGATGTGTGATGGCTTCACTTGGCCTGCTAGTTCAGATAGCCCTAGCCTTGTTTCCCATGCTGCCTTACCCTTTCTTGACAGGTTCCATGGCATCAACCTGATACTCTGCTTCCTACTCTTACTTCTGATCCGGGGACATGATTAAATTAAACCACACATTGTCCTGGAAGAGATAATTCATTCTAGAACCCTATTGGCCCCTTCATCAAACTCTGTAATTTCATGTATCAAACAAATATTTACAAATAAGTCATATATTGGTAAATAGGAAAAAAATTGATAGAGGGAAGGCATTAGATTTAAGAGGGGTCGATAAAGGTTTCCTTTAAAAATGAGGTTTTCATTAGGACTTAAAGAAACCAGGGAAGAGGGGAAGCTAGGTGGCATAGTGGATAGAGCACCGACCCTGGAGTCAGGAGGACCTGAGTTCAAATTCAGCCTCAGACACTTAATAATTACCTAGCTGTGTGACCTTGGGAAAGTCACTTAACAACATTTGCCCTGCAAAAAACTAAAAGAAAAAAGAAAAAACAGGGAAGAGAGGAAGGAGAGATTAGGAGGGAGAGCATTGAGGTGGAAGTAGTGACCAGAGGAAATTGCTGAAGCTGAGACATGAAGGTTCCTCTTCATGGAACAGCCAGGAGGCCAATCAGTGTTACTGGATCAAAGAATATATGTCAGAGAATAAGAAGTAAAAATCCTGGAAAGTTAGGAGGCCAAATCATAAAGGGCTGTCAATAGCAAATGGCATTTTGTATTTAACCCCAGAGGCAATAAGGAGCCACTGGAGTTGATTGAGTGTGGGAGGGAGGGATGAGTGTGTGACTAAGTGGAGGATGGACTGAAGAAGGAAGAGAGGAGGCAGGGAGACCCACCAATAGGCTCTTAAAGTAGTCTGTTGTTGTTTCTCCGTATTTGGATTTTGATCCCCATTGCTGGGAATACAATGAGTATTTTAATAGGTTTATTTTTGTTAATTCATCCAATCCAAGCATGAGTTACAGTCTACATAAAGATGTGGAAGGGAAAACATAAAAGGCCGGATACAGGAAGTGATGAGCAGATTAGTTGGGCTAGACCGGAGTTGGGATGTTGGGCACAAACAGCTCAGACTTGAAAGAGGGACTGTTAATGGATGACTGTGAATGCCAGATAGGGGAGATTACGATACACCTCATCCGGGGACAAGACAGACACATGAATACCAGGCAAAGGTAACAAGTGATTTGGACATTCAACACTTTAGAAGGAGAGAACCAGAGACAAAAAGCCAGGGGACACAGAGGGCTCAAAGGAGACAAAAACGAAAGGAGAGATCCTGGCTACCAACAGAAGTGGTCAAAAGTTAAGGACTGGAGAGAGATGGGGAAGTAGAAACAAGAGGACATCCCAGGATCAAGAAAAAGGTTGAGGAAAACATAAAGGTAGAGAGATATTCAGAGGACAGTGAATAAAACAATCACCAAAAAGGAGAAGCTTCTTAGGAATCTATAGTAGTAAATAAGACTAGAAAAGAGAAGTTCTGGGCAAACCCCAGAGGATTCTGATCTGCCAAGTTCAGGAATTTGTATTTGAATTGGAGAGTCGGAGGATACAATAACCAAATTTATATTTCTAAGGCAAAAGTCTGACGATGTTACTCCTGTTGACAAGAAGCTCCAGTGGCTCCCTATTATCCCTGGGATTAAATATCAGTACCCTTAGATTCGGTACTGAAGGTTCATCCATACCAACCTGGATCTGGCCAACCTTGGCACGCTCATAGATGGCACATTCTTCTCCTTTGTCCAAACTATATTCAAGCTACATTGGACTAATTGCTGTTCCTAGCACATGCTGTTCCAAGTCCTGCCTCCAGGATCTTGTATAATCTGTCCTCTCTATCTGGAATGCATCATCTCTTCACCTCTGCTCCTTGGAAGACCTAGCTTCCTTTTAAGGTTCACACTAAGTGTCATCTCCTACATAAGACGTCTCCTGAGCCTCTTCCCCAGCCTAGTGATTCTTCCACCCACTTGAAATTCTCATCATCTATTTTCTTAATAATTACTACTTACAGGGGCAGCTGGCTGGCACAGTGGATAGTGCACTGCTCCTGGAGGCAGGAAGATCCGAGTTCAAATGCGACCTCAGACACTTAATAAATACCTAGCTGTGTGACCTTGGGCAAGTCACTTAAACCCCACTGCCTTAAATAATTTTTAAAAGTAAATTTTAAATTTTTTAAAATTTAAATAGAATTTATAAATAAATATAATTATATAAATATTATAATAAATATTTTATTTTTATTTTTAAAATAAATTTTTAAAATTTTACATTTGTTTTTTAATTTTGTAATTTTATATTTATTTTAAGATAAAATTTAAAAATTTCTAAATAAGTATAAATAATATAATAAATATAATTATAAATAAAAAATTTTAAGTCAGTTTTAAAATTAAAAAATTACTGACACATACAAACACATACATACACATACACATACACACATTGGCAGGTGACCACATCAATTTCTGGAAATTATTTTATACTTAATTTATACTGTGTCATGGTAGGTAATATTTCAGCAGATCCTCCCACATCAAATAGGCTTAAAAGATGATCCTATTGGCGAACTCTCCATCATTGTATGCAGACATAGATGTGTCAGAAAGTGGAGATGGAGACAGAGGTGGAGAGATATCGTCGTCTTGTATGAGTGTAGTTTTAGGTAAAACCATAGGTATGCATGCAGGTACAGGGATGGAGACTAGTATTTTGGTATAAGCACAATACAATTGCAGCCATAAGCCTGGGAGTGCATGCAGGTATAGGTGCAAGTGCAGTTGTAGATAGGCAAGAAAGTGAATGACTGTCTAGGTGTCCTCAAAGTCCATGCCTTCAGGTCATATTTTGGGGTTTAGGGAGTTCATTAAAAAGTTCATTAAAAAGTAGAAAATAAACCATACTCCCTCTACATGAGTTTACCCTTCCCATATTCTCCCTTTACTTTGTCATTATTCCATCAGCAAAGAAAATAAAGGAAGAAAGGATATATCTTCCCCGAACACGATGAGGCAAAGAATACGCAATGTCTATATATGTTTTCTTGCTTACCATTTTGCATCATTCAAGTAGAAACACACGATAAAAGTATTTCTTTTTTGGTCTAAATAACTAAGTCAAGAAAATACTGTCAGCATTGTTTGTTTCTCACAGCAGAATCAAAAGGAACTCTCTCTGAAAGGAGCATGTCCTGGTCTCATCCAAAAGTTCAATAAAATTATATAAGGCAGGAAGAATGGTATGGAATAGGAATTGTTGGACCCTGATCTGATAAACTTTCCAGAGCTGCTATAAGGTTAAAATGAGATAAAATTCATAAAGAATTCTGTAAACTCAAAAAGCTAATCATGTACTACTAAGTATTATTTCTTATGAATTCTTATGATTATTTTAGGGGTTAGATAGCAGAGAGGCCAGATTAAAACTAAGGCCTTTTGACTCATGTCCAGATCATTATGAATAAAACACTTTACAAGTTTTAAAATGTTATGGAACGAGGTGCTATTCTCTTAATTCCCTTCGGTGGTATCCAGAGTTTGTTCAAAAGCAATCACTTCCAGGGCAGCTAGGTGGCACAGTAGATAGAGCACTGACCCTGGAGTCAGAAGGATTTGAATTCAAAATCTGAACTCAGACACTTTAAAAAAATTACCTATCTGTGTGACCTTGGACAAGTCACTTAACCCCATTGCCTTGCAGAAACCAGGAAAAAAAAAGCAATCACTTCCAAAAATTATCCTAAAATATTTTCACCTGGAAATGATGGAGTGAGATCCCTTAATTTGATAAATTTTGATGTTATATCAAATAATTTGTTAAAACAATAATTCTAAAGGTCATGGAGGCCAAGGCAAGGAAATTCTAATTAAATCTTAATAATAAGCATTGTCACTGTGCTAAAAATGGAAGTGATATTTTAATATTATATCTGTAGCCTTCCATTCTTAATTATGAAAAAATGGTTCCAATATGTGCAACTGATTTTTTCAACAAAAAGAGAATGACTCTTGGTGGGATTTCCATTGTTGGAAGACTGATGCGGAGGCTGCAGAAAACTTCATATTTGTCACACCAGAAGAAAAGTTGATATGTTATAGAGCCACTTAAATAACAGGAAATCTTTTGGCATAAGATCTATGATCCTATGGATCCCAATATCCCCAAACTCTCTGCATGTCTCCAATTCTATGATTCCCACAGGGAGCAGAGTTGTCATACACAAAGGAAATGGTCTTCAGTTTACAAAGAAAGAAATTAAATCATCGATATAAGATCACTCTTTTGAAATGTCATTCTAGAATACTAAATGTCAAATTCTTCTAAGTCATTCATTTAAAATTCAGTAATGTGAATTCTAATCTTCGTCGAACTCCTAACCTCTGACAAGCCCTTTAACCTTTGTGGCCCTGTGGTTTACTTTTGCTGAATTAGGAACAAGAATACCTGATACCAAACCTCATAAGGATCCTGGAAAGCCAGGAACAGACAAAAGGGCACTTTCAAAACTTTAAAGGACATGTATCTAACAGAAACAAAAATCAATTTCTAGGATAACAATAGGGTCAGGTAGAAAATGAAGTCTACAACACTTTATAATTGAGAAGTTAAATCCAAACAGGCCTCTTCAACAAACATGTTATGAATTTTGAGGCCAATGTGTCTCCAATTACAGATCAGTAGTACAAAATAATTGAAAATATCCCTAGGGAAGAAACATCTTATAGTTTCATCTCCCCATTCTTGACTTTATTTAAAACATTATTCAAGGTTCTGATATCCAGAAAATGAAGTGTGATGGAAGAAAGTCAGAATGGAAAAGGACCTCAAGGGCTATCTATCCATCAGCAGGCATTCATTATTTACCCTGCACTTTGTGAACCATGCCTTATAGCCAAATCACTCTAGTTCTCATTGATTGACCCAAGCCTCACTTGATCTTTGGATTCTGATGGCTCAGAGTGAGTATAAATAGCAGTTGCTTTTGTTTTGTCCAGAAACTCTGAGGATCTTCCCTCTTAGATTGATTTCATTTTTTTTTTGGATGAGGTAAAAGAGGCCAATTATTGTGTCATTTTTATCTAACCTTAATCACTGAATGTACCTTGCTTCTCACAAACTGAGTCTGGGAAAGATCTTAGCTTAAAAAGGTCAAGACCGCTGACTGAATTTGAGTCCATCTCTGGTCATCCTGACCTATGTCTTGCCACTAGACCCAGATGGCTTCAGAGAACAGAGAGACTGGTGACTTCCCTCAGCCACCCCTCAAGGAAATCCAAATTCAAATGCAAGTCATGACATTTTCTTAATGTCATGGTCCTTTTTTGAGAACAAAGAACAAACAACAATCACCATGCACCAGTTACCATTTTCGACCATGGAGATAAAAAGAACCAAAATATTCTTATCCTCAAGAAATTTAAGGGAATCACTTCAACAGCAGATCCAGTGATTAGAAAACCAGCCTTCCCTTGAAGACATCCCACAATACTTGGCCAGAAGGTTAAAACCTTAGAACAGAATTCTTCATCTTTCTTCATTAAAAGTGACAGTAGGGATTTAGGGAATCTCATCCCCACTTCCAGATGAATTTTTTCTCAAGGCAATGGGGATGTTAAGTGACGTGCGCAAGGTCACATAGCTAGATAATCACTAAGTGTATGAGGCTGGATTTAGCCTCAGGTCCTCCGGACTCCAGGGTTGGTGCTCTGTCTACTGTACCACCTAGCTACCCCTGATGAAATCTTTAACAATAATTTTCGGAAGTGGTTGATTTTGACCAAACTCTGGATAATGCCAAAGGGAATCAAGAGAAAAGCATCTTGGTTCCTACCATCTTAAAACTTGCCAAATGTTTTCCTCACAATAATGTAGATGTGGTTTAGAGTCCCAAGAGTCTAAAGTCTGTCTGCTGTCTGCCATCTTTGAGACTGTAAAATAACAATAAGAACTAAAAACGATAACTAGAATTGGGGTTTACAAGCAGAAGCTTACAAGTTTTGTGTCATTTTACACCTACAGAAACGTCAGGGGCAGAGTCAAGATGGCAGTGCAAAGCTAAGCCGCTCCTAGAGCCTTTCTCTACCAAAGATAAATGAAGTCTCTACTCTGCCATTCATACTACACCTCCTACCAAAAACAAGAGAAGATTCAAAGAAGTTTTCAATTGTAGACATCATGGAAGATCTTCAGTGAAGGTCTGTCTCTTTGGGGAAAAAGGGAAAATAAAGTCCCGGAGGTATGAGAGTGGGAAAAGTCAGCGGGAGGCTCTTAGGCACAGTGCAACCTAGGTCCCAACAGCTTAACAACAGCAGAGGTCTCAGCAGCTAGATAGCAAACCAGAAGGGAGGATTCCAACCCCAAATAAAGTCTGAACCCTGAAAACAACGGGGCAAAAGACAGGACTGGGTTGGGAACAAACTACTGTTAAGTCAGAACCTGGACATAAGGGAGGGGAAACAAGCCTCTCCAGACGCAAGGCCTGGACTGCATAAGCAACATCTTGGCCAACAATGAACCAGGGATCAGACCCCAGTCCCAGCAAAAAAAAAAAAAAGCTTGGATCTACATTCCCTATACCCCAGGAGTAGAACTAAAACAGCAAAGAAGAATGAAAAGCTAAAAGAGCATTCACTATAGAAAACTACTTTGCAGACAAAGATGACAACAATGTCACTGCTGAAGAAGAAATCACTCACAGGGGAAGTATCCAAGCAGTCTATAAATTGGACTCAAACTCAAAAGCTCATCAAAGAGCTTTTAAAAGAATTTAAAACCCAAAGAAGAGAAGAAGAAGAAAAATGGAAAAAAGCAATGAAAGTCATGCAGCTAAAGTATGAAAAAATCGATCAAAGAAATCAACTCCATTAAAAGTAAAAATAACCAACTGGAAAAAGGAAAAACAGAAGCTAAGTGAAGAAAATAAAACCCTAAAAAATAGACTTGAACAAATAGAAACCAGTGAATCTATGAGACTACAAGATTCCATCAAACAAAATTAAAAGGCTGAAAAAAATTGAAGAAAATGTGAAGTACCTTTTTAGGGAAAACAAATGACCTGGAAAATAGATCCAGGAGAGACAATGTATGAATCATTTTACATTTACAACAACCTTGGTGCCATTATTATCCCTAATTTACAGATGAGAAAACTGAGATAGGTTAAAAAGACTTGCTCAGAGTCACTTAACTAGCAAGTATCTGAGACCAAATTAAATATTTGTTATTTCTGATTCTGGTCCACTGATCTATATATTATGAAACCCATCTTCTTAGTTACTTAATTCTCTAGGCCTCAGTTTCCTCATCTGTAAAATGGAAGGACTAGAGTAGAACAGTAGTGTCAAACTCAGAACCAATCTAATACCTGTAAGCCACATTTTGACTTAGAAATCAAAAATTAATATTGATAGTATTTATTGTATTTTTATTTATTTTACTAAACAATTTCTAGTTATATTTTAATTTAGTTTGGGGTCAATTCAACTCTGAATCTATCATCTCATGATCTCTTTAAACTCTAATTCACTGATATTATAATGTTACATAGTATGAACAATCCAGTGAAGTAAGTGATGCAAAGTTGGGCACCACTATTTGAAAGATGATGATATTTACAATGTGGTGGTGATGATGCCATGGCCTGTAAATAGCAGTTTAATGTTGGCAGAGTTCTTGACAAAAAACATCTCATCGGGGCCTTTTATCACCTTGTGGGTGTCATATATGATAGGTATTACTACCACTCCCCCTTTACAGATGATGAAAACTGAGACTCAGAGCACCTCAATGACTTCCCAATGATCCCCAAACTATGTCAGAGCTTCAACTTGAACCCAGATCTCCTCATTTCAGTACTGCTTTGTGTTGCAGTTTCCCATTTTGAAACAAAAAAGGCTACTGATAAAATATTTTAATAGTTTGATGGAAATGGACATTATATAGATAGTACGTATATGTTATGAAATTTTAATAGATTACATTGGCAAGAAGCTGAAGATTCATGGCTACCCTCAGTAATGCTCATAGATCCAAGAACTACTAGCTAAATGTTGTCAAAGAGTAACAGATAGTGAGTAATGGGAGAGGGGCTGTGCTGTTAGAGAAGATCATTAGAAAATTTCTGGTACTGAGAGAATTCAGTTTGGCAGGAGAACAAATGTGAATGGGCAAAGATGGATGAGTTCTTGCTGATAATCACTTCATCATCCCTAACAGCTTCCACCTGGCAGGTGGTGCCTCTTATGGATTAGAACCAAAACAGGTGTTTGCAAGTAAAGCTTCCTTTTCCCATTCCATTCCTTTGGCTTGGAATTTGTGTAGGCTTCATACTTTCCCCTACTGTTTCTTAAAGAAGTATTTTAAGAAAACATTTCTAAAACAATAATCATCAACATAGGATCCGTCATGAAAAGAGCTCATAATTGCTGAAGATGACTCAATGCAACAAACATTTATATTTCCCAGACTGTTGTCCCAATCATGTCAGAAGGTACAAGTGTTGCTTCCAAAAAAAAAATAATTAGACACATTCAAGATGAAGGGAATGCGGTTGGCGAGTTTGAACACTGAAGGATGTTCAAGGTGACTATATTGCACTTCCAGAAAAAGTTCTTTTTCGTTCTTTCTTCCTTCCTTTCTTTGTAGCACCAATGAGATCATCTGTTTTATGGACAATGTACCAACACCATTAAAAATTTAATCAGATTTTTATCTGGGAGTTGGCAAAAATCAATAACTGCAGCAAAATGGATTTGTACATTTTGGGGCCAGAGAAGATATCCCCTTGCCAGAATGTCTGTTGTTTGGGCTGATGTACAGTTTGATGGACAACCTATAGAGTGTATGCAGCAGTCTATCTGAAAGAAACAAAGGAAGAGGAGGTAGGAAGGGAGAGCAGAGAGAAGAGACAGAGAGGGAAAGAGAATAAGGAGGTAGGAAGAATTACAGAGAAAAACAGAGAGGAGAGAGAGAGAGAGAGAGAGAGAGAGAGAGAGAGAGAGAGTGAGTGAGTGTAGGGGAGGGGAGTTAAACACTTTGTTTTTAAGTTTTTCTATATGTCAAGGAGATACTTATAGAATCCCAGCCTCCAGCACTGAATAATAGAGAATGAAAATGAACGACACAGCAGGGGGAAGCCAGCTCACTTTTTCACATCCATTTTAATACCAAAGCATTTATTAGACAATATAATGTGCAGAACACTATGTTGTGTATGAAAAAATATAAAGAAAACAACAAAGAGCTGCCCCTGCCCTCAAGGAATTTCATTCCACTGGGGAAACAATACATTGAAAAGAGAAGTATATACCATTCAACTCAACAGGCATGCGCCAACTTCGGAGATACCGGAACCTCTACTGCTAGGTCCTGGTATTAAAAAGATTAAAAAAAAAACCAGCAGCACCTGCTCTCAAGTAACTTACAATCTACTGAGGGAAAATAAATGTGTAAAAGAGAAATGAAGTTCGATTTGTCTATAGAACAGCACAGCCAAAGAAATCTTTCCTTCTTGACTTCCTCCCTCAAACCCTATCCTGATCAATGCCATCCACTCTCAAATGCTCACCCAACTTGAATGAGATATTCATTCTATCTTATTCTTTCTAATGAGACACAGAAATACCTGGTCTTGCCATCCATCCCATGACTACTTCCTAAGATCTTTCAGGTTTACCACCATATTTGCCTTAATTTCCTACTTATTCCCCTCTATGTTTTCATCTGACATTCATGTAAGTTAAGGATACTTGGAACTTGCCATCTTCCCCACAGTTAAATTCTCTTTTAGGTGGTGCTTCCCCCAATTAATATTTGAGCTCCCTGAGAACAACGATTACTTGACGTTTTCAATTTGTATGCTTTAAATCCTGAATGCTTAGCTCAAAGATTATTACATAAGTTCTTAATGGATCTTTTTTTAAAATTCATAAAGGAAACACAAAATAGATTTGCACAACAATCTCTGGGGTGGCTGCTGACAATTGGGGGATCAGGAAAGGTCTCTCCAAGGCCATGGTTCTTGATCTGAGCTTTGAGGGACAGAGGGATCCAATGAGGTCCAAGTGATTTGGGTATGAGACAGAATGGGAGAATTTCAGAAAAGGGAAAGAGTTTTTGGGAAACAACAGAAGGTTAAAGGTATGAAGGGGAGAGTGGGGTTCAATACAAATTATTGGTCAAATTATCTTTATTGACTCAATGATAATCCACTAATATCAAGTCAATTGCTTTGCTTTCATCTCTTCTTCCAATCCTGACTGCTTATGTTTCCTTCTCTTGCTAGAACAAGAGTGTAACCAATGTGCTATGATCTATATAGCAATAAACAGCAAAGGAGCACCATTGCAATCATCTTAAAACTAATCAATACTTGGAAATGATGTGGGCTTGCTGCAAAAATCTGAAATTGTTTTACAATTGGATTTTTTCCACAACTCCATCATTTTTTATTCATTATATTTTTAGTCAAGAGAAGGAATTTGACCTGCATGTGTTAAGAGGAAAGAAAATCATTGAAGTGACATCAAATTAGGCACCATTATCTTTTCCTGAATGAAAATGCTGCCCAGCATTTAAACAGTCAGGGCAACTGTATTCATCAGCAACAGCTCCTTTTGGAGGCCGCTTTTAAGGATTGTAAAAACATTTTTCAACATATCAATTCAAGACTCAAGGGAATAAATTGATGATGTTGACCATCACCCTCTTCTGAAAGCAGAGGTTTTACTGAAGATGAAACTAAAAAACTACAGCCTTGTTGCTTTCGTATTTGGCCACAATAAAACGTATACTCTTAGACCTATCAGACATCAGAAATGTCTTCATTCATTTAAAAAATAAAAAATTACTCCTTTGTCATCTGGTCAATCAATCTACTATCTCATGTATAAAAATATTATTCTGTCTTCTAGAAGTGTCCATACAAAGTGTACTATGCAGTGATGGAATACCTTGAAATAATAACTATCCTGACTCCATTTCTTTGTAAGAGAGGGAAAATGTGATCACTACCACCCCCAATGCTATTTGTCTCAGTTTACGAAATCATGAGATTTAGTAACAGTTGATGGAGTTTTGCTGTGGTTTCAAGACATTCAAAATGTGGTCTTGTCTTTAATAGTCATTCACAAGTATTTTGAGTAGATAGGAAGACTGGTCCAATCTCTCATGGATATCAAAAGATTGAGCTGCTAATTCTGAAGGCATATTTGGAATCCAGAAATGGAGGGGAAAAACAGGTTCCTGAGAGACTGTTGTTCATCAAACACATGAAGAGGGTTTCTTTCTTGTATGGCATCTCGATGAAACTAGCTCAGAGGTAGAAAGTTCATCCAAAAATTGGAGACTTTTGGTCAAGAGGATTCATGACACAATTGAGGACTCCCAACTACCACCTTCTATATAAAAGGGAAAAGAGAGAGAGTGGATTCCATCTCAATGAGGCTGTTGACCAGTGACTGATTGTGCTAGGATTTTTTGCTGACTGAAATTTTCTCAGATATATGCCCATGTCTATAAAGTTAATGGGAATAGTTTGTCCTGTGACAATCACGGGGGCATTTCTCTTTTAGTCCTTGCTGGTAAGATTCTTGCCAGAGTCTTTCTCAATAGGTTGATCCTTCACCTAGAAGATGGTCACCTTCCTAAGAGGCAGTGGGGCTTCAGAAGGGTCAGCAAACAGTGGATATGGTGTTTACTGTCAGGCTACTCCAGGAAAAAATGCCATGAGCCGCATAGAGGTCTACATGCAATGTTTAAAGATCTAAGATGTTTGAAACTGTTAGTCATGAGGGTTTATGGAAAATTATGTAGACATTTCTCCATTTGCCCAAACGATGCCATTTTCATGCAGTATTCTTGCCCAGGCTCTGGATAATGGACTCTCATACTTTCTCAATCACCCATGGAATGAACCAAGGTTGTGTCTTTGCTGCCATGTTTTTAACAGGATGTTTTCAGTCAGTGAGGACCAACACAGCATAAAGATCACTTGAGAAGGCTGCAAGCCAAAAACCAAAGCATTGGTGCATGATTCTCTGTTTACAAATGATTGTGGGCTCAATGCAGCCTCTGAAGCTGAGATGCATCAAAGTATGGCTAGATCCTCTGCTTCTTGTATTAACTTGGGCCTGGCAATGAGCACCAAGAGAACCCAGGTGCTCCATCAGCCAACACCACATCATTCATATGTGGAACCATCCATTATGGCAAATGGGGAAGTTTTGATGACTTGGATGACCAGGGAGGTCCACACTGATAATGAGGTTGATACATACACTGTCAGAGCTAGCTCAGTATTTAGGAGGCTCTGAAAAAAAAAGTGTGGAAGAGAAAATATATTAGACTATCTACCAAACTGAAGCTCTACAGAGCCGCTGTGCTGACCTCTTAGCTATATGCCTGTGAGACCATGTCAGGAAACTGAATTGCTTTCATTTAAATTGTCTTAGGAAGATTCTGAAGATCACCTGGCAGGAGAATATCCCAGACACTGAGGTCCTATCATGAATTAAATTGTCAGGTATTCAAACTTTACTGTAGAGGGTACAATTCTCATGGGCTGGGCTGGCCATGATGTTTGAATGTCAAAGGTATACTTGCCAAAGACTATTCTATGGAGAACTCACACAGGGCAAGGACTCACATGGCGGTCAAAAGACATGCTGCAAAGGACCCTCTCAAGGTGTTTCTTTAGAACTTTGGAAGTGATTATGTGACATGGAAGGCATTGGTACAGAATTGCCCAACCTGGCATGCCCTCATCAGAGAAGATGCCGAATTCAAGTAGCTCAAAAGAAACAAAATGGGCAAATTTAGTGAATTCACCTCAAATGTTCATATGAGCTATTTGTGGCTGACCTGCAGTAAAGCATTCTGAGCTCATATTGGTCTGCTCGGTCACAGTCAGACACATTCTAACTTGACTCTATCGTAGTGAAGTCATTTTGATCCTCTTTAAGAACAAAGGACAAAAAACCACCACCACCCTTTCAAGTAAAAACCTTCCATTATGCCTCTATATATTTCCAGGGTTATTTAAATTCCATCCCTTTATGCACTCTCCATTTCAGTCAAATTGGCTGCAGGTTTTTTTCCTCACAAATCACCTCTGTGTCCTGGTATCCTTTGATTCAAAACACAGCTTAGTTGCCATCTCTTACATCAACGTTTTCTTGTTCTGCCATTGTCAGGCTCTTGAAATTACTTTTTTTATTACTTTTATTTTGCACCCTCCTTATGATTGCTTATCCGTTTACATGTTACATTACCGCCAAGAGAACGAAGGCTCCTTTAGGCCAGGTGCAGTTTTCCATTTTGTCTTTTGCATCTTCAGCACCTGAGACAGAGCTTTACAACAGTAAATGATAATGTTTATTGATTGAAAATGATGGAAAGTGAAATAAGCATATAGCGTCTCAGCAATATTTAGCCAACTATGAGGACTGTATTAGATTGTTTCCTGGAGAAAGCCACATGAGGTCTGGAAGATGAATTTCCTTATCAGCACCCTACCATTGTCTAAAAAAGCCTGCCAGGTGTTACATGAACTCAAGCCTGGCTCTTGCATGCATATGATGATCAAACTACTTCGAAGAAATCAGAGTGCTCAGAAAGCAATGATCCAATTGTCTGGTCCTGAAATTTCAACTGCCATGGGTGCTGCTTTATCTGTACAAAGATGATACTGAATATGAAATCTTGAAGGATTTCTCACCCACTCTTTTTTTTTTTAGGTTTTTGCAAGGCAATGGGGTTAAGGGGCTTGCCCAAGGTCACACAGTTAGGTGATTATGAAGTCTCTGAGGCTGGATTGGAACTCAAGTGCTCCTGACTCCAGGGCCAGTGCTCCATCCACTGCGCCACCTAGCCACCCCTCACCCACTCTTAAAGTTGGGGGGAGTAGAACATTATCACTGAATTCACACTGAACTTGACAACTTGTGCTGGTCAAATGATTTTGTAGATTGAACTTGTTGGGGTAAGTCTGAAATGATCCCAATGAGTGGATGCCAAGTCACTGGATTTTCTAAGGTCATGATGACTTTGATATCAATTCAATTCAGTCCGACAAACGTTTATTAAATGTTAGGCTTAGGAGAAACAGAGACAAAAACCAAGAAGATTTTGCTGTTAAAATCCCCCATTCTACTAGGTACACCATGCAGACAAATAAATCCACAGCTACTCCCATCTCTTTCATGGTGCAGCACCAGTAACTAGGAGAAAGAGGAAAGGCTTCATGTAGAATGTGATACCTGGGCTGAACCCAATTGGAACCAGAAAGTCTGCGGCGGAGGGGGAGGGAAGAATGCATTTCAGGCATAGGAGCATTCTTTTGACAATGAGAAAGGGAAAAAAAAGATAAATGAAAGGACATTGAAAAGGACTGCCATCATTAAAAGAGAAGATATGACAATTGGGGGAAGGCCAAAGAGTACTATTTTCCTAAAATAAAATGCCTCTTGTAAGACTGTTTAGGAAGCTAAGTGACATAGGGGACAAAGTTCATTCAGGCTGCTAAGAGATGTCATAGTACATAGAGTACTGGGCTTGGAGTCAAAAGGACCTGATTTCAAATCCAGTCTCAAACCCTTACCTACCATGTGACCCTGGCCAAGTCACAAACTCTGTTTGTCTCAGTTTTCTCAGAAGTACAATGGGAATGATAATAGCAGTACCTACCTTGTAAGTTTATGGTGAGGATTAAATAAAATAAGCTATATAAAGCACTCTGCAAAGGTCAAAGTATTATCAAAATCCAAGTTAGAATATTTAAAATGATCGTCCCATGTGCCTACTGAGCCCCAATGCAGTTATTGAAAATGTTACCTAGAACATATCAAGAGCTGCTTAGTTTAAAAGAAATCTGAAAAGAAAATTGACAGAGTTTTGCCAACAGCTTTTCACAATCAATAACGTTTCGAGTCACACGACTGGGAAGACGCCTCGTCTCTTGGTCATGAGAAAAATGTACTTGATTCAGTAGAGCAACATTCAGCCTTACAGCCTCGCCTCTAACAAAGCGGGTCCCAGCAGATGTGAGCATCATCTGAGACTCAGTGAGAGATGTACTAAGAGAGGAAATGATAAAGTGGGAAGAGCACAGGAGGCAGAGATGCTGGGTTCAAATCTTACCCTTGCAGTTTTTATGACACTTACCAGTTGGGGGACTCTCAGATAATCTGCTTCCTCTCTACAGGCCTGTTTCTTCATCTGCAAATCCTCTCTATTTCTCTGTCTCCCCACCACCACCACCACCACCACCACCACCACCACCACCACCACCACCACATTTCTCTCTTTCCGTTTCATAGAATGGCTCTTTTACATAGAGAAAAGGAAAGGGACATATTATAAAATGAAGGTGATGTAAAAGCAAATAAAATGCAAACTTACAAAATAATTTTTTAATACTCCTAAAAAGGATACAAAGAATCTAGAATTTCATTTTCTCAGAAATTCCTCCCCTACCCCAATATATCACAATCAGTGGGGATCTATATCCCCAATAGCTATAGGAGGCAGGGGAAAGCGAAAAAATCATTTAGCCAACCCTAAACTGTTATATGAATATGATTACTAGGCAAGATCACACAGACCAAGGCAGGACCGGATCATAAGTCTTCCTCACTCCAAGGCCAACACTATGTCCCCCATACCCTACCTGACTCTGGCATAGCAGGAAATATTGGCAGAAAAAGGGGGAGTGGAGGGTAGCTTATGGCTAGCCTGGCCAAGGATGGGGAGAGGGGGAGGTGGCTGCAAGGCTGCAATGTAAAGATTCCTAGTGCAAGAAACCCAGTGTGTTACATAGATGCTGGTGAAAAGAGGAGGGGGAAAGGAATGGGATGAAAATCCCCCTCCCCCCAGCAGGATTTGCAGAAAAACACAAATTAGAATTACAAAGGCAGAAAGGGCAGCAATGGGCTACATAGCTCCACCCATCTGGCAGTGCCTGTGCCCTTTGGATCACTTGTCCATTTAAGGGTGTCTCCCCGGACAATATATTTTCCTGACAACTCAAGGCCCCCAGCCTTCTATTTTCCAAAAGCAAATGCATCCTGCTCTAAGAGGCAGAATGTCTATGACCAGCCAGGTTTATTTATGTCAGATTTTGCTAGAATGGTAAGTCCGGATGCTCTGAGTGTCTGCCAAAGCATAATTCACTAAGCAGTGTCAAGGTTAGACCTTGATGCCAATAAAGATTCATTAAGTATGAAATACAATATCAGCAGTGTCTTTGTAATGACCTGAGTACTAATTTTGGCTCAGAGTTCTTGAAGTTCCCAGTAAAATTAAAAGTAGCAAGGAGAGCCGATTGGCAGTTTCTAACTCAAATTCAACATGATAAAATTCAAGTGGGAGTCCTGGCATGCCACCCATATAGTGAGGCAAAGCTAAAATTACTTTTGAAATACCATCCAGAAGTTCCACATTATTTCTTCTGAAGCTTGACTGGTCCCTGGAGTTGGTCATGTCTCTCTCTTCATCTTTCCTTTTTTTTTTTTGGTTCACTTTCTATCCAGGAGATCACCCCAAGACCTGCTGTCCAGGAGGTGAAGGTGACTTCCTGGGGACAACACCAGGGACACACAAGTGCTGGCAGATCCTACCAGCTGGAATCTGAACGTGATCCTGGTGACAAATTACCCGTCACCCAGAAGGAGCAGCCCAGCTCAATGGAGGATGCTCTTCACCAGAAGGTTATGCACCAGGGGATGAACTATTTTCAGCCAAAGGAACTCACGAAGACCACAGTCCCAGAAGGAGGGGGCAGAACAGAAAAGGAAAGGAAGGGAAGGGAAGAAAGAGAAGGCAGGGACGAAGGACCAGCCTCAGAGTTTGATCACCATGGGCTCAATGTCTTCCTTTGCCACAGGCTGGCATCTGGGTAAATCTGGACATGTCAAGAAAAAGTTCAATGCCCTGAAGCTGTTGCCTAAACCAGAAAAATGTGGGCCGGGGGGCCAATTCACAACAGTTGAGGAAGTTCCACTTAGCAATATCCTAGGTCAGACCCCTCACTCACTCAAAATACGATGCTGAAAAACTAGCTGGTGCTTCCTCCAGCAAGCTCAAGCTCCTTTTTAGTTTGTTCTACAGTCTCTCATTTTCGAAAGACTGAGTTTATTATGTTTGGGTCTGCCTGTGCCTTCCTTGTCTTTCTACCTCTCTCTGTGCTTTTCTCTGTGTATGGGTGTCTGTCTTTTGCTTCTGCTTCTCTCTCTGTGTTCTGTGTTTTTGTGTCTGTCTGTCTCTCCACTCTTCTCAGTCTCAGTTTCCTCCTTATCTGCAAAATGATGGAATTAAATTAATGAGGGACCCCTAAGGTCCTTTGAACTCTGAAATCCATGATTTCATAACCATTCCAACTGATCTCACTCCCATATCTCCTATGCTTTCAAGGCAGAAGATATAATAATATCCATCCTCACAGACTTTATCCTTTTTGAACCTCAGTTGCCTTCTATGTAAAATGAGGGAAATTGGACTACATGGTCTCTAAGGTCCTTTCCAGGCCTAGATCTTAAATTCAAGATGTTGTGATCTTAAGCAGGATTGTATTAACATTTGAAGAGGTATACAACAATTTTTTAAAAAATCTTTAAAGCTGTAATTTTGAAATGACATTGGAAATTACAAAAAACCTTCAGGGAAGATCAGGAAAAAAATGTATTTGATATGTCATCATAATTAAACTAACCCTGATAGGTAAAGTGTGAGGCTGAGACAAGTTTCCCAAGTACAGCACACATACCAACTTAAGATAGAAGTGATGTTGAATGTGTTGCTAACTGGATGGAGTTCACCCAAGGCTGGAAACAATGAGAGTGGGGGGAAATTCCATTCATTCAATCTTCAATAAAATAAGCTAATGCACAGAAAAGGCTTCTTAAAACATTAAAGCATAGCTATATACAGAATGACCCTGACATAACAGTATTATATAATATTACTTATAAAGAAACTTCAACTAATTCCTTGCCTACTCTCTCCAAGGCACAATGAATGCAAAAATGCAAATGACCCAAGTCTTGCCTTAGAGGAGATTAGAATCAAATACAGTAGAGGAAGAAAGAGGAGTCTAAGATTAGGATCTGGGAGATGGGCTTTCTACATGGAGAAGTCTAGCATGTTTAAAACTTTATGAAACTTCTCCAATTGGATCTGTCCCATTCTCTTTCTCCTACCCCTAATTATTTCTAAAATGACAATAGAAGGGAACTGCCATGGGTCACACAAAGTCCCAAGATACAAACAAATCAAGCAGATTTCTCTTCACAGAGACACAGATTATCCCATCCAGTCACTAACTAGATAAGAAAAGTATTGGGGGAGGAGAAGTGGAGAGGAGTATTGGACATTCAGCATGCAGGTATATCTTCATGGCAGGGGGAGGAGGGAATTGAATCACTATGGAAACCAAAGTATTGAGCACCTTGAAAGCAAATCATGAATCAAGCACTTTCTGTATAGATTTATCAAAATAGTTTTTAAAAACAATTACAGACAAGTAGGTAGAGGTTTGCAGCTTAAAGTCAGAAAGACCTGGATTCGAATTCTGATTGATACTTACTACAGGAGTGGCCATGGTCAAGTCACAACCTCTGGGACAACTCCAAGGGACTTATCTACTATGTGATCAATGGGTTTCTATTTTCATCATAAAGAAAGTCAATGACTTACAGGTGGATAATCAAACCTCTGAACTTGGGGAGGGGGGGAGAATGTTCTAACACAAGCTCTGTAATCAGGAAATGAGATGGCCCAGAATTTAGTAGGAGGCTAGACTATATTTGGAAAATAACACTGAACCTTCAAAAAACCAAGCTGTTCCCTTGAACAAGATCTTGTTCAATTCAAAAAATTCTTTCATTGTCACTGTTTGGTTGAGAATCATTTCATTCTACAATCTTAAGAATCAAAAATTGTGGATAATCAAGTAAGGAGATACCTGGAGAGGTATGGTTAGGGAAGAGCATATTACTATTAATAATAGGCAAAAAGAAATAGAGAACATCCAGGAGACATGAAATTTGACCAAGAGAGTAAGAGGGAACAAGAGGAATGTAAGAGAAAGTAAGCCCTCATCATTTCTTACCAGGACTATTACCAGAGACTTTGAATTGGTATCCCTATTTCTGCTATTACCCTGTTTAAGAATCATTGGTAGCTCCCTATTTACAGAAAGGCAAAATATAAACCACCCAGCTTGGCAGTTGAAACCCTCCATGATATGGCTCCAGTCTACATCTGGAAGATAATTTCATATTATTTCTTCATTCCAAACAAAGTAGCAGACTCGGGATTCATCTTCAGACATTTTGGCTCAAATCAAATTGTTCCCACTTGACTACAAGATATTTAGAGTACTATATAAATAGAAGTTACTATTATATACTAAAGGTCTTATTTATACAGGAATTACATATGTATAATTTAATATTGCATATCTGTACATACACCATTTCTCCTCTCCTTTTATCAGACCACCAATTTCATTAGCCCATTCAAATGCTCCAAGTCCTGATTCCTTTTACACAGAGGTGCCTAATAGGTGATTATTAGGTGAGTGGATGGAAAACATAAACTTTTCTGTCTGCATCCACTGTACCACAGTAACTTGCCCACCACCTTTCCCTCAACCCTGCATTACAGATGAATTAAATTTATGGGTTAGCCTGGGAATTTAACAACCACAGATACCTTTACATCTCTGGGAAATTTTTTTTTTCTTTCCAAGTTCCAAAAAACTGACTTATAAATGATTTTTTTGGAACAAAAGCAATTCCTAAGCTCAAACATGGGGAAAAAATCTTGCCTAGTCCTTTGGAATTCAATAAAGTAGAATCTGACAAGGTCTTGTCTAAGGGTTCATTTTTCACATCATGAAAAAGACTGGGAATGAAAAATGATTATCCTGTTTGCGGAGTGCTTCAAGTTACCATATTTCATTTGATTTAATGCCATTCAAATCAAGTAAGTCTATAGACGCCACTATGCCAGGTTCCAGAGTTATGAGCAAGAATTCTGAAGCCTGGGGCAAATTCAATTGATTTGGGGAAGCAGATAATAATTAATAATGATGATAATAAACATTTACATAGAGCTTACTGTGTCATGGGTCTATGCTGAGCACTTTACAATTATTATTTCATTTGCTTCTCACAACAATCCTGGGAAGTAGGTCTATGATTATCCCCATTTTATAGATGAGAAAACTGAGTAAACAAGTTGTGACCTGCCCAGGGTCCCATAGTTCATAAGTGGATGAGGTCACATTTATACTCAAGGTCTTCTTAACCCCAAGTCCAGTGCTCTATCCAGTGAAACACTTAGAAGAGCAAAGAGAAGCAGGATTGGGGAAAACCCAGAGATTCAGCCTTTTCTTCAGACAGGGGAAGCAGCTCAGAGAAGGCAATGCAACCATAGGGGCCACGGTTTGGGGGAGGGCCACAAAGCCAGTAGAAGATTTTAAAAGAGTGGGAAAAGAGCAAAAACTGCCCATCCTTGGAAACTTGCAGTAAAGTCTCTCTTAGATCAGGGTACAATGCAAAAAAAAAAAATCAGAAATGGAGTTCTGATCAGACTTTGCCATTTCCTTTCTGTATGACCTTGGCCGACTCACCCCCCCCCACCTTTTCTGAGCATGAATGTCCTCATCTGTAAAATGAGGGGTTTTAAATCAAAGATATCGAAGGTCTCACATAACTCTAAGCCTATGATCTAATCTCATTGTGGCCATTAGGAATTTACACTGATTGAAAAAAAATTAACTGCCCATAAAATGGTCTGTTTAGCAGAGCATAGGTGGAAGTCTGCTTATGGTGGAAGTTAAGGGGAGATTTTAATTTGAATGTCTGATGCTCCTGTCAAGAGAGCAAAGGTCCTGGATTTAAAAGCCAGATGACCCAACATGCTCCTGATTAGTACCAGGCCTCAACACTCTTGGGATGGGGCTTGAACCTTATCTGTACAGCTTCCCAGAAAGAAAAGAAGACTTGTGAATTTCTGAATGCGTCTGGAAAAAGAAGGAAGCACCCCATAAAACAGAAAACAATGTGTCCCTATGTGACCACATTGAGACCGATTCAGGGTCCCAGCTCGTCCACTGTGCTTTGGTCCATTCAAGGACCCAGATGTCTTGACTCCCAGTCAACCGTGCTCTTGCCCTGATCTGTTTCTCTTACTGTTCTTTTTTTTAAATATCCAACAATGACAATTTATTTTCAGAACTTCATCATTTTTACCAAAAAAAAAAAGCAGGTATCAAAAACAGCAAAGAGTTTTCTGAAATTTTGTACCACTCTTACTGCTTTTACCCAGGACTTTCCCTTTCATCATTTTTTCCCTTGGTTTTCTTGTTTTGTATGAGAATTACAAATTGTCACATTATTTATTACTCCACCTAATGAGATCCGATTCCATCAGCAGGCAGAGGAGCCAAGGGTCTTCCCCATGCTGATAGTTTACTCATTTTTAACAACTAAAATATGATTGTATTACACATGTAACTCAATGTTGTATTATATCTAACTTTATATGTATTTTTTTATTTTATTTTTATTTAAGGCAATGGAGTTAAGTGACTTGCCCAAGGTCACACACCTAAGCAATTATTAAGTGTTTGAGGTCAGATTTGAACTTAGGTCATCCTGACTCCAGGGCCAGTGCCACCTAGCTGCCTCCCTGTATCTAACTTAAAAAAAAAAGAATTTTTTCCCTTATATGCATTCATGTGGATACCAATTGTTTTCTGAATTTTTCAATGCAAATGATCAGATTTCTTATACTACTGTATTATACATAGTAGTAGGGTGATAGATCTAGAGCCAAAAAGGACCACAGACATCATCTATTACAGCCTTATCATTTTGCAGATGAGGAAACTGGAACCAATAAGAGCAGTGCGTAGTGTGACAGACACAGTAAATGACAGAACCAGAGTTAGAGGCAAAGTTCTTTGACTTCCCTAATTCTGTGAGTATTGAAAAAGAAGGATGGGGGCAGCCTAGTCAATTGCCCCCCCACCAGGGAAAGAATGAGTCTGACCTGGTAGCCAATGGGAACACATCTCAATCAATCAAAAATGTTAGACTGGGGCAAATCTTTGAAAACCATTAGGTAACTGGAGTAAAATAATAGAGAGAAAAAAGGAAAATAACGGGAAAAGGGATAGGAAGGGATTTTTTTTTTTTACTGATCAATTGAGGGACCCATGCTAAGGGAAGATGTGTTACATAAAACCATGACTAGTTCAGAACTGAAGAGATTCAATCAAATAGCAAGACATAGGAGAAATCATTACATCACTTGGAGAGAAGGAAGAATGTTTTATCCTCTTCTCTTCTCTTACTATGCCTCTGGCTAGGGGACAACATCCAGAGAATTGTGACTTTTCATCATTCTACTAGCAGTGTCCTTGAAACAGAAGTGACCTCCTGAATTTTCTAGCTTCCTTCAAATTTCAGTTAAAGTTCTACTTTTTCTAAGAAGCTTCCTCAATCTTCCTTAATCTTAATGGCTTCCTTCTAAGATTACCTCATATCCTGTGCATCCTTTGCACATATTCATTGCATGCTGTCTCCCCCATCAGACTGTGAGTTCCTTGAGAACAGGGACTGAATTTTGCATTTCTTTGTATCCTTAATACTTATCATGATGCCAAGTATACAGTAAGAGCTTAATAAGTGCTCATTTTTGACTAGTGTCTATCTCCATGGGGAACTGAGAACAGATTTTGGGGGAAAAAAAAGATAAATTTAAGTCTCAACAGTGATCCCTTCAGAAAAGCAATACCATACCTAAGGGAAACTTCGTAAGTACTCCAGAAAGGAAAGAAAAGAACCACCAGTGGAGAGTTCCGAGCCACTGCTTTGTCATATTGTGATATGAAACTTGAGTGCACATTCCTTGGACATTGCACGTACTTTGTGGGAAAGTATGTTATGGACATCTGTGGGGATGGTATTGACCCAACTGTACTATCAGAGTCAATATCTATTTCTAAAAGCTAACAGTCTGGCTTATCAACTGATAAGCAACAGAAGCACAACAGTGGGGGCTCATATACTACAACATTAGAAAAAACTACTCCTCAAAACTCCTTAGCATTAATGCTAGAGCAAGGCAATTCAGAATAGCTGCACTCTTGTAATAAGATTTAACATGGACAGCATGAGTAGGAATAGTTGTTCCAGAGGATGAGCTACACAAATTGCTATACCAAAAGTGTATGTATAAGTTTTCACAGCTGGTGTGCTATGCCACAAACTTAACTTATCAGTTTTGTGTGTAAAAGAGATATTCTTATGATAGAAATAGCCACATTTGTAAGTATTCATTTTTCTAGTCCTGTTGCTAAAAAAGAGAAATAGAAGGGTAAGTAGTGTGTGTGGGGGGGGGGGGATATTATTAACTTTTCCAAAGAAAGGCAAATAATGTGGTGAGGGTCACAAAAAGTGAGTGACCTCAGACAAATCACTAGGCATTAAATACCTCTCATAAAATGAATTGCTTGGAGTCAATAATCTCTAAGATTCTTTCCACCTTTAAATCTACTTCCTAAGACCTCCAAGATGAAACAGATATTGTGTTCCTGTAAGGTGCTTGGAATTATCACTCTCAACACCAGAATGATGCTAATCATCTCACAATACAATTGTTTGAGACAAAACAGTGGGGAAGGTAACACCAGGAACTGAGACCCCAAAGCCCACAGAACATGCTAATTAAAATCTACTCCATCCTGCTCTGGCATGGTAATTAGTTCTGACTATTTCACTTTCTCATTAGGAATTTCTCATTAGGAGACATTCCTACAAGATCCTTCCTCACAGGGATTCTGAGGCAAATCATTCTTTCTGCCAGACCCAGCTGTCACTTGTTCCTAACCAATCAAAGGCTGCCCCAATGACTGCCTGGATGTTTATTTATTTTTCTAGAGTATTTCTCTTATTTCTCCCTTGTATCAGTTTTGCTCCTTTATTTTTTTGTCTGTTTAACTCTTCCTCATGCTCCATCCTTATCTCATTTCCTTTAAATTGTTCTCCTCTTCTTAATGATACAGAAGTCACTTTTGCCCAGGGAGCTTCCCACCCCACTTTACCCACTTTGTTCTATTCTCAGTCTTCCAGTTTAGGGCAACTCGGTGGAGCAGTGGATAGAGCACTTGACCTTAGAGTCAGGAGTATTTGAGTTCCAATCCAGTCCCAGATACTTGACACTAGCTGTGTGACCTTGGGCAAGTCACTTAGCCCTGATCACCTCTCATCCAGGGACATCTTCAGTTATCCTGAGCCATATCTGGCTAGATGGCTCTGGTGGAGAAAGTGAGGCTGGTAACTTAGCTCCTCCCCCCACTCAAATCCAGTTCATGTGCTAATCACAGCATCACCTCCCTGATGTCAGTCTTGTCTGAGAACAAAGGACAAACGTCATCATCTTCCAATTGAGCATCCATCCTCAGACTCAGCAGCCAGAGCTCTGAGAATTTGGTCTCCTAAGCTCCTAGATCTCTCCATTCCATGATGCTCCAATGGAAAGAGGTCCTATCCCTCCTCATTCTTTTTCTTTTTTTTTCAAGGTTTTTGCAAGGCAAATGGGGTTAAGTGGCTTGTCCAAAGCCACACAGCTAGGTAATAATTAAGTGTTTTAAGATAGGATTTGAACTCAGGTACTCCTGACTCCAGGGCTGGTGCTCTATCCACTTCACCACCTAGCCACCCCTTCATTCTTTTTTTTTAATATACTGTACTGCATCCTCTGAAATTCCGCTCCTCCTTACCACATTTATTTATTATTTTTCAACTGTGATTAATATATTTTTATAGTGCCCCCGAGCGAATCCTTATTATCAAGAGTTAAGCAAAGGGCAACTGCCAAAGTGACCACCTAAGAGCACCTGCACCATGTTGCACCATTAGCCTCACTCCAAGAAGGGAAAATAATATGCTTCATTATGTGTTTTCTGGAACCAAGGTTGATCCTGATCGCCATTTTTATTTTTTGTTTTGTTTTTTGTTTGCAAGGCAATGGGGTTAAGTGGCTTGCCCAAGGCCACACAGCTAGGTAACTATTAAGTGTCTGAAGCCAGATTTGAACTCAGGTACTCCTGACTCTAGGGCAGGTGCTCTATCCACTGAGCCACCTAGCCACCCCCCTGATTGCCATTTTTAAAACAAATTGTTTACCTCATGGGACCAATAGTTTTATGACCTGTCTGCTACCAGATTGAAAAAGGAAAGAAGATTAATAAAGGGGGCAGTAGGGAACAATAGAAACACTTCTAGATGTGGAATCAGAGGACATGGGTATAAATCCCAGGGTTTACCATTCGCTATCCATGCAATCACTTAACCTAACTCAAACTCATTTTCCTCATTTATAAAATAAGATGACCTCTGAAGTCCCTCCTAGCTCCAAATCTATGAGCCTATGAAATTAGATATGGGATTTGGGTCATTTCCTCAGTGGTGCTCTCCAGATGTGAATTCACGTGAACAGCTTCATTCATTCATTCATTCAATAAACATATTAGACATATAACACCTGTGCTATAGTCACAATGACAAAAACCTGTGATGAACTGAATTCATCATTGTCTCGAGAAGCTACAGTTGTGCACATGTCTAAAGGTCCACACCAGCAGTGGTGTTCTAATATGTAATAAATACAATGGCTGCCTATTGGCTCAAGGGACCTTACCTTTCCAAGTTTAGCCCAACCTAACCTCCCCAGCCTCAGTGCCCATCCACACCTTCACTTGTTCTGCGTCAGCCACACTGGTGGTCTTGCTCTTCTTCACCCGCAGCCCTCCAATTCCCTTCTCCATATCATTGAGCAGACCTACTGTGTACTCCCTCTTCACCACCATGTTTTAGAAACTACTGTATACTTCAAGGCTCAGTTCACATGCCGCTTAGTATATAAGCCTGTGTCTGCTCCCCCGAGTTCCCCCAAATTAACTTACAGCTACAGTAAATTTACACATATATATGTGTGGATATGTATATATGGTCACATGTATACATAGTTTTATATATAAGTATTTATGCATGGATACAGTAAATTTACACATATATATGTGTGGATATGTATATATGGTCACATGTATACATAGTTTTATATATAAGTATTTATGCATGGATACATGTGTTGTCTCTATTGCTAAATTTGATGACTGGCCAGTGAGAGATGCTTCATGCTTGTTTTCCTATCTCCAGAGCTGGCATAGCATGAGTACTTAATAAATGCTAATTGATTGCTACACAGATCAGATTTTATACTTTAATACTCATGTGACTCTTTGGAGATATTTGACGGAACACACATAGACACACCCATCCATGTACACCCAAGCACAAGATATAATGTGGGCAAGGGAAGCAGCATCTACGAACATTTAGATCTAGCCTCTGGTCTACTTCCCTGATACATGGGTACAAGCATAGCACAAAAGACATGGGAGAAAAGACATTTGGGGATCCATCCCACTATGGCCCTGCTCCTTTGCTGTATCAAAGGTCCAACTCCCTTTCCTACTTCTACTTTTTTTCAATCAGCGTTGTAAAGCAAGTTCTTGAGCTGATCCCAGGGGAACAATTGATGTTTCAAATACTTTGATAACTATATTTCAGTAGAGTTGGTTTTCCTTATAATCCTGAGTATTTTATTTTATGCATTTAAAAATGTGATCCTAAAGAGTGTATAAGTTTCACTGGGCTGATAGCCTGAGGAGCCTATGAGACCAAAAAGGTCAGGAACTCCTGGTCCAAAAGTCGATCTCAGTTTTCTGTGCAGAGGAAAGCAAACTGTCCATAGCAATAACTTGCCAACGTCACTACTGTCTCACTCAGCCAGAGGTAATTCATTTGGCAGCTAAGTCTAACAAAAAATAGAGCTCACAACACAGTGGTCGAAAAAACCACCGAGTCCTCATTCTTGTCACAACCCCTCCAGTTCTTCTTGCGACAATTTTAAAAAAAAGATGTCTCTGAATTGTTGCGATTGGGAACATACCAAATAACAACTGTGAAAAGGTTGGACAGAAGACAAAGGGTTAAGGGTAACGAGATCAGGTTGAGAAAATGGGGAATAAGGGCTGCAATGATGCTACAAAATGCAAAAGATTAGATTGAGGAGGATCCTTGATATTTTACTAGTTAATTCCTTAGTTTATAACCGAAGAAACTGAGGTGACCCAGAAAAAAGAAACCCTTTTTCCCCAAAGTCTCACAGGTATAAATGGCAGAACCAAGATCTTCGGATTATCTGTCAGGCATCCGCCATGTTGGATGGAAGATCTATGGAGGTCTATAGATAAGAATTATATAAGATGAGGCATGCCTGGGTTATAACCTGCATTAGAAGAGGTAGGACCTACATCCATGAGGTCATAGGAACATCAAAGTAGCAAAGTCAATTCTACCTGAAGGGGCATGTTGAATCTAACCAGTTACAGAGCTCTACAGAGCCCCATTCAGTGAACTCCATGGCCACTCAAAACATATCGGACAGGAACAAAACAAATGAATGAAGAATGCACACGGTCCAGATCATAGCATGCAGCTAAATAGGAAGCCAACTGAGTTGGTCCATTAGTACAGGCCCTACAGATGGACAATGGGCATGAAATAGTACTGTTCATGACACTGAACCTCATTTTAAAACAAGACTTGCCCAGTGATACAACATTTATTATCTAGGTTCTCCTCCTCATATATGGACCCCCCCCAAAAAGCTACCCCAGATTTGAGGATATCTTAATTCATGAGTCCTCAACAGTCTGTGCACTTATACACTAAAATAAATAAAAGATAAGAAATGGAGAAATAAAATTCTTCCTCTTCCATATCCACAGAATCACAGATGACCTCATGACCAGTGAAAAGAGTATTCATACTCAGGAAATATAAATAATTAAGCAATGCATAGGAAAGTGACAAACACAGGGAAAACATGTGGCTCTAATCCACGGGGAGGACTCACAAATGCAAATTGTAACGCAGGCACCTGCAATAACACGCAGTTATTGTCTACAGTCTTCCATACAGCTTGTCCCCAACATGGTAGTTGGTGATTTTATGATGTGAGGCCCTGAGTTCAAGTCTTGCTTCTCCATTGACATTTGCGCAACTAAGGACAAGTGATTTCTTCTCACTGGGCTGCCTCGGATTGTTCATCTATAAAACAAGAGATTTAGACTAGATAACTTCCTGGGTTCATACTAGTTCTAACTTTTTAATCCCATTATTCATGATCTGGAGACAAGACTTGGTCCGAACCCAGTTACATCTCTAATGCTGCAGGGCTATTAGCCTTTGGTAATAGTGTTAGACAGCAGCAGGTCATTTCTAGGACCACTGCTGCTCTCTCCTACCATCTGACTGTTGTTTAGTACAACAGTAGTAATCTGTTGCAATCTGACTTCTCAGCTCATCAATTGACTATAACTGTTGGCTGCAAAATTATTATTTCTTAATCACCAAATCTAATGAATTTTTTCCCTTCAGTCATCCTCCTCCTAGATGCTCTTTCCTCTCTGGGTTTTCTTGATTCTTTCTCTCTCTCTCCTAGCTGTCTTTTTATGTGTCTAAATCCACCCCACTTTTGGTCTCCACTGCTAGATCTTCCTCCAGGTCATAAAGAATGAATAATCTAGCCTACTCTGATGGAATTTTTATTCTAGTGGAGAAAACAAGTATGTATGTCTCTCTATATATGTGGATTATTTTATTCCCCATGTTGACATTTCAAGTGACTGAAAAATAGTAAATGCTTAATAAATGCTTCTTCTGGACCTTTCTTGTAGCTATTATAGACATTGCTGATCACTTTTTCTTTAATATTCTCTTCTTTCTATATTTGCAGACTATTCCTCTTTCCTGGTTTGACTGCCTATCTGTCCACTCTTTTGCTTATCCAGGTCATGTCCTATAACTGTAGATGTCTCACAGATTCCTTCTCGGGTCCTCTTCTTTTCTCCCCCTATATTACTTAATTTAGTGAGCTCATCAAATTGCTATTTCATCCTCATGATTCTCCAATCTACTCATCCAGCCCTAACCTCTCTCTCAGGGCTGACCTCCAATCACTCATCTCTAACTGCTATGGAACTTGCCTTCATGATGACTCAGGCTACAGGATCTGACCATTTTACTAAGTCTGCATCATCAAATTATATTCTTATCCATTGTCTCCATCACTTCAGTAAGACAAGCACAAAAATTTGTTCAATACTAAATTATTATCCTCTGATAAACCTGTCTAGTCATATTGTCCAAAAAGGAAAGAAATCAAGGTTAGTCTGACATGACTGTTCTGTGTAAACTATCTGTAGTCACCCTTTCCTGTTATAGATGCTCAGTAAACATTCCTTAAATTATATGCTTTAACACTGCTGGAAAATTAAATCAACCTCGTTGGCTTGTAGACTTTATTCTTTCATATTCTGGAAAATCAGGAAAAAACTTAGCCTTCTCCAATCCAGAAACCCCTCTTTATTTCCCCAACAGTCTTTTAAAGATTCTTGATTTTTACTCAGCTAAAACATCCACCACGTTTTTTTTTAAATACTTAAGGATCAAATTCATATGGGCCAGGTGACTGGAATTCATCAGACAGCTGGGGGGCCTCTTACTGTTTCTGTATTTATCTTGGGTATCCACTCCCTGTTGACAGAGAAGCAGCTGGGCCTTCTCTTGAACCTCTGCCAGCACCATCCCATCAACCCTGAGCAGCTGGCCTGGTCGTATTCCTTTTAAAACCCTACTCTTTTCCCAAATATTGCTATTAAAAACTCCTTTTGTTAACCTTCGCATTCTTTGTAGGGTTCACTTCACTCTAAGATTCTACCCTTTTACTTCTAAGATTAAGGGAATAATGGAAAGAGTCTATTGGTTCTGAAATCAGAAAGACTTGAGTTCAAATTCAATCCCCCAAATTTTCTATTCCTCTGGGGAAGTCAGTTTGACTCTTCTGGTCTCTATAAAATCTGCAAAATGTAATGGTATCTACCAAATAGGATTGCTTTGAAGATCACATAAGATATGTAAAGTGCATTGCAAACTTTAATATATTTTTTATAAAATAATATAATAATAAAATCTAACCAAATCTTTTAAAAATCTGAATGGTAGGTTCCTTGCACATCTACAGAAGTCTCTTTAGACAACTCTCTTCTCAAATTGGTTTTTCTTGGGATCTTCAGAACTTCCTTATTGAACTTCCCATGCTAGAATTGATTTCCCTAGTAGAATTTGCTCCTTTCTCTCAGTCCTTTGAAATCTGCTCTCCGCAAATCTAACAACACCAGACTTTCTCTCATTCATGTATACAGCAAAACTTCCAGAGGCAGGACTAGAGAAAGAAAATGGTAAAGGAGGCAACAAAATGGTTATGTCTTTAAAAGATAAATTATAAATTATTCACAGAAAGCTATATCACTTTATATGTAGAAATTGTAATTCCATGCTTTCAAAACTGGCTCTATATCTTGGCCTGAGAGAGAGAGAGAGAGAGAGAGAGAGAGAGAAATGTTTGACAGTGAACTCACTTAAATTATTAGTAAAATGTAGTACTGGCAAACGACCTTGAGGAATGAAAGGAAGGAGGGTAGAAAACAAGTTTTTATTAATTACCTACCATGTATCAGTTAGATGATGCAGCAGGTGGAACACCAGCCAGCCCTAGAGTCAGGAGGATTTGAGTTCAAATTTGCCCTAAGACACTTACTAGCTAGACCTTGCCTAACCCTACTTGCCTCACACCCAGGGCCATCTTCTAGTCATCCTGATCTGTATCTGGCCACTGGACTCAGATGACTCTGGAGGAAAAAGTGAGACTAGTAACCAAGCACACACACCCCCTCACTCAAATCCTAGCCACATGCATGTCCTGTTATCACCTGCCTGATGTCATCATGGAACAAAGGACAAACAATCTCCTCATCATCATCAGGCACTATGATAAGTGCATTACAAAGATTCAATTTGATACAATACACTACCCTGAGAAGTATATGATTTTATTATTTTCATTTTACAGTTGTGGAAACTGAGGCAAACAGAGAGGAGTATATTATTTTACCTGAGAAGTACATGATGTTATTATTTTCATTTTACAGTTGTGGAAACTGAGGCAAACAAAGATGAAGTGACTTGCCCAGGGGTACACAACTCATATATGCCTGAGACCAGATATGGACTTGAATCCTCCTGATTCCTTGCCCAGAACTCTCCTAACTGCCTCCAGTTACCCTCAAAACTGAAATCAATAATCAAAATATTTTATACTTCAAAGTAAGATCCTCTAAAATATGTCTCCAACATACCCCTCTGGTCTTCCTGGATAGTAAATTCCCCAAATGGACTACTGAGGGTTTCCAGGACTTGGTGTCTGCTCTCCAGCTTCTGGACCTTCATAGAAGCTTTCCCTCCAACTTCCAAGGTTTGCCCTCCTCATCCTAACTCTCCAAATCTCTATCTTCTTTCAAGGTGCAGGTTAGGTATCACCTCTTCTGGGAAACTCTATCTAGTGATCTCTCCCCCCTCTTTAATTTCCTTGTCTTTCCTTAATTGGCCACAATCTGCATCACCCCAGTAGAATACAAGTTTTTTACTGATTTAGCATGCAGTAAGCACCCAACAGATGCTTATTCATGTGAACAGAATTGACAAAAGTCTCCATCTATGTGATTCATTGAATAGACCCTTTTCAAACTTCTACACAAAACACATTTGAATTAATATCAGTCTAAGCTGCCTATTCAGTCGCATGTTATGGATGGTAAGAATATTACAAGCAGAAAATTGAAAGTGAGAGAGGTATCAATAATCACATTTCCCAAGCGTCTGAAGAAAACAAAGGGGACTTAGAAGAAATATACAAAAATAATAATCAGTGCAAATTCACACTTTCAGAAGAACCATTTTGTACAGGATTATTCCCACGTTCTAACAAATCAATATTAATCAGCTGTGTCTGAAATTCATTGTTTCCTTGTAGATTTTCTAAACCTTGCCTTAGAATCTTTGGGATCACCAGAAGACAAGGGTTTGCCTTTTAAATCTCAGGTTTCTTTCTACCACTCTAACTACCGACAAGCTATTGGCGCCATTTATAATTTATTGTCACCCCTTACCATTCCTTGGCCAGTGGGTTTATTCTTGTATGTGGAACATCGTTGGGAAATGATGTTTAACTTCAATGCTAATACATAAGAATGAGACTAATTAAAGGACAGGGGAGAATACCTTGATGCCACCTGAGTTGTCAGATCTTTAATCCTCAGTGTCTAGCATGGCGCTATGTACACAATAACTCTGAACTGCATTGGAAAAGCAAGGATTCTGATGGGGAAATTCAAAGTTACTTTCAACCTGTCTGCATTATCCTGCACTATCAGAGTTACTTTCCAACATTAGCCCACATACTGGACACTAATTACCAACTAATCCTCCCTGGATGGCAGTGGCTCTCAAATTTTGGTTTCAGAACACTTTTAAGGGTTTAAAAATGATTGAGGACCCTCCAGTGAGTTTTAGAGTTATCAATATTTACCATAGTACAAATTAAAAATCTTAAAATTCATTTGAAATTAGTTTGGATCTCATAGACCTCCTCAACATGACTTGGGAATCTTGGCTCACACTTTGAGAGCCAATAGGGGAAGCACCAAGCAGTAGTATGGCACCTCCCTCCAAAGAGTTTACACAAGAGGTGGAGAGGTAATATTAACCAGCATGAAGCAATTAAGAGAATAATTAAGTAATGAACAGTGGATGTCACTAGATGAAAAGTGTGAGATCAATATCAAAGAGGGGGATTTCAGTGGGGGCATCCACTAGTAACATAGGTGAATGACAAAAACACTGAATTAGGAGTTAGAGGATCTGGGGTATAATACTGACTCTGTTTGTTCTTAGCTAAGTCATTTACCTTCCATGGGCTTCAGTCTCCTCAGTCACAAAATTGGGGGGGGCGGTATATTTGAAGTTTTCCAAGGTCCTGGAGAACTCTGAAACCCAGCATCCTATGGTCACCAGCAAGGTAATATTATACATGCCAATGACCTTAGTTGGACTAGTCTTTGCTAAAGAGGGGTTACCCAAGTTTGTATTCTATAGGCACCACCTTTCAAAAGCCCAGTATCTCTTCCAGATAGATCAGGAAACATCACCAGTATATGTTCTCTTCAGAAGCACCTCAAAATGTGGTAGATATTGTCAAATCCTCTCAACACAGAGAGAAGGAAAACCCAAATGTTTAAGGCACCACAATCTCACCTAGGGAACAATGAAGTAAATGGCCTTCAAGTGCCTTTTGTTAGATGTTAGAAAACTTTAGATGAGAGATATCAAATTGATATTACTGTCATCAATCAAAGGTTGTCAGCATTCCCTCTCTGAATAGCCCTTAGCCTGAGATGAATATAAACAATGTCATGGGCAAGCTCTGGTGCCACAGGTCAAAAAGAAGGTCTAAAAACATTTAAAACATTCCAGAAAACCCCAGCAAATTAACCATCTCTGTCCCAGAAACTCAGAAACTCAATTTAGGCCCCCCCACAAACACACATACACACACACACAACCACCACCACCACCAAGACCACCACGACCACCGCTGAACAAGGAAGAAAACAACCTTTTCCCACTCTGGTCAACAACTCTCTGCCATGTCCTTCCTCTCACACTGTAGGCAGTGTGATCCACATACTCAGAAGACCAGCTCTGCTCCTGGATACCTGCAGGCCCCTTGTAGGTCTTAGTTTCCCTCTCAGCAAAATGAAGGAATTGGTCTAGATCACTTCCAAGGGCCCTAACACCTCTAAATCAATGGTCCAATAATCTGATGTCACTTGTATTCTCTCAGTCTCAGTTTATTCTTCTGTGAAATGAGGAGATGAGACAAGATGTTCCCAAAGATTCCTTCTTCCTCCAATGACACTGAGTGTAGTGAATGAGAATTCTGGCCTGGGCCTCAGAAAGCCCTGGGGACAAGTTTCACCTCTACCATTTACTAACGCTTATTTATTGTCACTAAGCCCCAGTTTCCTCCCTGTAAAAAAAAGTCTTGTCCTAGATCAGCTCAAAGGTCCATTCTAGGTAGAAATCTACGATCCAAACAGCTTGTAATATGAGGTGAGAGTCCTCGACTGGGATTCCAGTAAAGCTGAGCTAAAGTCGCATGTCAGCTGTCAGCTAGTCTTGGAATTCTGGGCCCCTCTCTGTCCTTCACCTTGGGTAAAATGACTTCCCTGCCTGTCGGGGCTGTTCTGGGGCTCAAGTGAGACAGAAAGAGTCAGTGTCACCAGTCTCCATCACTATAATAGAAATGATGGTCAAAAAGCCAAGAACAAGCCAGCATAACCGTGAAGAAGGCACTGGAGAGCACTGGATTTGGACATGAGATGCCCTAGGTTCAACTCCTACCTCAAAAGTCTCAACATCTGAGCCTCAGTTTTTTCATTTGCTAAATATGTGACCAAGAATTGTTTTCTAGCTGAATTCCACTGAAAAACATGAGAAGAATGCTTGAGGCCTAAGAGAGGGTGTAGAATTCATGGTTAGGGCCCAGGCCTGACCCTCTCCCTCCCACTGAACTCACCCTGAAGCCTCAGGCTTGTGCCTGAATGGCTCATCCTTCTTCTACACAAACAAGCAAGCAGAGATAACAAGAGGGGAGCTTTGTTTGGATCTCCTTCTGGAGCCTGCCTGGGCTGCATCCTCAGCTCTGCTTTATTTCAGATATCAGTCCCATGCTTGATGGGGGGGGACACTGGAGGTCATACTCCCCTCCCTCCCTGATAATGGGCAAGTGGCAGCATCCTCGCCCACCAGGGATTCATCACCACAGAAATAACAAGAGCAACATTATTCCCCAATGTTTTCTTTTGAGTGCCTATGATTGCTATAATTTCACTTCTGTAATAAAAGGAGAGGCATCATTCGATTACAATTTATGGTTCAGTTTGGGGCTTCTTTGCTCCTTCTATCCAGCTCTGCTCACATGATTGATGAAGACTGCAGGCCCTCAGGGAACCCTTGGGTAAGATGTCCTGGCAGATCCCACTCACTGCGGGCACCTAAGCCTTCCGGATGCCAGTGAGCACATTGGAATGGCCAGAAAGATGGGCAGCAAAATGAGCACTAAAACATGAATTCCAAGGAATTTGGTAATGTGGGCTGGAGGAGCACATCCCACATGGAAATGATTGGTTTTTAATCTGCACTGATGCCACTATTACATAATCATATGTTCCTGTGCCACTCACAAGAGAATGCTGCCTGCAAGGAGGCTGTGCCAGTTGTGGGCAAGCATTTGCTCCAAAGAAAAGATAAACACAAAAGGGAAAGGAGGTGGAGGGTGGATTATGGTTCAAAATGTAAAACTTCCTATAAGGGAAAGGCAAACATAAGATTGCGTATTGGGAACTTGAATCACCCCCAAACGCAACTAGTCTGACTCCCTCATTTTACAGATGAGGAAACTAAGGACAAGGAAGTTTAATGACTCGTTCAAGGTTGCCTGGGCAATAGGAATAGGAGAGACAAACTGACTCCACAGATAGTCCATTTTCCCTTGAGCCAAGATAGAAGAAAAGGGCATATGGTCAGAGGAAACAGCCACCCATCCCCGGGTTTCATCCAGGTCTTCTCATGACACCCCCGGGGGATTGGCTATTGGTAGATAGGTAGCTCTATGGAGAAAACCCAGGACTTAGAATCAGAAAAATCTGAACTCAAATCCAACTTCAGATACATGCGAGTTGTTTGGCGCTGAGCAAATCATAACCTCTTTCTGCTTCAGTTTCCTCTCTGTAAAATGAGGGCCATAATCCTGACCTCTCAAGTGGGGATAACATGGGATAATATTTGGTCAGTGCTTGACAAACCTTAAAGTAGTTTATAAATAATAATTTCTAGCGCTGCTGCTGCTACTGCTACTTACACTGCAATTACTACCGCTATTACTAGCACTACTATCACTACTACTGCTATTACTACTGTTACTACTACTACTACTATTGCTGCTATTACTACTGCTGCTGCTGCCTCTACTACTACTGCTTTATTTCTACTACTGTTACTACTACTACTTCTACTACTACTACTGCTACTATTACTATTGCTACTACTACTACTATTACTACTGTTACTACTACTATTACTAATACTGCTATTACTACTGTTACTACTACTACTACTACTATTGCTGCTATTACTACTGCTGCTGCTGCCTCTACTACTACTGCTTTATTTCTACTACTGTTACTACTACTACTTCTACTATTACTATTGCTACTACTACTACTATTACTACTGTTACTACTACTATTACTACTACTGCTGCCTCTAATACTACTACTATTACTACTATTGACTACTACTACTATTACTACTGTCACTACTACTACTATTTCTACTACTACTGCCTCTACCTCTACTACTGCTGTTACTACTACTACTACTACTGCTACTACTACCACTACTACTACCATTACTACTGTTACTACCACTACTTCTACTACTACTACTACTATTACTACTACTACTACTATTACTACTGCTACTATTACTATTGCTACTACTACCACTACTACTACCATTACTACTGTTACTACCACTACTTCTACTACTACTACTACTATTACTACTACTACTACTATTACTACTGCTACTATTACTATTGCTACTACTACCACTACTACTATTACTACTGTTACTACTACTATTACTACTACTGCTGCCTCTAATACTACTACTATTACTACTATTGACTACTACTACTACTATTACTACATTACTACTACTACTACTTCTACTACTACTGCCTCTACCTCTACTACTGCTACTGTTACTGTTACTACTACTACTACTACTGCTACTACTACTATTGCTCCTACTACTACCACTACTACCACTGCTACTACCATTACTACTGTTACTACCACTATTTCTACTACTACTACTACTACTATTGCTACTACTACTATTACTACTACTACTACTATTACTACTGTTACTAGTACTACTTCTACTACCACTACTATTACTTCTACTACTACTTCTACAATCATATACTTCCAATTACTTTTGTTACTATGCTAAAGACAGGAACATATTGAGGGCAGGAATGTCTATCTCATTTTGTCTTTGTACCAACAACACTTTGGTATCAGGTATTTAGTAGGCTCTTAATTTATGTTTATTGATTTACTAAAAACAGAAATAAAGATTCTTGTTCATTAATGTCACAACATAGGATCACTGAAGGAGAATCACAAAAATCTTAGCTGGAAGGAAGTTCAGGGAGTCATTGAGTCTTAGACTAGATACAGCCCTGGTCTAGGGAATCACAAAGATCCAGGTTTGAACTCTACCTCCTATACTCTCTATACAATCCTGGAAAACAGCAACCTTCCTGAATTTCTGTTAGATGGAAGTGATAATCCTTGAAGGGGTATTGTGAGGTTCAAAAGCAGTCATCCACTTACAGTGTTTTGCAAACTGTAAGCATTATGTAAACTCCTAAGAAGCATTTCTTTTCCAATAATCCCAGAAGAGGAATTGCCCAGTTTTTACTTGAGAGCCTCCAGGAAAGAGAAGCCCACTAGATTCTGAGGCACCTTGGGATGGCTCTAATTGTTATGCATCCCTTTTTGATATCAGACTCATATTTTTCTCTTTGTAACTTTAATGCATCACTCCCCATTCTGCCCACCAGAGTTTAAAAAAAAACATAGCCATTCATGGACTTCAAAACTATTAAACAAGTTTCTAAAAAAAGATTATGATGCTTGAAGCAACTTTTTTTAAATAAATGGGTGGACAATTCAGAAATCAGCAGACAGGGCCAAAGACACAGGAGTGCTACCTTTGGGTGTATCATTTCCTGACTCCTAAACTCCAATCCTCCAATGCTTCAATGACTGCAGTTATTGTGGGGGGTCCTCATTCCGATGTCCCAGGTTCCAACCCATCCATATCTGCTCATCCTGTTCACCTCTCAACCATGTCTTCTCAATTACCAGGTTCAATCTGATTCTCAGGGACTCCTCTCATGCTCTTTGGACTTTTGAGGCCTTTTGCTTTCTCAGGATAAACTTAGATATTTATTCCTAGTAAATATAATTTCATTAAAGTCAACCGCAAACCAATCTCTTTTACCATTTACAAACTCAAGATAATTTTTTCCACACTTTTTGATTGCTTGATATTCAACATCTTCCATTACCTAGAATTCTGCCTGTCCTAGAGAAGAGCAATGGCAGGAATAAGGGCAAGAGATAGGCAAGTCATTCTTGGGCACAAAGATGGACTACTGTGCTCAGCTATAGATCCAAATTTCTTATTGTCCCAAAAGGTCTTTTGTCTGAATTCATCAAATTTGCTAATTTGATCTTTTATGATTTATTCGTGTAGAACTCCACCCAATGTCACTACAAAGGGTTGTTTCAACTAGTTAAAGAGATGAAGCAGATAGAGTTCATAAGAACCTATTTTCAGAGCCCATCTGGCGACCATCTTACAAATAGATTTTATGCAGCTTTTGGGAAAGGAAAAGTCATTCAAAATTGTCTCCTGTCATGACTCAGCTTGAAAAAAAAATCACAAATCATATGATTTAAAACAGGAAGAAACCTTAGAGAGATCATAGAGAAACCTGTCATTTTACAGATGAGGAAACTGAGACCCAGAGAAATTACATGACTTGTAAAAAAAAATCACACCATTAAATTTCTCTCTTACATCCATATTTTCTGTTTGGTTGTAATGGGGCAAAAATAAAAAAAAAAAGACTGAATTAGCTTAAATACAGTTTAGATACTAGATATTCCAAAAAGTATTATCTAACTTCCTTTTAGTGTGTTCTTTGTCCCTGCAGCACATAGCACAATGCTGGGAGCATGGGAGGTTCTTGATGTGTAAATGTTTATTGACTGAGTGATTCCTAAAAGAGCCAATAAGTTTCCTTCTAGTCAAGATGGAGAGATGTAGGCTGGAGGATAGAAGAGTTAGGAAAACTCAGAATCAGTGGGAGGAAGCAGTCTGAAGAGAGAGCATTATGGGCCACTGTGGTCTTGGAACTGGTCTTCAGTGCACCCCAGGGACCTACTTGGTTTGAGTCTTGTGCTGATCAACATTTCAATGAAAACTTGCATAAAAGCTCAGAATGCAGGTTTGTCACATGCACAGAGAACGTAAAATGAAGGAGACGGCTAACCCTGTGGATGACAAAGTCACTAACAAAAATTATCTAGACAGCCTACAACAGTGGGACAAATTGAAAAAAGATGAAATCCAGGGAGGGAAAATATAAATGTCATAGGAATGGTTGATTTTTTTCCCTTAATGAAGAAGGGTAAATGGACAAGCCTTTCCTCGATGTCATAGAAAGAAAATCTGGAGAATTTGGATGATCCCATTCAGTGGAACCCAGAGCAACTCACAGACTGAAATAAAAATTGGGAAGGAGATGGAACATTTGTCCAGCTTCTAGCTCAGTCAGAAGCATTGGCATTAGTGGAGATTACCATGAGATACCGTCATGGATTAAACTTTACCAATTCAGTGTTAATGATAAGAGACCAGTTCAAAAATGACAAACAGAAAACTGTATACTTACTCAAAAGGAAATAGTAAGCCACAGAGGTTTCCTAACCAGAGAAGTGGCAGCTATGTAAAGGACAGACTAGAAAAGAGAGACCCTAGATAAAGGCAACCAAATTAAGAGGTATTGATCATGATTTGCAGAAAGGTCTCTATTCCTTTTCTTTTGAATATAAATAGAAGGCTCTAAACAATTGATTTGAATAACAAACCCAACACCCCTATATCTTAGCACCCCTACAATAATTGACTAGGTATTATATACCTAGTGAGAATATAATTTTATTAAATCAATCATGGGAAGGAACACTCTCTTTGAATAAATCAAAGTTTTAGGTGTGACTAGGAAGTCTGCTTCGATGGGATGTGTGGGGCTCTCTGAAGTGTAAGTCCTTCCAAAAAACCACTTAGATAAGTTGGGAATGGGGGATCTGAGTATCTAGCAGTTTGATCATGGAATACGTACAGTCAGGTTCCTAAGGGGATAGTGCTTGGAGACAGAAAGGTTTCCCCAGTCTACTTCTTCTTCCCCACCTTTGGCCATAGGAGGACCCTTTGAACTTGAGAGTTAGAGCAATTTTCCTCAGCAGCCTAGTCCCAGTTGTGTCTGTGGGACAGCTGGTACAATATCTGCCTTGGGGGCCTGGAAACAGACACGATACACTGAATGAGGTAAACTTTGATATACTCTACAGAGGGTCATCTTGATGCTTCTAGAAGGCAAGAAATTCTTCCAGAAGCTGTGAATTACACTCATCATCATATGTGCTCTCTAAACTTAAATGCTACTTAAGATTCTTGTACTCTTTTATGTACGAGTGGGAGATTTTGTTTTAGACTTCTAGTGTGATGTTTTATACCAACTCTTTTTTACCATATCTCCTTATAAAATAAAACTTTAAAAGTTAATTAAATCTGGCTGAATAATGAATATATATTGATAATCATGAGACAAAGCACACTGGTGGGGGTTCCTCAACTATAGAATTAAAAAGACATCCCTAGGTCCTCGGGACTGCTTTTTGGTTTGTTATTGTTTTGTTTCTTGTGGGACAAGGGGGTTAAGTTGTAGCCATCGGCTACTTGGGTTCGAGTCTGCCGATGAAGAAAGTATGGGTGGAAATAAAACAAAAATTTATTTTAAAAGGTTACAAGACATAGGAAGGGCTAGAGAGAGAAAAAACAGATAAAAGAACAGCCAAGCAGCCTTGGCTGAGCCATGGTCAGAGAAGACTTCAGGCCCTGAACTGGAGTCCAGCTTTTTATGTCTTGCTTATCATCCTGAGGGTAAAAGGTGAACTCCCTTCTATACTGGACCTGGAATTAGGTAGAGGGTAAAGCCCAAGGAGATGGGGATGAAAATTTTACATTAAACAATGATACTTTAAGAATGGGGAGGGTTCCACCCAGGACTACAATTATTTCTGTTACAGTCAACATTCTCTACTTCAAGTCAATTTACATCTCCACCCAAATTCTTCCTGTTACATTCAGTTCTCTTCATCTTCCCTAGCATCAACCTGAAAACATCTCCACCCAAGCTCTATATTCACAATTCTCTTTATCTTTCCCCTGCATCAAAGTGACTTAACTAAGGTCACACAGCTAGTCTGAGGTGAGAGCTGAACTCAGGTCCTTCTGAATTCAGGGCCAGTGCTGTATCCACAGTGCCATCTAGCTGCCCCTCAGAACTACTTCTAAAAACCTGAGGGGAAACAGAGTCATTGTCCTCTGGAGGTCTAGTCTGTCATACAATTTGAAGGTAGGAGAGGAAAATCCAGAAAATGGGCTACATAAATATTTTTCTCTTTTAAGTTTTGTAAATTTTGAAGGGAAATTGTAATAATACATCAGAAATCTGAGGCAGAGGCAACAAATCAGACATAGGACAATATTTCATAATATTCCCTCAAATCAATTGTGCCTCTTATGAACCCGAGGCACAAGAGATCAATACAATCCTATCATTGATTTCATATAATTAATTTCAGCCTTGGGGGAAAAAAGATTCATTTTATGAATGGCCCTCTGATTCTTCCCAGCAGAAGTCCAATACATGAACTTGAAATTTATTTAGATTTCCTCTGGAAAATGACTGTGGTAATTGAGGGTGTCCGTCCATGGGCCACAGTCTAAACTCCCTGGGAGGAGAAGGAAAAGTGAGGAGAACACAGAACAGGTTCCCTAGTGGTGACATGGAGCCTGGCCACAGAAGGCCAAAGGCGAAGGAATGGGCAAAAGTTCACAGATGGGTTTCAGCTGATACTAAGCCAACAGGGCTAATGATCGGAGCTGTCCAAAAGACAACCATAGCCTCCTGAGGTGGACCTAGCTTATGCTTCCCTGGATGAAGATTTTCTAGTGTCGGTTGAATGATCCCTTTGTTATGAAGGGGCTTAGAGCAGCCAGCTCTGAGATTCCCTTTCTACTCGGAGGCTCTATGATTCTGAGCAATTCAGAAAGCTAGGATATTATTAAAACAGCTCTCCCATTCTTCTGGGGTCACTGTGACAGCCCAGAGAACCATGCTTAATGTGGCCATTGTTAGGAGTAGCCTAGATTACATGCCTTCTGTGATCATTAGCATTCAGGGAGATAAGCCTGAACAGGAATGAGAGCAAAAAGAATTAATGGATTCTTCTGCCTTTGTGTGCAGTCCCCACAAGAGAGGTTCTGCCCATGAAAATTAACCACTAGAGTGGTTGAGAAGTGCATCTGTACATGGGCTCAATCAAATGGATCCATCTGCTAAATGTACCTTAAAATAAAAATCTAGTATTGCTCCTTATGGGCTGAGAATAGACTCATTAAGGGAGGCTTACAATCTAGGAAGAGCTAGCCAGCCCTTTCATTCAACTTCTTCTCTGGTGCTTCTGTGCCTCCTGGGCAGGGCAAAGCATCCACACTTTCATCATCCTCTTCTCCACTAAATTGCATCAGATTCAGAAGGGTGGGATGTGGGAGGCAACTGGGTGCAGTAGAAAAACCATAGGGGTTTTTGTTGGAATCCTGCCTCTGACACTTACTAGCTGGGTGACTCTGGGCAGGTCACTGGGCATCTCTGGGCCATGGCTATTCATCTGGAAAAGTAGCAGCATCTAGCACAACCCTCTATTTTTCCAGAGGAGCAACTGCAGCCCATAGATGCCCAGTGATCTGCCCAAAGTCACCCAGTGATCCCATGATCCTAATAAATGAATGTGTATAGTACTTTAAGGTATAATCTTAGTCGTTCTTTGCAAGTAATAATGACAGCTACATGCCCCACTTCTTAATCTTCAAAGGATAGGAATAGGCAGTTTTCAGATGAAGAAATTAAATCATATGAAAAAAATGCTCTGAATCACTATGGATTACAGAAATGCAAACTAAAACAACTCTGAGGAACCACCTCACACTTATCAGATTTACTAATATGACAGAAAAGAAAAATGAACAATGTTATAGGGAAATATGGAAAAACTGGAACACTGATGCACTGTAGGCAGAGTTGTGAACTGATCCAGTCATTCTAAGAGAGCAATTGGAAATAAAGACCAAAGGCAATAAAAGTGAGCATACCTTTTGATCCAGCAATACCACTACTAGGTCTCTTTCCCAAAGAGGTCATAAAAAGGGGAAAGGACCCACATGTACCAAAATATTCATAGCAGCTTATTTTTGGAGAGGCAAAGAATTAGAAGTTGAAGAGACACCCATCAACTGGGGAAAGACTGAACAAGTTATGGTATATAAATGTAATAGAAGACTGTTTTCCATAAAAAGATTGAGCAGATGAATTTCAGAAAAATCTAGAAAGATTAACATGATGCTGAGTGAAGTGAGCAGAACCAGAACACTGTACACATTGACGCAACTTTGTGTGATGATCAGCTTTGATGGATTTAGCTCTTCTCAGAAAGACAGTGATCAAAGATAGTTCTGTGAGACTTGTGATGGAAAATGGCATCCATACCCAGAGAAAGAACAGTGAGTTTGAACACAGATCAAAGTAGACTATTTTCACTTTTTTCACTTTTCTTCACTTTTTTTTTCACATGGTTTTCCCTTTTGTTTGTTCAAATTCTTCTTTCACGACGTGACTAATATGGAAATATGTTTATGATTGTGTATGTCTCACCTATGTCAGATCACTTGCTGTCTTGGAAAGGGGGAAGGAAGAGAGGGTGGGAGGAGAAAAATTTGGACCTCAAAATCTTACAAAAATAAATGTCGAAACATGTAATTGTAACAGAAAAGGGTACTACTAAGACAAGTAGCAAACATTAGTGAAAGGCACAGAGTGACTGCCTTGGAGCCAAGAAATCTGATACTTAACCTGGGTCACCCTGGGCAAGTATTTAGCCTCCATCAGTCTCAGTTCTCTCATTTGTAAAAGGAGGGAATTAGACTAAATGGCCCTCAGGGTTTCTTCTACTCAAGACCTAACGGGCCATCTGCAGCCATCTTGATCTATATCTGGACACTGGACCCAGACCAAGAAAGTGAGGCCGGTAACTGCACAGCCCTCACTCACTTAAATCTAACGCTTGTGCCTGTGATGGCATCACGGGCCTGAAGTCACGTCCTCCCAAAGAACAAAAGAAAAATAGCAACAATAGCGCTAGACTGCTAATCATAGGATCAAGACTTCAGGCAACATCCTTCAAATACGGCACCACAAAGGGATACACAATTCTAGATGAGCTTTGGTCCTGGGCCAAGTACCAAAGGGCTCTCACGGCCCAGATTTTTACATAAAAATATGAAGAAGCCCAGGGCCATCTCTAGATCCTTGAAGTATTCAACTCAAGACTTCCCTCTGAGCTGAAGCTACTACACTTTTGAGTCTGTTCATTCAGTCTGAGTCAAATCCACCTGCCTAAACCCTCCCTGAGCCCCATCTGTCCAACCTCCTCCACAGGGAGAGCATGAGGGACCTTGTGAAAAAGTTTTACTGCAAACTTTACGTTTAACTTTTCCCTAATCTCCCAGTCTAATGACTGTCCAAAAAGAGGAATGACATTGGTGTGGCATGACAAGTTTTTGATGAAGCCATGCTGCTTCCTTCTGATGAAACTTGATCTAACTTTCATTTATACAGTCATGAATGAGAGAAATTCCCCCACTCAAAGTTTACTTCAGGCAGCAAGTGAAGGAAATATAAATTATCCCATAGGCACATACCCATCTTATTTTGTCTCCCTTGGATTGACAGGTAACCTAAGGAAGAAGAGCCCTTGATACCATCATCACCTCCCACTGACATTAAGCTGAGGCATCAATCCCCTGGCATCATCTTCTCTGCATCATGAGAGAAAATTTTCAAGTTGGTATATCCAGCAGATAATCAAAATGTGTCTTAGGGAAAAGGGAATATTTTCCCCACAAATGGGAACCCAACCATTTTAAAGCAAAAGATATACAAGCACAAACACACACACACATACACACACACACACACACACGCAAACTCTCAAAGCTACAAGAGACCCCACAGAGGATCAAGCCTAACTCATTAGTTAGTCTTCCCTTGAAGTCCTTTGGTTCAGTTCTAATAGTTAGGAAATTTTCCCCTCTAAAATCTTCTGTCTACTTTCAACAGTAGCAACAAACTTTAATTATAAGAACTATCACAATTAATCATTAGGCAATTATTCAGTGCCTATTGTATACCTAGCACTTTACTGAGTTCTGAGCAGACAAGTATATCCTTCTCCACAAAATTAGGACCTCAGGATACTCCCCTGTAAAATGAAGGCTTGGGAAGAGATTCCAATGAGGGAAACACCAGGTAAATTGTTGGCATGCAGATTTAGACATATATATATTTACATGTGAATACACACTGATGAATACACACATGAATCCTATGGTAAAATGTAATTTAGTAGAGAAAGACAGACAGAGAGACAGATAGAAACAGAGACAAAGAGACAGAGAGAGACAGAGACAAAGAGAGAAAGACAGATAAGAGACAGAGAAAGAGAGACAGAGAAAGGCAGAGACAGACAGACAGACAGAAAGACAGAGAGACAAAGGGAGACAGACAAACACACAGACAGAGAGAATATAGAATGTGTACACAAACAATACTTATAAATAAGCCAAGGTATTTTTGGGAGGGAGGCACTAACAAGTGGGGGAATCAGTGAAGGCCTTCTGTAGGAGGGATGCTTGAGCAATGTTCTGAAGGAAACTGGGGGTTCTAAGAATAGGATGCTGAGAATAGTTGCAAATTCCATTTTGCTCTTGAATTCCCCTGTATCCCTTTTCAGAAAATCATTTAGCCTCTCAGCCTTACTTTCTCCATCTGAATGATGGTTTTGAGTCCCCAGTCAACTCAATTCTATTCAGTTCAATTTGATCACTATAGAACTGTTAAGCCTAAGAGGTTGCTCCCCTCCCCAGCTGCTGATGCCTTCTCTTTGCAGATTTCCTTCCATCTACCTTGTATGTAATTTGGATAGTCTCAGTCATTTCCTTGTTGCTCACCCCACTGGAATGTGAGCTTTTCCAGGGCAGGGACAATATTTTTTCTGGGCTTTTTGTATTCCCTGTGCTTCGTACAATGTACTAAGTGTACACATAGTAGGTCCTCCTAAAGGTTTATTGTCACCAGACTGGATATCCTGCCAGGCCCTGCCTTAAAAAATGAGGATGTAAAGAACAGCAAAAACCAGCTCCTATCTACCAGAGACTTCCATTCGAGCAACATTTCCATGTTTGTTTGAAAACCCCAATGAGCTGCATGGTCAGTGACTGGGACTGGAGACATGCTATGGAATATCAGAAATGGGATATGAACCTCAGTCTCACGAGATAGGTCCAACCTGGCCCAGCACTTCTAAAATCCGGGGATCTCCTTTGGAATAAAGAAGTATCTCTACTTCTAGGGAAGGCTACAGTGGGTTGAGAGGTGAAGGAGCCAATATTGAAAATCATTTTCTTATGCAGAGATCTAATCCTCTGAAATAAGAAGCAGGTCAGTAAAATATCTAAAGGGTGGAAATGAATTCATTTTGTAAAATTTCCAGGCACACGGGCACCATGTTTTCAGAGGTCAGTCAGATGATGAGATAATTGCTCTGTAAATGGTACCAATTTTTGTTCTTAGCATAAGGTGTATGCACGATGAACATCAGAGAGACAACTCGAGGCTCCAATTTAACATCATTGGCTATGCAAATGAGAAGTTTTAAAATATGCTAATATCCCACACTGTGATCACAAAGTAGGAGACATGGGGCTAATTTCTTCCTGCTAATTCCACGGAAATAACCCCTTTATTGGTTCCTTCCTGCTGGGGTGAACTTTCTTATATTGCTGATGATGAAGGCTCCATGAGATTGTTTTTTTTTCTGGAGAGAAGAAGGTTGATAAACGGTGCTTTGCTCACTTCGTGGTTTGTCTGATGTTGGTCTGCCTGTGCAGGGAGATAAGTGTTCTATATTCAAATGTGGCAACTGGGAGCATTTTTCATCCCCTTTTCCACAGTGAAGATGAAGTCACAGCCATCATTCTTCCTGGAAAGCTAATATATTGGGGGATTAAAGAGGAGGGTGTAGCCCTTGAGTTTTATTTCCTGTGTCTCAAAACCATATTTGAATGTCTGAGGCCATGAAAAGGATACTCTTTACATGGGGTCAAGTTCTCTTTGCCATTGGGAATAAATATGGTCTAAAATTAAGGAAGTTCCCAATGGGTCCAGAGACCTGGAACACTCTACACTCTCCCATCTCCTAAGAGTCTCCTCTGTTCTGAAAACACACACACATACCACACACACACACACACATATATTTTGGATCAGATTCATTCCCAGGGGTATTGAGACTGGAATGGGGTGGGGGAACTAAGTTTACCTTTTCTCACACTCCTCAGGCTACAAAATCCACACCCTGGAATGCCAGAAATAAAATTATCCAAAGCCTAGGTGTTTGCCTCCCCCAAAGAGGGGCAAAGAAAGGTAATTAATACATGATATGCATCATATATGGTCAAGGTATTAATTGCCTGCCTACAAGAGGAAGGACTTAAGGACTCCCCAGGTGCATTGACTCAATGACTTTGGAGAGAATACGGTCACTTAAATCAGGCCAACTCATATGTTCAATCATCTCAGAAGCTGACACTTCAATCTCATCTGTGGGGATGAAGTACCTTATAAGACTCTTGATTATAAAGTTGTTGCATCACCTGGGCCCTGCACTGTCTTCCTCAAAGTCCAACCATACTATTGGACTCCTCTTCTCAGATGCACAAGCTTCTCTTGACACCAGTCAGCTCTACTCCCTCAGCCAGACCTCCAGATCTCTCAAACCAAGGAGGAGGGGGCTGGACATATGACTCTCTACAACAATGGGAAACCCAAAACAGGGACCCAAGTGCAAGCTCACCTAGTTGAATGGCCTTGGGAGGAGGCAGGGGAAGAGCATCAAGAAGTTCAGTGAAAGAGAGTTCTGAGAAATTCAAAAGAAGAACAAAAGCCAAGATCTTTCCCTTTTTTTAGGGGTTTTTTTTTTGCAAGGCAAATGAGGTTAAGTGACTTGCCCAAGGCAAGGTCATTATTAAGTGTCTGAGGCTGAATTTGAACCCAGGTACTCCTGACTCCAGGCCCTGTGCTCTATCCACTACCACCCAGCTACCCTCTTTCCCTTCTTTTTCAAAGGTTCACTGGATCATCAGCTCTTCTGACTCAACATCCAATGAGGGATTGCGTCATCATTTCAAATTTCATCTTTTTTTAAAGTGGTGAACCACACAATTGGTTGGGTTGACCCCAATTTGTCCAAGCCCTGGGCCTATATCAGGATATATGGTCTAGCAGTACTGTCAACTAGAACTAAGAAAGACAAATCTGAATATGGTTTCCATTATGTTAGGATAAAGATCCAGAGCTGGGAGGTCCCTTCACGATCATTTATCTTCCATACAAGTCAAATACACCATTGTCCAACAGCTTCCTCTGATTCCAAATCCAACCCCATTCCCATTGCAACAGGAAATAGGCAGGGCCTTCTGGCCTTTCAGTTGAGCACAAAGGATAAATTCTGGACCTGAAGCCAGGAAGACCTGATTTCAAATCTGGTCTCAAACCCTTTCTAGCAATGCATTTACCTCAGTTTCCTCAACTGTAAAATATTATAATAAGAGCCTACCTTGAAAAGTTCTGAGGAGTATCAGATGAAATAATATTTATAAAGGCTAAGGCCCAGGGTCTGGCACCTAGCAGACACTTCTCTGCCTCTCCCTCAGACACTTGCTAGCTATATGACTATGGGTAAATCCCTAAACTTCTGTCTGCCTCAGTTACCTCATCTGTAAAATGGGAATAATAACCCTTATATTTGTGAGGATCAAAGGGGTCAAATGAGATAATATTAGTAGAGTGCTCACCATAGTGTCTGACACATAGTAGGTGCTTAGTAAATTGTGAGAGTGCCTACTTGATATTTTTATTACACTAAGAAGGAATTTTCTCACAATTTTCCTTTCCTTGGAAGAAGAAAAGTTCTCTGGAGGGGAAACAATCTCCCCCAAGTCAATCATCTAAAGGGTGATTTCTACCCACAGGCCACTAAGCTGAAGTTAAATGTTCCATATGTAAAGGCAGTGAAGCTGTTTCAGAGCACAGCCCATCTCTGGACAGATTCCAAGATGGTTTGGTTGTGGGGGACAGAGGGACACCATGATTTCAGCCTGTCCTAATGGGCATAATAATGGACCACATGGAGAGCTGACAGAGCCAGCCACTGAGCCTTTCAATGCAAGTGTGCAAGGTGACTGACCACTTGGCTGACTGTACAAAGAGGGCCATGAAGCAGCTGCCAGAGCTCCCCAGCAGACTAGCCAGGCAGGAGCTACTCCAGGGCACCCATGTTCTTATCTCCTTTAAGCAGCTGGGTTCTTCATAAGCTTCCCTTCCTCCAAGGAAAAATGCTTTAGGAAACACTCAGGAAAGCCACGTTGCACCTGAAGTTATAACAGGGCGTTATCCCAAGACAGCAAGAAGGTTTTCTCCTTGATTCCTTACTGGGGTTGCAGGAATTGATCATGCAATGAACAGTCTCCCCCGAGATGGGCATAATTTCTACTGGCACTGCAGATGAGAGGCACATAGCATCCTAACACAAAGTAATAGGACAATGATGAGCTGGCAATGGGACCAGCACTGGACTTGGGGTCTGGGTTCAGATGCCACACTGGACACTGTGTGACAACGGGAAAACCATTGAAGTTCTCACAGTTTCTCAAACTACCAAAATGTATTATATTGAGCTATTAAAAATAGTAACAAAGTTCATCTGGAGGAAGAAAAGTTCAAGAATATCAAGGAAGGGCAACTAAGGGGTGCAGTGGATAGAGCAATAGCCCTGGAGTCAGGACCTGAGTTCAACTCCAACCTTAGACACTTAATAATTGCCTGTGTGACCCTGGGCAAGTCACTTAACCCCACTGCCTTAAATAACATTTTTAAAAAAGAATATCAATGGAATTAATGGAAAACACTGCAAAGAAAGGTGGCCCAGCTCTACCAGACCTAAAACTATATTTTAAAGTAACATTCATCAAAACTGCTGATACTGGCTAAGAAATAGTGGTGAATGAGTGGAATAAATTAGGTACAAAAGAAATAGTAGTAAATGACTATAGCAATCACTGGATAAACCCAAAGACTCCAGCTTTTGGATAAGAATTCACTCTTTTGCAAAAAACTACTGAGAAAACTGGAAAATGGCAGAAACTAGCCAGAAACTAACATCTCACACCCTGTGCTAGATAAGGTCAAAATGGGTAAAGAATGTAGATATAAAAGGTGATAGATACCATACGCCAGTTAGGAAACCAAGGAATATTTTTTATCTGTCAGATCTATAGAAAGCAGAGGAATTTATGATCATCCAAGAATTAGAGGATATTATAAAATGCAAAATGGATAATTTTGATGACATTTAATTAAAAAAGTTGCATAAATAAAACCAATGCAACAAAGATTAAAAGGAATACAGTAAATTGGAAAAGTTATTACAACTAGGATTTCTGATAAAGAACACAGTTCTAAACTAAATAGAGAACTGAGTCAAATTCATGTCATTCCCCAACTGATAAATGCTAAAAGAACAAAGAACAGGCAATTCTCAGATGAAGAAACTAAAGGTATATATATGGAAAAAAAATGCTCTAAATCACTATTGATTAAAAATGCAAATTAAAATAATTCTGAGTCATCACCTCACATCTATCAGATTGACCAATGTGACAGAAAAGGGAAGGGAGAAGATATGGAAAAACTGTTAACAATAATGCACTTTGAGTGGAGTTGTGAACTGCAGCAATTTGTAACTAGGACAAAAGGGCAATAAAACTGTACATACCCTTTGATCTAGGTCTGTATCCCAAAAAAGTAGAAAAGGGCTCACACGTACAAAAATATTTAAAGCAGATCTTTTTGTAATGGCAAAGAATTAGAAATTGAGGGGAGGCCCATCAATTGGGGAATGACCAAAGAAACTGTGATACGGGAATGTGATGGAGTGTATTGTTCTGTAAGAAATCATGAGCAGTCAGACTTCAGAAAAGCCTAGAAAGGTTGATATGAACTGATGCTATGTGAAGTGAGCAGAACCAGAAGAACACTGTACACATTAACTCAACATTGTATGAAGATCAACTCTGAGACTTATTCTTTTCAGCATTACAAAAATTAAAGACAATTTTAAAGGATTTGTGATGGAAAATACTATTCACATCCATTTGCATGTGAATGCAAATCAAAGGATACCATTTTCAGTTTTTTAAATTTATTTTGCTTTTTATCTCATTTTTTCTTTTATTCAGATTCTTTTATAGAATGATTAATGCATAAATATGTTTAATATAGCTATATATGTATAACTTATACTAGATTATCCTCTGTCAATGGGAGGGGGAGGGAAGGGAGGGAGAGAGAAAAATGTGGAACTCAAAACTTTACAAAAATGATTGCGAAAAATTGCAAAATTTAAAATAAAATATTTCTTTAAAAATTATTGCTAAAAACTATCTTTACATGTAGCTGGAAAAATAAATTTATTTTTAAAAAGGGATCTCTAAGCTTCCATTAATTCACTCAGGATTAATAATACCTGCAGTACACTATCTCACCGGATTGTTGTGATGGTGATGATGGTGTGTCTTATGGCACCTCTGATTTCAAAGGAGAAGAGAGCACTTAGTGAGGAAATTCCCCATCACCAGTGTAGATTAATACCTTCTCTTCAACTTAGTCTTAGTATGTTGCCTGGACCCTGAAAGATGCTATATAGATAAACACTGGCCCAGAATCATACAGCCACTAGGAATCAGAGGCGAGATTTGAGTCCAGGTCTTCCTAGTTCTGTGGCTGAACTCTTCCTCCTATACACTACCACATCTCCTAAGGGTCAAAAGAGACAAGGTATGGAAAGGGATTTGATGAACTTTAAAAATGATATAAAAATATGAATTCTCAGGATCTTAGATTCAAAGATAGAGAGGGAGAAGGGCCTTTAGAAGTCAGGTAATCCAATATTCCCATTTCGGCAAACAGCAACCCAAAATAGAGTGAAATGGCTTGTCCAAAGTGGCAGGGATAGTAAGCAGGAGAAGTGAGAACTGAGCTAGTATTTGGGCTCCATCATGAGCAACAGAATCCATCTGTTCTACTTCTTCTCATCATCATCAATACTGACCTCAATATCATTTTTCCCTGGTGAGGTTCAAATAGGAATAGTCCTGGGATGAGCTCCTCTCCTTCTGTTATTCTTTTATATTTAAAGTTCTACAGACTACTGCTCAAGTGGGTAAAATGACTTCTTTGGGAGAGTAGAATGGAATCATTGATCATCCTCTGTAGGCTCACTGAAAGCATCCTGGGTATAATTCCAGTACAAGACAGGATAATGGGAATAACACTTGCCTCATCTTATTCCCCTTTGGTTTTAATTACCTCTGCTATTTCTGTACAGAAGGTTTTATCTTCTGTTTACCTGGGAAATCACAATGTGTTTGGTATGGTCATATCTATTTAAAATACCCTTCTTAATTAATAAAAAATAAATCAAGCTCATATGGATATCATACACGGAAGGTCTTTTGATTCCATTCTTACATCTTAGTCATTTTACAGACTCTATACAGAACTTACACTTGTATTTGAAAAAATGTATTTTGTGTTTGCAATTTTGTAATTTGTAATTTGTATTGTTCATATAACATTTGTCCACCTTTATTATTTCACACTGAAGGGATACTGACTTATTTCAAAATATTTCTGCAGGTTTTTAACCTGTTTACCATAATCTCTGATAGTTTCAATGCATCTTCTCTCTCCTTTTTGGTAAGAAAATATTAATCTTTTCATTATTCTCTTAGGGAAATTAGCCCTGAGTTTCATTACTATCATATAGATTTTTATGAGGATGCTTTCCAAATCTGTGGATGGTATCATTATCATCATCATCATTATCACCATCATTATCTACCTAATTCCATGGACAATCTTATTCTTCACATCTTATAAAAACATTAATTAAAAGGAACATTTTTTAAAAAAATCCTTGTACTTGTTATTAGACAGCATGATGCATCGTCCATCTCAATAGGCAGCCCTCCCTGGGACTGCAATCACTGCCATACTGGCTAATTTTTAACAAAGACAGTGATTGCTCTCAAGGGCTGCACATCCCTCTGCTGAATGCAATGGAGATAGAATGTCTATGAATTACTCACTACCTTTTCATTTTCCCCATATAACCTAATTTAGGAAACATAAATAACTCCATTCCATTTAGGGACCAGCTGTTCATTGCATCCATATGGGAAAGTGATCAAAGTGGCTAATGAAAAAGAGAGAGAGACAGAGAGAGAGACAGAGAGACAGAGAAAGAGAAAGAAGTATAGGAAGGAAGGAAGGAAGGAAGGAAGGAAGGAAGGAAGGAAGGAAGGAAGGAAGGAAGGAAGGAAGGAAGGAAGGAAGGAGGGAGGGAGGGAGGGAGGGAGGGAGGGAGGGAGGGAAGGAAGGAAGGAAGGAAGGAAGGAAGGAAGGAAGGAAGGAAGGAAGGAAGGAAGGAAGGAAGGAAGGAAGGAAGGAGGGAAGGAGGGAAGGAGGGAAGGAGGGAAGGAAGGAAGGAAGGAAGGAAGGAAGGAAGGAAAAAGAAACAAAGAAGGCAAACCAACTAAAAATCTAAAATCCTCATTCCTTGTTAAAAATACTAAATATGCATATAATATTGCTGAAAATGTTTTATTTGTTGCCAGCAATTTGTATAAGGATAGTTAGGGACTTTTTTTTATTATTATGGCTTTATTCTGCCATTTGCAGCTATTTATGGTGACACTTGGTTGATTCACCATAATTTCCTTCCACCCACAAACCTTTTAAGATTTCTTTCCCTCTAGCAGTGGGATAAATTAAGTGGCATTATTTTTCCACCTAGCCAGGTGTTTAAACAACAGCACAGCCTGTTTCAAAATCTTACAAATCAGCCTTCTGAGCCCCACGTCTTGAGGGAGCATGCTGCCTTTTCCCTTGCCATTCAGTTCAGGTGAGATGCCCTGGGCTCATTTTGCTTGTACACACATAACAAACCATTCTAATTACAAAGGGTAAAGCTGGAAAACCCAGTCATGCCCTCTTGGTGTCACCACATGGACTGGATTGCATTGATGGGATATAATTACTGTTTGGGTTAAAGGCAGAAAACTGCTCAGGAATTTTATAGGGTGGCCTCTGTGGCCATTAGCCTTTTTCTTTAGACTGTTTGGTCCACTCCAGTCTACATGAAAATGACAGGAAATCATTCAAAATGGAATAAAAAGAGTGAAGGCTAAAATACACAATGAAAATGGGAAACAAGATCAAAAATGACATTTTGCTTTGGCTAAAAAAAAAAACCCAATCATTCTTTCTTTGTTTTTATTAAACACAACCCAAAGCAGTTTCATTTGAACTATGGAAAATGGGAGCAATCAGTCATCTGGACAAGAGAAAAAACAATATAGAAGACATGTTCTGATTGAGAACAATGATCTGGACCATCCTGTCCAATGCCAAGGTATGGTTTAATACTTTATGTAAAAGAGTGCTATTATCTCTCCTTGTCCTCATTCTCACCAGTGAAAGAAATACATAAATATTCTAGAATTCCTTTTCATCGTATGTTCCAGTTAGCATTCTTTCCTGTATATGACATTCATCTATCATTTCACTTCCTTGCCTGTGCACAAGCTCACTGATAAATCTACAATGCCCACTCTCCTCACAATTGCCCTTTGGCACCTGGCTCTCTTAGAGAGAGAGAGAGAGGTCCTCAAATTCTTCCTCCTAAATGAAATTTTCCCCAATCAACCTCTTCCCCCCCTCAAAAAAAGTGTTTTGTTTCTTTTAGATAAAATAAAAAGTCCCTAAAGCCAAAAACTACTTTCATTTTTGTCACTGAATCCCTAGGGTTTAGCATGCTTGTGGAATGCGTGTTGAAGAGTTGAACTATTATCCATTAACAGTATCTATTAGGGACAATGAATTCCACCGTTTCCCATTTTGGTGCAAAGAAAACAATTTCCTTTAAGAGCGGAAACCTAGTTTTAGAATCATATAATGTTGAATTGGAGTTGGAAGGGAGCCCAGGGGTCACAGAGTCCATCAGCCCCAGTCCTGTCTTATCAAGAATGACACTGAGGCTCAGAGAGAGTTGGAGTGACTTCTCCAAGGTCCCACAGGGAATGAGAGATCAATGAAGGATTCGAACCCATGTCCTCTGACTCCATCATTCTACCTCTAGGATCCAATGCTAAAAATGAGTAAGCTAAAAAGAAGAAGGGAGCAAATCTTATTGGGGAGAAATTAGAGATTTGGAGACAAATACAAATTCATGATGACTGAGGGTAGAGAGACACTGATCATTATAACATTACTATAATTATTAATTGCTCTATTATCAAGGATTAACTACAAAAACGTTCAATTTAATAAGCTTTTATTCGGTGACTCCTCTCTGCCAGACACTATGCTAGGCAATGAAGAAACAAAGATAATAATGAAATAGTCTCTGCCCTCAAGGAGCTCAACGTTTTCCTGAGGGGTCATAACCTGCACATAGAGAAATAAAATCAAAGTAATTTTCAGGACATGAGAAGAAAAGTAAGTGGCACCAGGAAAGGGCTTATGCTGAAGAATCCAGTGGGGCTAAGCTTCGAATGAAACCAGCAAGTAATCCAAGAAAACAGTGAGGGGGGGACCATATATCAAGCACTGGATACTGTCATATTTCACTGATGGCAATGGTTACATAAGGCATGACAACATGAATGAATGTCGGGGCAGGGAAAATAATAATCCTATTTTCAAAAACATTTTAAATAGTACTTTTCCCCATAGCCAATCAAAGATTACCAATCAAAGGTAATCTCTATCATCTTCTGAATTGCTATGGAATTTCTCATCTAAAATCTTCATTTGATTTTTTTTTCTCTTGTCTTATATTATCATTTGTCTTTTGAATACCCAGAATAACTTAAAGTTGCCTGATGATATCTCGCAATAACATATGACCAATCAGCATTTAACATTTACCAAACCCTAACTGTCCTCATGATTTAGGTTTCCCCTTTCATCAGTACATTGCCCCCCTCCCCAAAATCTTGGTAACCTGAAGGAAAATAGAACAAAATAATAATTCCAGGTAATAATTATGCAAATACAATATCCATTATATAGTTTCAGAATTCTTTCCTATCCATAGGATAGTACAAATTTTATACATCAACTGTATACAATGAATCAACCATAAATTATAGCTAAAATGAAAGGTTTCTGGGAACAACTGATAATTATCCTATTTTAATTTTTTTAATGCAAGTACTAGCCGTCTTTCATTTTCTGTTCCCCATGACATGGCATTTACTTTAGAATTTACTTAATACATTTAAAAGTTGCAATTGGAGAGGCTTTAATCAATCATTCAATTCCATCTTCATTATTATTTTTTTTTGGATTTTGCAAGGCAAATGGGGTTAAGTGGCTTGCCCAAGGCCACACAGCTAAGTGTCTGAGGCTGGATTTGAACTCAGGTCTCCTAACTCCAGGGATGGTGCTCTATCCACTGCACCACCTAGCCACCCCATATCTTCATTATTAAAAAAAAGTCTTTGAAAATCAAGATTTAGGGGTGGCTAGGTGGTGCAGAGGATAGAGCACCAGCCCTGGAATCAAGAGTCTTTTGCCTTGCAAAAAAAATCCTAAAAAAAAAAAAAGAAAAAGAAAAATCAAGATTTAGTGCAAAGGACTAAGATAACTGCACAGAACTAAGCAATGTAATATAAGAGAAGCCCATGATCAGAGTTGACTTGAATTCAATGTAAGACTTCAGCCCCATAGATTTAAGCAAAATGGAAGGTCAAACATTGAGTTAAGTAGATGAAGAGGTGAGCATGAAAGCCTTGAAGGCAGGGGTTGTTTTGCCTTTTTTCTGTATCTCCAACTTCACAGAGTGCCCATCCCAATGCATGTGTTTAATAAATATTTCTGACTTAATTCAATGTTCACATGTCAAAGAAGCATTCTATTATCTTAACAGGAATCTGAGGCTGAGACTAACCGAGGTCATCAAAGATCATTAACTTTCCACAGAGCAAGGACTGCCTCAAAACTCAGCCACCTAGAGGCAGACCTACGGGGGCCCTTGAGCAACACCATAAGCAGGATAACTCACTGTGGAGTCACTCTATTGAACGTGAGATAGCGGCCCTTCTTTTAGGGACTCATCCCCGAAAGTCCATGCAGTTTGGGGGAGTGAGCCTAGAATGGGTTCTACAGGAAGTGCTCATTTTGAGAAAAGCTAAGCTTTAAGGAGAGCTGGATAGTAAATAGGATCCAATGTCAAGACTCTCTAAACTCGAGTCTAACCTCTGACACATGCCAGTGATGTAGGAAATTTATAATTCTACATGCCAGGATGGGACAGTGTGGTGCTGTGGTAAAGAAAGCAAAGGACTTGGTTTGGGAGTCACGCAAGACAGTGAGTAAAGTTCTTCATAAAAAGAAGTCAAGTAACTGAAGTTGGTTCCAGTGTGACCTAGCGGTCCTTCACCATTCCATGGCAGAGCGTTCGAAGAAAAGCACTATCCATTGTGGCTGATTTGTTAGGACAGAGGACCAAACTTAACTTTGATGATAATGGATGTATAGAAAAGAAAAAAACAGAGAAAGAGAAAAAGGGAGGGGAGAGAGAGAGAGAGAGAGAGAGAGAGAGAGAGAGAGAGAGAGAGAGAGAGAGAGAGAGAGATAAAGACAGTGAGGGAAGGTGGGGAGTAAATCCTACTGAACATCTGAAATTCCAAACAATTGTCCTATTTTTCTCTCTGAAAATGGAGCTTAGAGAGTTAGGGAATGCATCCCAAGTACGGTAATGATATTAGAACTTTGGGATTGTCCTCTGAGGGCCTAAACATTTTGAAGGGAACTTCAGGCTCATGTGAGCTCAATTCTGTGGATACCACAGAACCACTACATCTGTTTTTTCTAGGATTAACCATGATCCAAAACATCTTTGTAGATCTTATATAATCTCTGGTTGGCCAGGCTGAGTGGCTGCCTTGTAAGTTTTTTCCCTGGTTTGTGCCATATTTTCATATGTATGAGAGAGCTATGTCTACATCAATGACTACGCAATCAAACCATCAACATGAGACTGGTAAGCACCTACCATGTGCTAGACCTATTGGGTAAAGATGCAACTAATATCATCTCTGATCTCCAGGAGCTTAGCTATATTGTAGGTAGGTAAGTAGGTAGAGACAAAGAGGTAGAGATCTATGCACCTCAAGATGCCAAGAGAGGATGCTAAGACTATGTGGTACACCACCTCAGAAAAGCTGAATGTCTTTATTGTTTTTGTATGCATTTATGAATTCTTTGGAAATTCGGTTTACCCTGTATCAACATTTGGAATCCCAAGGAAACCATTGGGGACATTTAAGAATCAAAGAATGGGCTCCATGCAGAGAACCACAATTTATAGTAGAAAATCACAATAACCATAGCATAGCACAGTGGAAAGATCAAAGGAATTCAGAATCAGGAGTCCTGAATTCAAATACTGCCTCTGGGCCTTGTCATTTGGGCAAATCAATTCTCTCTAGACCTCAGTTATATTATCTACAAAATGAGGTGGTCCCAAGATCTTTGAAATGTCAGCTTCCAATCAAGTGGCTTAAGTGACAGCCACCTCTTTCATGAAACCATTTCTCATCCCTCAGTGCTGGTTTTAGAAGGCAACCTTGTCAAGTTGGTAGGTACCACAGCTATTATTATCCCCAGCATACAGCTAAAGAAAATGAGGTTTAGATGATTCGCTCCTAGCCACATAGCAGGTAATTATCAGAGGCAGGATTTGAACTCAGCTCTTTTTGACTCCAGCTCTTTCTAATGCCCATACTACATTCTTAATCTCAGAACCTTGTTCTTGTACATATATCTCCATGCATCTCCATAAGCATAAAGTTGGAGTCTCTGCATCAAAGGTACATGGATTATACACACAGAGAATCTGGTTAGTAGCATCTTCTAGTTTTTTCTAAGATTGGTGTAAATCTCATCTGTGCTGGAGCAAAAATCCATTTTTTTGTGATGGTAAATGTTTATTAAATGCAAATAGTAATATTCGGCACCTAGGACAACTGTCTTCTTGCATGTGGAATTTCATGATAAAAGGCTTTAAAATCCCAGCTTCTCCTGATAAAGCCCAATTGGTGAACCCATGCGTAAAAACCCTGAAATTGAATTACTGTACTACACCATTACTTTTCCCAGGACTGCTGGGACGGGAATCAGTTTTACAATGAACAGCAGGTAGCTAGAGGTAGCCTCTTTTAGATTTTGTACATGACATGAGGATTTTTCATTCTAAGAGAACCCCTTTGTCAATAGTGTCCAATGTATCATTTCATCAATGCAAATTGGAAAATAAATAAGATAAAATTAAAGCTTTTTTAAATAATTAGAAACCTTAGATCACTTCTAAATACATTTAATTCTGAATCCAAAGTTTACCAATACTATTCTCTCTATAGTAAGATATAAAGTTTCCAGGAAAAGAAGAGATGGGGCCCTGGGGCAGGCACAGGAATTAAATTCAGGCAAGAAAACATGTTTTTTAACGGTTACTGCCAGAGACACCTTGAGCAAGTCACAGGTCTAAAACTCTATGAGCCTTAGTTTCCTCATTTGTAAAGCTGATGATCTCTCCTGTGGCTTCTTGTTCCAATTTTATGATTCTGTAATAAACTGGCACGCTGCCCAGAGAAAGGCAATCAGAAGGATGAGGAAAATAGTAACGAGGCCCCCCCCAAGAATTGGGTGAGGGAACTGGGAATGTTTAGGAAGGGAAAACTCAGGAGGTATATGTCAAACTGCAAGGATTCGAAAGGCTGGCAGATGAAAGGAGAGCTGAAGGCACGGCTCAAATTAAAAAGAGCAAATTCAGTCTGACACTCAGCAATGAGAGCAATGGGTCACTGGTTTGGGCTACCACTGGGATCTGCAGGTTGCCCCCAGTCTGGGGATGGCCAAGCAAAGAAGAGATGTGCTCTGGTCAAGAATGTTGTAAGAAAGATGCTTTTTCAAGTATAGCTTTGGTGACATGGTTCTTGGGATCTTGTCTGACTCCAACAGTTTGTGATTCTCTTAATTAAGAATAACTCTCTCTTCAATGCCTCCTTTCGTTGCAGGGGGAAAAGGGTCACAGAAACTTTTCAGTTGTGAAGAAATAGCAATTCGGGTGGTAATAATCCAAATCGGTCTTGAAGTTGAGACCTGGATTTGAATCATCCTCTCAGACTCTTTTCTTGGGGCAAGTCATTCACCATCTGTGTGCCTCAGTTACCTCGCTGAGAAAATGGGAGAATAGTAGTACCTAAGAAGGTCCCAGCATGTGGTAATGAAGATGTCCTATATGGGGTTCAAGAGGGGAATGAAGAGTCTGACCAGAATGAAGGAAAGGACAGACAGCAAATTTCCAAGGGCAGCAGTGAGGACGCTTGGAGACAATGCCAACTTAAGTACTTAGAAATCCGAGGGCAGCTAGGTTGTGCAGTGCATAGAGTACTAGCCCTAGAGTCAGGAGGATCTGAGTTCAAAGATGACCTTTGACACTTGCCACTTATTAGCTGGGTGACCTTGGGTTAGTCACTTAGCTCGGATTGCCTCAAATCCAGAGTCATCTCCAGCTGACCTGATCCCTATCTGGCCACTGGACCCAGGTGGCTCTAGAGGAGAAAGTAAGAATAAAGGACAAACATCACCATTAATCAACCATTAAGGCCACCTCTAAAAGCTACAGCACATTCTTGAGATTTACTCCCTCTCTTCCAGAGCAATTAAGCTTGAAAGGGATTTGAACAGTGAAATGGTAAAAGATGTCAGCATCTAATCAGTGACCTTGCCCTGACCTTGGCCTTGTCTAGGAGGGAAAAAGGCAAATTAGTTGATGATGCATCCTAATCACTCTCGGGCCCTGGAAGGCAATCTGAAGTTGGGGAAAGTGGTGCAGACCTTGAGGCCATCCATTCTGAGTCAATCAATTCAACTGAACAAGCATTTATTTATTAACTGTCTACTCCAGGCAGAGCCTGGAAAATAGAGGGGGGGCATTCTTCTACATAACCTAATTTGAGGTGTCTTCTGTATTTTCAAGCTACGTATTTATTTATTCTAGTGTGGTAGTGGTTGGTAGAGGCGGTGGTGCTGGTGGTGGTGACGATGGCGGTGCTGGCGGTGGTGGTACGTGTTGGTGATGACTTGTGATTGTTGTAATAATGATGGTGGTATTGGTGGTAGTGGGGTTGGGGAAGTGGTGTGGTGGGGGTGGGAGTGGAGGTGTTATGACAGGCTACCTAGTGGATAGAGTTCTTGGCCTGGAGTGAGGCCATCTTCAGGCCAAATCTGACCTCAGACATTTATTAGCTGTGTGAAACCGGGCAAGTCCTTAAACTCTGTTTGCCTCAGTTTCTTCATCTATACAATCAGGATAATAACAGCACTCATTTTCTAGGGTTGCTTTGAGGATTAAACAGGGTAAAAGGTGACGTAGGGGAATGGAAAGGCACCTGAGGGAGACTCAGAAGCAGTATGCAGCAGACAATTTATACCACTATCACCACCATCATTCTCTAACCCTAGTGGAAATAGGAACTCCGAGCCCACCAGCCTTGCTGTTTGCATTTCTTACAACAGCAGACCAGCTTCTAGCCTAACCCTTGTAGCCAGTATTAAGGGGAAAGGCCATTGTAGAGAAGGGCCCCCCTTTCCTCATCACCAACAGTAATAATACTGACTCCTAATGGGAGATAAGCACAAGCACCCGGTGAATGGCAACGCCATACTCCCAGACCACTATTCCTGATTCCAACCTAGCCCCCACACTGGCATCTGGGAAAACAATTCCTGTGGAGAGAGGGACAGTCAACAGCTTATCCAGGGCAGGCAAGCCAGCACAGATGTGAGGGAAAAGGAAAGGGAAAAGGGAAGGGAGAAGGGAAAGGAAGAGACAGAGAGAGGGCAGAGAGAGAGAAGAGAAGAGAGCATAAAACAGTCAAGACAAACCTCAGCCTGCCTTGACCATTCCCTTGCTTTCCTTTCTTTTTGTGGCCCAATGCTTAACACAGTGAATACTAAAGAATATTTGGAGAATTAAATTGAAATTGAAATTGTTCCCTCTTAATTAACTTAATTAACTCAGTCATTAAATCCTCTCTCTGTGGCAGTCTCTATACTAAGTGGAGAGAAGACAAACCCAAGAAGAAAAAAATATAATCCCTGTCCTCGAGAAGATTACATTCTAAAGAGGAAAGAGAACACATAGAAGAGAGCTGAATAGGGAAGGGTCACAGAAGGGGTGGGGCAGGGACATGTTAGAAAAGGTCTTAGGTCTGGAGAACAGCCTAGGGAGAAACTTAGTCTGGTGCTGTTCTCTCCTGTGTTACTTGTTTCCTCTCCTGGGCAGGGACTATTGGTCTGTGGCTCCCTTGACCTGAGCATCTTGTCTCATGAACATCAGATACATCAGGCATGTTTTCTGAATTGCTGACCATTCCCTCCATGGCAAACAAAACATGGAAAACATCATTTGAAAGACTAACGAACCCTGATTATTCAATTTGCTTTTTCTTATAGAAGATTTTCAAAATGAGAAAGTGTCTACACAAATTAATTGAGGGTTTTGATAGTTTAAAGATGCTGAAGGGAATGACAAGCTGAATGATTCCAGAGGAACTTGGAAAAACTTACATGAACTGATGCATAGGAAAGTGGACAAACCAGCAGGACCTTGGACACGGTAATGAAAAACTGAGTGACTCAGTTGTTCTCAACAATACAATGATCCAAGACAATTCCAAAGGCCTAATGATGAAGCATACCATCTACCTCCAGAAAAAGAATTGATAGTGACTAAGCACAGACCCAAGCCTGCCATTTTTCTCTCATTTTTTCTTTTATACAGTCCTGTAGAAAATGACTACTATGGAGATGTTTTGCATGATTGCACATGTATAATCCCTTTCATATTGTTTACCATCTCAAGGAAGGGGAAAGAGGAGGGAAGGAAGGAAGGAGAAGATTTGGAACTCAAAACTTGAAATAAAAAAATGTTAAAAACCACATCTGCAACCTTTGATTGCTTCATCTTTATAAACAGAAACAAACAGCAACCTCATTGTCTCTGTCCCAGTTTAGGTTGAAGTTAAAAATATGAAATGGCAAACCTCAGAAAGAGGAACCAAACAATTATCTAGGCCATCGATGGCATTAAAAATAGGCAGGAAATATTAGTTAAGGTACAGCCCCCATGACAGTACCATTATGTTAATGGAAATGATTAGAGCTTAGGCTATTTGCAATTTGTCAGTGGGAAAAATAAAGTCGCCTCCCGTCCATTACCATCCAGATGACAAAGGTTATGTAATGGCCCCAGCACTTCAGGTTTCCCATTTCCCGTCAACTTCTGACAGCAGGGAAAGAGGTCTTTCTGTGATAGGATAATTACAGGCTGGAGAGTAATTCAAATAGTGGGTGAGGATGAGAGAATCACTCTGAATCAACTAATCACGGGGCAAGGGGATGAAGGGGAAAAAACACACCAGGAAATAAGCCTGAGCAGAGGAGAATATAAGCCCAACCCTGATTAACAGGCATGAAAGAGAAAGGATGCTGCCTGTTGTTTTGTCAAAGGACCTTACATTACAAAATAACCATTTTTTTAGACTTCACAGATCAACAATTCTTTGTTCCTGAAGTGCCCTGGATTATAACCACGTGGGTTACTCATTCTTCAGACCATTTCACACGCATATGTACAAATTTCAATAACCAAATACCCAATTTTCTTTTTTCTTTTTTTTAGTTTCTTTTTTTAATTTTTTTCCCCCAATTTTCCTTAAACACATCTTCATTCATGGAAGCAAGAATTGTTCTCAAAGTTCTTAGGGCAAATGTCCATCAAGTAAGGAACCCTGCCTATCTTGTATAATTATATGGGTCTTTGAGAAGGCTATTGTATAAAGAACACTGGTTTTAGTATTGAAGGTGTTGGGTTCAAATCCTGATTGAATGAGTATATACAAGAATAAATCATTTATTAAGCAATAACCTTTAAAAAAGGGCAGCTAGGTGGCATAGCGGATAGAGCACTGGCCTTGGAGTCAGAAGGATGGAAGTTCGAATCTGACCTCAGACACTTGACTGTTAGTAGTTGTGTGACCTTGGGCAAGTCACTTCACCCCGATTGCCTCCCATCCAGGGTCGTCTCCAGTTGTCCTGATTCATATCTGGTCAGTGGGTCCAGGTAACTTAGCATAGCCCCACCTCACTCAAATCCAATTCAGGTGTTTGTCATGGCATCACCCTCCTTATGTCAGTGATCTTCAAAAACGAAGGTCAAATATTATTAAAAAATTATTCAAAATACTGTGCCCAGGGAAAACAATAGAAAAATTCAACAGTCAGACTCTCAAGTTCACATTCTAATGGGGGAGAAAACACAAAAAGGAAAGTCTCAAACACAAGTCAGATGTGGACATCCCCTGGTCTTTAGAGAACAGCAACCAGGTGATGTTAATGCTTCTTCCTTAATGTCGAATCTTCTGGTAAAGTATCCATTTCAGATGCTGAACCATTTGGCAATGCCAAGGATTGAGCTGGTGGATCACTATGTGTCTCTGAACAAGTCACTATTTTTATTAGACTTCATTTTTCTTATCTTAAAACAAAAAGGGTGGACTGGATGACTTCTAAGTCTCTAGTTCTGTAATCTAAATTGCCAGAAGGAATTATTTTAAGGGAGGACAGTGATTTTAAATAAATGGCCAACCAACCAAGCCAGTCTTATATATGAATTGAGTATCCTTCACAGTGGGTGGCGGGGGGGGGGGGGGGGGGGGGGGGGGGGAAGAACCCTACTGCTGCCTCTAATATAATTTTAACTAAACCTCACAGTCTTTGGGTGTACCCAGAACCATGCCAAGAGGGGTTTTTAAAGCTTTTGGCAATTGTTCCCATTTAAGGAGCATATTTTTATAGTAGGAAAAATATGATTTTTTTCTTCTTCTGCCCCAAGTCAAATAAGCATCTAAACAGACTTTTCAGAGGTCCCCTAATAGTATTCTAGGTGACCACAGGTCTGGTAACTGTTTCCAATGGGTCTGTATAGCTCGCAATGCAAAGTAAGCACAATTCTAACCATATAGCTGCTTCCAAATAAAACTCTTACTTTCTTTGGTGATTTTTTTTTCTCCCTTAAAAAGCTTAAGAAAAACAAAACCCATCTACCAATGTATCAAAGGGATTGGGTACATTAGCTTTCCCAACACCAACATCTGTTCTCAGAATTCCATAGGCAGTATTTTAGAAAATGGGCTTCATGAAACTCTGGCTGACTTCAACCCGGGGCCATTTTGATCCAAGAAATGAGTTTTATTTTATTCTCCAAGAGCCACGTAGCATCTATCACCAACCAAATCTCTTTGGACTACTTACAGATTTATCCCAAAAAAGGGAGGTTTCTGTAATTGGCATCCCAAAGCTATTAAACCTACTCTCTGCTAATGTTAGCCCCCAACCAAAGGACATTTATTAGATTTAAAGGTCTCAGAACAAAAAAAAAAACTGTCCTAAGGTTCACAAGTTGCTCTCCTTCCCTATCTTAAGATATTTATTCTAGCTCTAACTTATCTCCTGATTTATTTAATTAAGAACTCTATCACTTCAACAACCAGAATGAAGATTCCCAAACAATCTGCAAAAGGCTGAGGGAGCTATGAAAATTTTTACAATAAAAAACCCATTCCTATTTTTATCAAAAAGACCACTTATCTAAAATTAAAAAGCAATAACTTATAGTTGATTACGAGGCAGAAATGTAAGTGGGCAGCATGGTGCACTAGTAAAGCTTGGGACCCTCAACCCATAACTTGAATTCAGGCAAGGGGGTGCAACAGAAAACATGTGAGATCTAAAGTCAATGGTACAGAGCTGGATTCCCAATTTTTTACCTCTTTCCCATGTAAATCAAACAAGTCATTACATATTACAAAGCTCCATCTATTCACTTGTAAGGTGAAAGGATTGAACAAGATGACCTCTGAGATTTTGCCAGCTCCAAGCCTGTTAATAAATGGAGGAAAGGAGGGAAGCTCTAGATGCAGAGGGGGTGAGGGTAGCTGTTAGCAACGAGAAGCTGGTCTACCAAGAAAAAGCCTTGGAGAAAGGACAAGATGGCAGTTAATGAGGATTTCTTTAAAGAAAGGAGCTGAAGGTTTTATCCCCACAACTACCCAGAAATAGATCTACCTTTTCCTTGTTTTAAAGCCACTTTATATCACTCCCTTTGAACTCTCCATTCTAGAAGAAAGATGGCCCCATCTTTGTTAAGCTTCTGGGCTGAGCTACTTAAAGTGCAGACTCTGGTCAAAATGTATAGTTTTCAACAAAACAAAGGAACAACAATAAAACTTCCCTTTTGTCATCTGAAAGGGAAACTGGTTCTTGGGGTCATCCATTTCATGGTTCTCTAAGACTCTAAACTTAACTTTCTAAAGTGCTACTAAAAAATACAGCAGTGGACAAAAAAGATAAATTTCTTCTAAGTTTCCTCCAAGAACGAGCTCCAGGTTGTTTCCTATCCATCTTTTTTGTCTGCGGCCAAATACATTCTTTTCAAGGTTCTGTTCATGTCACACCTTGGGATCCTGGGTTTTGAGTTGGAAAGGATGTCCAAGATCATAGTGTCCGAGTACCCTCACTTTAGAGATGAGGAAAATGAAAGCCAGGAATATTGAGGCAATTGACCAAGCTCAAATAAGACATAAATAATAGAAGCACAATTAAAACTCAGGTCCCATGATTCCTTTGTACTCTTTGCCCGTAGAGTGCTACAGTAGGGAAAACACTGACAATAGAGTCAAAGTCAGTCTACAGTCAATAATCATTTATGAAATACTTTCTATGTGTTTATTAGAGGACCCAGATTCGAATTCCTTCTTTTCCATTTCTTTCTTGTACAACCCTAGGAAAATCATAATCACTTCACCTTTCTCTGCCTCAGTTTCCTTATCTGTCCTGACTTTTGACCTCCCTTCCAGTTCTTAATCTGTGATTTTTATGGAAGCCCAACATGTTCCATTTGCTTGGGTTGGGTTCAAGCTCCTGATACTTCTGACATCTTTGATCCTGACCCAGAATAAAAGAAAATTTGTGTCCCTTCCCCTAAGCTCAGACTTCTATATGATACACCCCCAAATCAACAAATAATAAAAACTCCCATTTTTCATATTTCAGGATTCTCAATATGCTTTCCTTTCCTTGAAGCCAATAAAGCATTATTATCCCCAACTTACTGATGAGAAAAGGAAAGTGGTTAACCAAAGGTGTGAAGGTCAGAAAGATGAATCTAGAAATGTCTTTTCCCAAGTTCAGTTCTTTTAGCAAACCTTGAAGTAAAGGAACCATTTTTGAGACAACGACATTCCCAAGTAGTTTATGCCAATTCCTATTAAAACTTAAATGTTCAAAATATTTCTGGAACCTTAATATTTTCTTTTTTTGTGGATATGTTGGAACCCACTTGAACAGGCTAGAGAGTTGATTGTGAAAATCTGTTGTTTTGTTCCCTGTCTAGTCTAAACAGAATGATGGACAAAATGCTAATAATGAAAGTCAAACTTAAAAATATGTATTTTTCTTCTGGAAGATCTCCATTCATGGCAAATACCTGAACAGAGTGAGAAAGGAGGAAGCTACTCACATTTCTTATAAAAAAAAATACAAAGAGAAGGCCAAGGCTCAGACACTTACCCTGACAGCTTCAGATTTCTTATGAAACATCTCCTCCATATTCTTTGCCAGTTTTTTCACCAGCTGGAGGCCATCGATTTCTTCTATTGCAACATCCTTCTCATATTCTTTGTATTTCTGTAAGGAAGGCAAATGAGGTTAAAGGCATCACTCTAAAATGTTTTTATTTTAAAGTGTAATTTAGAGAGTGATGAAGCTCACTTTGAAACATATTTTCCCCTCATTGGATTCAACCTATTATTTCATTTGTGTAAGGGAACTTGAGGTGTGGAAACTTTCTCCACCAATAAAAAGCTGATCCTTTAAAAAGATCAGTGAGCCCAGACACAGGGGTCCTGGTTCAGAAATGCTCCTCCATTACTGAAGAGGGAGGTCACTTAGTGACCTTGGGAAAACTATTTAATCTCCCTGGGCCTCAATTTCCTAATCTGGAAAATGAAAGACTAAGTAGACTCTAGACTCTTCAACTGTAAAGGGAGGCTGCTATGATGATGTTAGATGAGCAATTCATCTGCAACATGGAGCCTTACAGAATTACCTAAAACCATGAGGAGTTACCTCCAGAGCTGAGCCAGTATGTTCCAAAGACAAAAATTGACCCTGATCTTGCTCACTCAAAAGCCTACTCTCTATGTAGTATGCCATAGTGGTCCTGGATTTTTCTAATAGAAATATGCCTCATTATAAACAGATTAAGCAGTTAAATAGTTAAGCAGTCCATATACTGACATGGATCCAGTTTTTTTTTTAATGCATAGCAGGAAGAGATCGTAAAGACATTCAGTCATGTGTTTGCCTCTTTTCTTTGACCAGAAATTAGCATTCACCTCTTCCAATGTTAACATTCTGAGTTGATTCATGAGAGACCTCATCTGTTGTCCTTGCACCCAAACCTCTCTATGACCACTTCCCTAAGTTAGGGTAAGAAGCCAAAATGAAGAAACAGTTGGAAAATTTCAAATGGCAATTTTGGAATTTGCCTATGAAAGGTGACACCTAGAAACCAAGACAATTAATGAATATTAGGAAAAACTCACCAATGTCAGTAAATCATAAAGAAAAGGTATTCTCTAATCCTTTCTGAACAGTGAAAGAGTAAAATGACTCCCTCCTTTTAATTTATTTTTATTTTGAACCTGTCATTGGTTTGGTGTATGAGGGATTCCCTGCATCTAAGTTCCCTCTATCTATGCACAGTGTCAAATCAATAGTCATTTAAGTACTGACTACATCTTGCCACTATTCTAGTCTTGGGGAATAAAGACAGAGGAGGTAAAAGGAGCCCCTACCTAAAAGGAATAAGATTAATTGTCTTACAATGTTGCTAGAGACATTTAGAAATTGAAATGACTTACTCAGAGTCACAGAGTTGACATGTAAGACTTGACAATCAACAGTCCCCTATTGCCTCTTGTGCCCAATTTCTCTTATGGGCTTTGAATCTCTTTTTTAGCATGCATAGAGAAGTGCTTTAGGATCTGGTTAGGCCATTTTTTAATTCTATTCTCTATATAAATCGATTTCAATCTAATTTAACTTCATTTGTCAGATATATACTTTGCTCCAGGCTGTCTAAAACATACAAAGAGGATGGAATACTAACCCCTGCCCTCAAGTGGCTTGGACTAATCTGGATGGTTTGTAGAGTTGGATGAGAATGCAAGTCCATTAGAGCATTACAGTATTTCAATTAGTCATATCTCTTCTTTGCTGGAAAATTCTTAATTACTAGTTATACTTTTCTCAAAGGACTTCTTCACAAAAAACCACAATAAACCAAAATAAATCAAAACATCATGTATTTTAAAACCTAGTTTTATTGACCCTATAGAATAATAGAACAATATTTTATATTGATAAACTATTTCATGAGGATTGTGCATTTCCCTAGGGGAATGGCTTTTTAATTTTACAAATCTTAATGATCTCGAATGATATAGCTTGCCACAATTATGTGAATAGAAATTCAAATGCTGGGTTTATGAAGACAGATGATAAAAGAATTGTTTAGCTTGTTGACACAAGGGCATTGACTATCCTTCTTAAGCTCTACTGAATCGACCAACCTATGTGTGAAAAGTGTCCCCCAATCACGGCTAAATTAGCAGTTCCTCTCAAATCTCTGGACCTGAGGCAAAAACTGAGGCTGGCAACCAATGAGACTTTCCTTCAAATTCAAATGTTAGTGAAACTCCTTAAAGCCTCAAATTCCCAGAGACCTTTGCTGATCACAGAATGGCTACTGGATGAATAAAGGTAGCATCCATGTCTAAGACTGAGTTCAATGGCAAGAAAAACTATTTTTTTCTTTTCTTGAGAAGTTAGTCAATAACAAAGACACTAACTAGACCGATTAAATATTTCTGGAATTGGTGGAATGGATCTCCGTGTATAACCAGTTCAGGAGTCCAAAATAGTCCATATGATTGAGATAAGTAAGAACAAAATGAGTTTCAAAATCACCCTTTAGCTGCATAAGAAAGGAAAGAATTCTATTTTCAATGTAGGTCTGTTATTCCTCATTCTTGCATTTCTCTTCTAAAAGGTTGTCAATTAATTTAACTCTAATTATACAAGACTTCAATTTAATATCTCTGTAACTTTCTTCTCTTTGCCCTTTTTCAAAATTATTTTCATGTGACTAAAAGTAGCTGAGTTGATTCTCTTGTTCTCCCCAGAACAACTTGTACCTGGCAAGCCAACTAATCCCAAAGAGCTGCTGAACCAAAGAAACCAGATCTGGGTGGGAAATATAGGGGTGTGGGGTTAGCCCCACTAGTCATTAGTTTCCAAGTCTTCTCAAAGCAAGTTTTCTCTCTCCAAAACACACACACACACACACACACACACACACACCCATATACATTCACTAATGTCTCAATCGGGGCAGTTGTCAAAGGTGGCACATGGGTACACTTATTTCTGCCTTTGTTGACCCAGGGATTGTTCCTTAATAAAAGTAAAAATAATAATCGCTCAGATCTTCTATATTATCCTAATCCTAGAATCAAAATAATGAGTCCCAGGAGCTATTTAATCCCAGGAATTTGGTCACAAGGAAATTTGAGTAGCGCAGTCAGCTACCCAAGGATATTGGTGAATCAATAATGAGTTCTAAAAACCCAATATTCCAGGATGCTCCGGGCAGCATTTGTTGGTCCTGCTCTAACTGTACTAATTCATCCTGCCTCAGGTCACATAGTGGAAGATCTCTGGATAAGGAAAATTTTGTTTTGTCCAAAAAGAAAGAATTTTTTTCCTAAACTAGAAGTTATTCTCCTATTTAATAAATTCCAGTGGTTCCTAACCTCCATGAAATAGAAACTCATCTGGTTGACATTTCAAGCCCTCACAATTTGACCTTATTCTAGCTTTCGAGTCTGATTACCTGGTACTTTCCTCCAAAGTCAATGCAATCTGACCAGACTGTCCTTTTGTTCATCCTCACCCATGATAGACTGCATCTTCTATCTCCATCCCTTTGTCCCCTATGCCTGAAATATTCTCCATTCTTTCCTTTATCTCTGAAAAATCTCAAGTTTCCCTAAAAGCTTCCCTCAAATACCACATCCTACAGAGGGAAGCTCCGCCTAATTCTTCCTCTGCTTCCCTCCCTTCTTCACCTTGCCACATTCACCAGTGACCTTGCATACAGTTTGTTTCCACGTATGTCTGTGCTGTTTCCTCTGATAGAATGTCTTTCTTGTTTCATCTTAAGCTGTTACGTGACAGACACTGGAGAGATACTTATTAATTGATCCACTCCTTGAGAAAGGAAATATGATACACTTAAAAGATTCTAATCCTAGAAGCAAAGTACTTGGGTTCAAAATCCACCTCTAATACCGCCTATTTTTATGACCCTAAGTAAATCACATTATTTCTGGTAGCCTCAGTTTCCCATCAATAAAATGAGGAAGCTGGAGTAGATGGACTCTGAGATCACTTCCATCTTCTAACTCTATGATCCTATATGTAATAAAAGCAAGAGTGGGAGCTTATTGGAAAAGGGGGGGAAGAAGAAATGGATCCCTAATTTTACCTCTGTGGAGAATTCCCTCCTACACAAAAAAAGTCACTAAACTGCATTCCTGGGGAGATACTCTAAGGACATTGAAATAAGAGGGAAGGGAATAGAATAAAATATGAATAGCAGAACTCTCCGCAATAGCAAAGAGCCAGGATGGAAGAAGGTGTCTACAGTTGGAGAAGTAACTGAACAAGGCATGAAGCATGAGGGAAATGATATATTATTGTGTCATAAGAAGGAAGATGCATGAAAAATTCAGAGCAATATAAAATGTCTTACATGAGCATATGAAGAAAGCAAACAGAATTGAGGAAACCATTTGTACAAAGATCTCAAAAATGTAAAGGGCCATAACCTTGCTGGACTTTGGAACTCCGATTAATGCAATGCCCAATAATGATCACAGAGGAACCACAGACCATGGAGTATGTCTCCCTATAATCATAGACATAATCAGGGCAATGGGTATAGAATAAGGCAGATAATGTCAGACATGGTCAGACATGAATATCCTTTATTTTGTTACAAGGGAGAGTCTTATGTGGGGGGTTGCCATGAATGTGATTGAGAAATAATAGCTCCGTAATTGTTCAATTAATAAAATATTTGGTGTTTTTTCCTTTTTTCTAACAAATCTCCTTCTACTAATGTATCTTGATAATTTCTAGTCTTAGAATGTTGCCTTGGTCAATGAGAAGTTATGTGACTTACCCAAGGACTTAAAGCAGGATTTTCCTGACTCTGAGGTCAGCTTCAACCACTAGGCACACTGCAGTTCACAGAGATGCTATTTCTTAGAATCTTCCCAAGAGCTTTCCCATTTTCTCCTCATGTCACTTATTTAGCTACTTCAATCCTCCCACCTTTGTCCCCTATCCCATCCCAGGTGAAACTCCCCAAGAAAGATCACAGGATGGCATAAGGAAAGAGTATCATTCTGGTTTGATATGAGGAGTCGCATTTAGGTTTAGGTTCCTTGTGGCAGAATGGAAGACTTGCTTTTGGACCTAGCTGACAGTCCCACATATTAGGGCTTACCCACAAAGATTCTTTGTCAAAAATGGCAAATCGGTTGGAAAATACAAAGTACAAAGAAAAGACAAAATTGAAACAGGCCCAGCCATCAAGAAAGTTGTATTTTATTTTCCTTATGAAACTATCCCAGAGTCATCAGTTCCTATGAATATTTTAGTATTCAATATTCTGGGAGCAGGATTTGAAATTAAGGAAAATTGCCATCTATCAGCCTCATCTTGTGGACATACCAGAGAAGATAAATACACAATCTTTACTGAGTTTGTTGAGATTCAAGATACTACAGTGGACTTCAATTTAACAAACATTTATTTATGATGTATCTACCTAAGCAAGAGCACTGGGGAAATAGCCCTTCTACTCAAGAAATTTCTCTTGGAACTCTCTTTGTTCTGACTTCTGCCTCTTCAACTCCCTGACTTCCTCAAGAGAGTTCAAGGGCCATCTTTTGGCCGGCTTCCCCCTTGGAGATTCCCTTTCATTGAGTCTGTGTGTCTTTTCTCCCATTCTCTGCAATCTCCCCCCCCCCCCACCAAGTCCATTCCTCTGCTGCCAGGGCCTTCTCATAGTAAAATGGGGTTTAGAACAACCCTTTACCTTTCAGGGTTAAATGAGGACAAAGGAAATCATACTTGTAAAGTATGACATAGAATATTGTAATAATGACAATAACAATATCAATAATCATAGTAATGATGATGATATAATGTTTTGTCCTTCGTTCTTTTTTTTTCCTTTGATTTTTGCAAGGCAATGGGGTTAGAGTGGCTTGCCCAAAGCCACACAGCTAGGTGTTGGAGGTCGAATTTGAACTCAGGTCCTCCTGACTTCAGGGCTGGTGCTCTATCCACTGTGCTACCCGCTGCCCCATCTGTCCTTCATTCTTGAAGAAGACCATGACATAAAGTAGGTGATGCCATGACAAGCATGTGAATTAGATTTGAGTTTGGGGGGAGGGGGAGACTGTGCTAAGTCATCAGCCCCACTTTCTCCTCTGAACCAAACTGGGTCCAGTGGCCAGATATGAATCAGGACAACTGGAGATGGCCCAGGATGCAGGACAATCAGGGTGAAGTGACTTGCCCAAGGTTACACAGCTGTCAGAGGCTGAATTTGAACTCCTGTCCTCCTGATTCCAAGACCAGTGCTCTATCCACTGAGCTATGGAGCTGCCTTAGAACATTGTAGGCAATTAATAAATGATGATTTCTTTCCTTATTTCCTTCCTATGTTGTTTCTCCTTGAGGGCAGGGCCTTTTTCATGTATATCTGTACATTAGCATAAACTTATTCTCTCTCTCTCTCTATTCACGTCTCTATTCCTCCTGCTACTCTTTCTCTGTCTCTCTGTGATCTCTGTCTTACTCTCTGTGTGTCTTTGTCTTTCTTTTGCTGTCTCTCTCCCTGCTTCCTACCCCCTGTGTAACCATGGAATAAACAGATTTATGCAGAAAATTTACATCTCTTGCCCAAAATCTATCCCCTTAACAAAGCTTACTTCAACATACAAGGGCTAACCAGCAGGATCCCAAATTCAGCATTTGCATAATGAATATTTGGAAATACCTTTTTCATACTCACAAAACCTCGATCTCATTCTCCCTGTTATCAACACCAGCCTTGGCTTGGAAAAAAATGGTAAAATTCCCAAACCAGAGAAATTATGTTAATTAGAAAAAAACTTCTGGAGCTGCACAGCATATCTCCATTGGAGTCCAAACTAACATGGCAAGGGCTTCTCAGACTTATTCGTAGGCCACATCCCTTTGGCTGCCTCATTCTTGCTAAATGAAATCAAATGAGATTATTTTTATAAAGCAGTTGAAGGCATAATGCCTGTCAAAAGTATATGGTAGGTGCTTCATAAATACTTGATCCTTCACCTCTCCACTTATTACTAAAGAAGGTCACTAAAATCTGGGCCTGAACTAAGATGCTCCATTATAACTTAAATTATGTAATATTCTATTTCATTATACTATATTATATTATGCTATACAGAGAATATAGAATATATTACTCTGCATATAATATACAAGTGGATAGAAGAGAGTGAAGCCATCCTGGATGATAAACACAGCATGAAGGAAGCCCAGACAATCTATGCTCAGTGACTGGGCTAGGAAAAGAGTTGAATTTTATTCTATTAAGTCAATTCAACCAACACTCATGAAATGCCTACTAAGCTCCAGGTGCAGGATTTGACTACTAAGATGCCACCTGAAGTGAAAAGGAATCCAACTTTCTAATGCCCTGCCTCCCCCAACTCCTTACCACCCCCTGATAGACCCAGGCTGCCTGTCCTACCTCCAATTTGGTTGCAAATTAAACTTTTTCATTTTTTCCACTGTTTCAAAGGCATTACAAGCAGCATTTGCTTAATTTTGAAGCATTTCTCCAACTGAGACAAACCCTTTGGAACATGGTGGTGAGAATCAGAAAACAAGTCAAAGATAAAACCAGGACATGCTTTCAAAAACAGACCAAAGGGGCAGCTAGGTGTCGTAGTGTATAAAGCACCAGCCTTGGAGTCAGGAGTACCTGGGTTCAAATCTGGTCTCAGACACTTAATAATTACCTAGCTGTGTGGCCTTAGGCAAGCCACTTAACCCCATTTGCCTTGCAAAAAAAAAAAACAGACCAAAGCAGGGAGCTAGGTGGTACAATGGACAGAACACTGGTCCTAGAGTCAGGACAACCTAAGTTCAAATCCGGCCTCAGACACTTAATAATTACCTAGCTGTGTGACCTTGGGCAAGTCACTTAACTCCATTGCCTAAAAAAAAAAAAACAAAGAGAGCAGCACTTTGATCCAATGCAATGACTAAAAGTTTCTGGGTGAATGATAAGAAAGCTATTCCCTTCCTAGAGAAGCAGCAGGTACAGAGAAACAAAGAGGATGACTTCAGAATCAGAGGCCAATTTTTGCCTCTGATGCTTCCTTGGGTGACCTTTGGCAAGTCATTTATCTTCCCTGGGTCTGTTTCCTCATCGATCAGATGAAGGGGTACACTATATGCCCTCTGAGAATTTTTTCAATTCTAAATTGAGGATCCTGTGATTTCCTCTATTCAGTTCAATAGGCACGAAGTAGCAACTATGTACAAGCCCTGAGCTGAGATTTGGGAAAACAAAGACAAGAATTCAACAGTCCCTACCCTCAAAGAGTTTATATTCCTTGGGAGAGACCTAATAAGTACAAAAATATATTCAAAGGAATTCAAAGGGCAAGGGAGGCAGGAAAGGCCACAGGAAGGGGATATTATCTGAACTGAGCTACTAATTACAAGACCCAACCTAACGAGAAAGGGTCTCAAAGCATGGGGACAGCCTGGGAAAAAAAAAAAGACGGGGCAGGGGGTTGGGGGGGGGGGGAGATGGAGTGTTCTGATTTCAGCATGCCAAGAATCTGTTTTAGTCCAGATTAGCTGGAAGAAGGCAGTGACCAATTGCGCCGATGAGGCACTGGCCTGTGGTGGAAGCTGGTCAGAGAATAACATTTCCATTCCAAAGAGAATATTTTCTTGTCTAAAGTCAGACCATATAGGAGCCTGAGGAATATCCCATTGCATTAGATATGAGAACATACTTGAAAACCCCATTTCAGTCCCTTTGTGGCATCACTGGTAGAGTCCAACCCATTTATCATTTTCCGAAAGGAGACCCAAAAATGTATTACTTCTGTAGTATCACTTTTACCAGATCATTTCCCACAAACACCAGAAAAAGAAAACCACTGCTTCACTGTCAGAACATTTAATGTTGTTCATATATTTGAATCCTTCTTCCTCCCCATCCCCTTCATGATACATGAATATCTAGAAATGACCTGTCTGGAAGAACCCGCAGGGAATTGAAGAATTTGGACCAATAAAAATAATTGGGAGCAAAGGTAGCTCATGTAATGGGCAATCTGTGTGGCTGGACCACGGCAGGGGTGAAATGCCCATTCCAAATGAACCAGGGCACAGAAATGGGTCATTGGTGGCCCAGCTGGGATGGAGTCTGCTGACACACTGCCACTCAAAATCTCTTTGTTATTTATTTTCAATGAAAATACAACAATGGTTCTTGCATAATTTTAATAATAGAGCTTGTCACAGAGGAGAGAGCCTTGGCTGGGGTGTCGGAAACTCTTGCTTTCAGTGCTAAATCTTCCATTTGAGGTCTGCATGATAACGACGCATGTGATACCCTTCTGGAGCTCAGTGCCCTCAACTTTCCTATTTTTTTATTTTTGGGGGGGTTTTGCAAGGCAATGGGGTTAAGTGGCTTGCCCAAAGCCACACAGCTAGGTCATTATTAAGTGTCTGAGGCCGGATTTGAACTCAGGCACTCCTGACTCCGATGCTCTATCCACTGTGCCACCTAGCCGCCCCAGTACCCTCAACTTTGAAAAGAGGGGGTTGAATTGAAAGGCTTCTGAGGCCTTTCAAATGCTTATTCCAGGCCTCTGATAATAATTAAGAGATTAAAAGAGATATGAAAAAATAAAAACTAGAAAAGAATGTCACAGTTGGACATGGGCATGCCTATGAACAAACAGATTCTGAGATCTGGAGTGTTTCTTATAGGGAGGTGGGAATGGAGAGCTGCAGAAGATACCTGATGCCGAGAAATAGCCTAGGATTTATATTACCCTTCCATCACAGGCCGCAATAAGGGAGCACAAACAAAGGACCAACCAAAGATACAAAACATTACTGAATTCAGGGCTCTCATGTTTCTGATAAATAACCATGTACCTTAACAGCAAGAAGCAACCCTAAACAATGCTGCCAAACAGAGCAGAGAATCATCATCTGCTGAATGTTACTGGTCTCCTTGGAACTAGGTTAGATGGGAGGCTTTTGTGGGTGTCACAATGCTTCCTGCTGCAGGTTAAATCCTGTACTAGATGAGCCCCAGAGTCCCCTCAAGGCTCGAATGCAGGATTTCTGTTTCCAGTTATTTGTATTGAGCAGCTATAAAAGATAGCAAGAAATCATACTAAAGACAATGAGCAATCTTGATTTCAGAGGTCATTCCAGAAGTTGCTCTATTTTAATCATGTCCAGGTCTTTGGCACGCCATTTGGAGTTTTCTTGGCAGAGATGCTGAAGTGATTTGCCATTTCCTTCTCTAGCTCATTTTATAGATGAGAAAACTGAAAAAAAATAGGGTTAAATGACTTGCCCAGGGTCACACAGTAAGTGTGAGACTGGATTTGAACTCCTGACTCTAGGTTCAGCATTCTATCCATAATGCTTCCAAGTAAATGTTGTTTCAAGATAATTTTAGGTGAAAATAACTAAACAAAGCTAATTCTTCCCCTTAAAAAGAAAAAGAAAAGAAAGAAAGTCAACAGGAAACTTACAGGAAGACTGTTAATAATGAAAAACCTTCTGTTGCGAGGATCATTTGATTTTCTATAGTGACTCCAATAAAGTGTTTGTGAGCCATAATACAGTCATAACACCCATTTATCTTGTGTTATAAAGTTTATAAAGCTCTTCCATGGACAGCCATCCTCTGAGATAGACAAGGGCCAAGAAAATTAAGTGGATTTGAGAGTGGCTCCAAGGAAATGGAGGCCCACAGAGGGTAAGGGTTGATCCAAAACCATCAGCTAGTGTGTGTATGGAGGGAGATGAACCCCAACATCAGACTTTAGGAGCCAGGCCCAGCACTCTTTCCACTGCCTGAGGTTGGAACAAACAACAGACACAGCTGCACACAGAACACGTCCACATCTAATTAAAAATAAGCCAAGACCCAGTTATCTCAAACTTGCAGCATATTAAATTCACCCGAGGAATGAGGACTTCCCTCAGCACCTCTCTATCAAAATTCCTTCCAATCAGCAGCTTCCCAAACAGCTTGCAAAAACTCTTTTAGGGATGATAGAAAAGAAAAAGAAATGTAGTCAATTTAGTCATTTGATTAATTCATAATCATTTATTATGGAACAACTATGGGTCAGGCATTGGAGTCACCCCAAAAAGTAAATAAATAAAAAAATGAAATAGCTCTGGAATCAAAGGGGGTTACATTCTACATGGGGTTACAACTGAGGGACTGAGGAATAATTAAAATATATTCTAAAGAATATAAAGGGGTTCAGGGTGAGGACAAAAAACTGTGGTTGATCAAGAAAGATCTCTTGGAGGAAGAAGTATGTGAGCTATATTTTGAGAGAAGTTAGATTGGAAAAGACGTAGCCAGCTCAGACTGACTCCAAAGTGTGTATGTTTATCCTTCATTCTCGAAGAAGACCATAACATTAAGGAGGTAATGTCATGGCAAGTACATGAATTGGATTTGAATCTGGGCACTGCGCCAAGTCTCCAGCCTCACTTTCCTCTCCAGAGCATCTGGGTCTAGTAGTAAGATTTGGATTAGGACCACAGGAGATGTCTCTGGATAAGGAGCAATCTTAAGTGACTTGTCCAAGGTCATACAGCTAGTATGTGTCAAATGTCTGAGGTCAGATTTGAATGCTTATCCTCCTGACTCCCAGGCCAGTGTACCACCCAGTGGTCCTTGATTGTTAAATCTTTAGTATGAGCATTTCTACCTCAGTAAGCAACAAAACCAACAAATCAGAGCTTAATGAATTACTTGATTGTCCATTTACAAAAGGGATGGAAAAGATGTTAATGGCATAGATTAAATTTAAAAGAATATCTTGAACACATGTTTTTTTGCTTCAGGGAGCTGGGCTTTTTTTTTTTTTTAAACATTTACTACCTCTTTGCATTATGTTAATGAAGAGGTAGGGAAACCCAAATATAGTGACTGGGCAAAGGCACAGCAGTGAGAAACGGGAAACTGAAAATTAAGAGACAGGTCTTTGGACCAATTTGACTGAAACAGAGAATACTGAATCACTGAAATGGGCATGGAAGGTCAGGTTCAAAGGGGAGAACAAAGGGCAAGGCTCTAAATGCCAGGTTCCATTAATAGACAAGCATTTATTAAGCTCCTAGGTCATGTGAGACAATATGTTAGGTTCCAGGGATAGAACCCTGCCCTCAAGAAGGGTACATTCTGATGACAGAAAACAAATATGTTCACAAACAGAGAGGGCTTACCTGTAATTTCATTGGAACAAGGATCATCCAATGAGGAACTTTCTCTATCAAGGCACTCCTGCTATCATTTAGAGTCTCAAAGAGATGTCTGGGAAACAGAGTTTAAATAATACTTCTCCCAGGTCCCAGAATCAGTATGTTTCAGAGGTGGGCTTCATGATTTGGAGGCCAGTTTACTATCCATTGTACTTTGCCACTTCACTGATAAGTAAAAGTTGAGTACATATGGGGCAGCTAGGTGATTCAGTGGATAGAGCACTGACCTTGGAGTCAGGAAGATCTGAGTTCAAATCCAGCCTTACTCAGACATTTAATAATCATTTAGTTGTTTGTATGTATGTGTATATATATATATATATATATATATATATATATATAGAGAGAGAGAGAGAGAGAGAGAGAGAGAGAGAGAGAGAGAGAGAGAGAGAGGGAGAGAGGAGAGAGGAGAGAGGAGAGAGGAGAGAGGAGAGAGGAGAGAGAGGGAGAGGAGAGAGAGGGAGAGAGGGAGAGGGAGAGGAGAGAGAGGGAGAGGGAGAGGAGAGGAGAGAGAAGAACATTCAGGGGTGGTAGGTTCAGAGAATCAGGATATTTGAAGGAAATTGTCTTTTGTCCAACCTTCAATGGGAAGAAAGGATTATCAAAGGGGGGGAATCAAAAGCCTTTAAAGGCTTTTGCGACATTTTAGGGAGAGACACTGTGGCCACATTGGCTGGAGGGTAAAGTGAAAAAAGGACTTAATGTCAAAACAGAAAGATTAGTTGAAGTCAAACTGACAAGGGCTCTGAGTGCCAAAGGAGCAAAGTTTGTTTTTGATGCTAGTGGTAATAGGGCGCCAGTGGAGATGGTTGAGCAGCAGGGGACATGGTCACATTAATTTCCAGCAACATGGAAGATGGATTAGAAGGGGGAGATACTGAAGACTGGAACACCTCTTAAAATTATTGCAATAGTTTAGAACAGAGATGATGAGAGCCTGGGTCCTAGAGATGTCCTGGAAGGAGAAGTGACAAGATTGGATAATTTCTTGGAGATCAGAGTTTATGGAAATTAAAACAAACACACAAGGGACACCCTAAAAAGTGAATGAATAGTAGGTAGCTTCCATATCTTCCATCTTCCAAAATGCGGAAAGAATATACAAGAGCAAATAATAATAATAATAATAATAGCAATGCTTGTCCTTCATTCTTGAAGAGAGCTGTGGTATCAGGGAGGGGATGCCATGACATGAAAGTGAATTCAATTTGAGTGCAGGGGGATGAGCAGTGCTAAGTCACCAGCCTCACTTTCCCTTCCAGAACTATCTGAATCCAGTAGCCAGATATGAATCAGGCCGATTGGAGATGGATCTGGATGTGAGGCAATCTGTGTTAGGGGACTTGCCTAGGGTCATATAGCTGGTTAGTGTCAATTGCTTGAGGCTAGATTAGAACTCCACGGTTCTCCTGACTCCAAGGCCAGTGTTCTATCCACTGTGCCACTTAGCCGCAAAGAGGTCTCGGCTAAAATGGCCAAGAGCAAAGCAGATTAGACATCACTAGAACTATCCTGAAGGTTTAATAACAACAAAAGAAGCAACCAAAAGGTTGGATGGAGTTTGCTTTTAGAAAACTTAGGAGCTGAAATGCTTTAACAGTCAGTAAAAGCAGAGAACAGGCTAAATATCCCTCCTGGAGACATCACAGTCACTTCTGGTCCGTAGGGAAGAAGCAGGATCCTAAGGATGCATTAGGGTATAAGAAGTGTCCTCAGCTGACTTGGGTCTGCCAGTACCTTTCCAGTTCCCCTGGGAATGCAACCCCTATCAAATCATGGATGGCAAAAAGTCTAGAAGGAAGTTCAGCTAATTTCACTGAAAAGTGTATCCTGCCAGGCATGGGTACTGAATTTTAGGAGCTACAGACCTCAGGCTTCTATAATAGACATCTGTCCTCACTTGGTCTTATAGTCTTGTTGCCTATTCCTATTCAATAAAATCCAGGGGATGAATGAAGTTACTAAATACAGTTGCACAGATGAGTGGTTTGGAAATTAAAGCATCACAATTCCTTTTTTTCCATACAAAAGTAACTTTTGCATCATGGAAGCAGGCAACCGAGTCATTTCCCATGGTGTTCAGATTCACAAATGATATATCAGTCTATCTGTTTAACGGAATCCAAGGTACCCAAGGAACAGGACTAGCAGAAGTTCCTGCGACATTTTAGCATAATGAACCCAAGTCTATTAAACTAGAACAAAAGTAATGGACACATGATTGGTTGATTCTAAAACCCCAAGGATGGTTGGTGCCACACACAACATCTCAACTCTGTCCTCTACGCTTTTGTCAAAAGGAAGACAGTCCCTAGCCTAGGATTTCCTTTATGTAATACAATAAGCATATTAAAAGCATTTACAATGTGCAGCTCTGAGATGAGAAAACAGAAATTGCCTTCAAGTTGCTATTCCATTGGGGGATAGCTAGAATACTGGACTAAACGTTCAAACACCACCTTTCACATGCAAGTTACCAGCTATGTGACTCTGTGTCAATCATTTAATTTCTCAGGTCCTAATTCCCTCATTTGTAAAATAAGGTTAATAATATGGAAAACTCTCTGTGGACCATGAATCACTTCATAATGTCATTCAGAGTTTTCAAATATGAGGGATGTGTGTGACTGTGTCAGTGAAGGGAACTCTCAGTGTGGAAACTCCCTCCATCTTTGCAAATGGCAGTCCATGTGTAGCATCATAGCATCATAGCTGGCCCATTGTAGGCAGTTAATAAATGCTAATGGGCACCTGAATTGATTGATTTCTAAGTATGTTGTCAAGGATTCCCTGAAGATCACAAAGATTAAATGACTTGTCCCAGGTCACACAGATGCAAATATCAAAGGTGGCATTTTAGGAGCCCCTTCCTCTCTAAACTATCCCAGGCTGATAGCTATAATAATGAGGGATAAATAAGAATGCTACACACACACATACATACACACACACACACACACACACACACACACACATACACACACCACACCACACCCCCAAAAGCATGATCTATAGGAAGGAAGAGGAAGGAATCCGGGTTTAAAAGCTGCTAGGGGACCATGTGTAATCTAGACACTACAAAGCTGACCATGATACATTACTTTTCAATTCTAATCTCTACCCAGGGTAAAATGACCAATGAATAATTGGGATGGAATTTCTATATTAAAAACCAAGATACACTATGTTTCAAACACCACTTAGCACCCTCAGTCTGATTTATTTCATTGACCATTTAGAGTTCATCTATCAATGACTCTCCTTGGTAGAGAACATGACTGGTCCAGGCTGAGCTTCATCTCTTAATTGGCCTCATTAGTCTTTTAAATTCCTTATTCACAATAGTTCTGTCAATCAAAATGGAGTCAAAACCTGGTCCCCTGATTGCACCCAGGATGAGACTGTTGGCACCTGCAGCTGTTAGAGTGGGTCCTATCATAATGAGCCAAAACTATTCCTAGATACCAGATCGGTTATCATCAGCAGAAATTCCAAGGTAGAATTAAGCATGTCAGCAGTCACCTAGTTACCATGGGCAAGTATGCCCACTTTCCTTGTGAAAGGATTGAGGAGGTTCTATCATAGCCAACCTATTCTGTCCATGCCAAAGGTGAGATTGTCTCTTTCCTTTATCAAAATGTATTTTAGGGGGCAGCTAGGTGGCACGGTGGATAGAGCACCAGCCCTGGAGTTAGGAGGATCTGAGTTCAAATCCAGCCTCAGACACTTAATAATTACCTAGTTGTGTGGCCTTGGGCAAGACACTTAACCCCATTGCCTTGCAAAAACCTAAAAAATGAAGTTTTTTTTAATTTTAATTTAATTTAATCTTAAAAAGACTTGAGAATCTCAACTCTCAGAAGAGGTTTCAAACTGAAACTTTCCACTGGACAGTTTTCAAAACACAGCTGCTGGTCACCTCCAATCTCTTTTCTACAATCCATTTCCGCTATCAGTGACAGGTTGGTATATCCTAGGCAGAAATTTATGTCATGTCTCTGCTCAACCATCCACAGATATATAAAGGAAGAGTGGGACAGAATATATTAAGCACCTAATTATCTGTGAAAACTGAGCTAAAGATACAAAAATAAGAAAGGAGACAGATCCTGCCCTCAGGAAACTTAGATTCTAGTGGGGAGAGGCAACACATAAAGAGGGAAATAGAAAGGGAAGGGAGAAGAAGTTGCATCCTGAGGAGGTGCTAACAAATGTCCTAGCAGCCTAACTCCTGGCCAGAAACGGAAAAAGCTCACCTATTGGAATCTAAGGTGCTTCAAGGGACAAAATCCAAGATTCCCGAGCAGAGTGGGTGGAAATGACAGTGAAGCCCTCACTGAGGATGGTTCAGTCATTTGCCTGGCATTCAAGACCCTCTACAGTACAATACCCCCTGAAGATGCTGAACTCTCAATACTCTCAATTAAATTTCTAAATTTGTCAGTAGTAATATGTTTAGTGTATAGAGATTTCCAGGAAGGGGAGAGCCCTCCTGGAGGAATTTTTTTTCAGAAATTTAACAAGTAGAATCATAAAGCAATCCTCCCTTTAAATTAGATCAGGATATTTGGGGGAATCTTGTCTATCAGTGCTGAGAAGAATGCTATAAGATTCTTCAGAATCACAACTTTTCAAAGAAATTTAGAGCAGTTCATCAATCATCAAGAATTCCCAACTAAGGGGGAAGCTAGGTGGTGCACTAGATAGAGCACCTGCCCTGGAGTCAGGAGGACCTGAGTTCGAATTCGACATCAGACACTTAATAATTCCCTAGCTGTGTGGCTTTGGGCAAGCCACTTAACCCCATTGCCTTGCATAAACCTAAAAAAGAAATTCCAACTAGTAGAAATCTAGTCTTTATCCTCATGAGGGAACCCTAATATCTTGCCAGGCAGTCCTACCCCCTTTGGAATTATTCTCACTCTTCAGAAGTTTTCCTTCTTGTCAAGCCTAAATCTTTGAAAATTTTATATACTATGAATTGTTTCCTTATATCCAACCTAAACCACTGTGTGTTGTGAAAGCAATCATAGTCTACCTCCTGGGTGTAATGTTGTCAGGTTATTTTCATCACCCATAATTAGTTATATTTGGGATGAAGTAAAAAATTCCTCTTTGTGATGGGTAGATTAATTTTGGCTCTTTAGAACCAAATGAAAAGCAATTAGTGATTCTATTCCTAATGACTACACCTTCAGAAAAAAAAACTAATGATTTGAGTAGATGAAACAGCTTGAAGTAAATTAATTCAGCCTAAGAAATACCTACCTGTATATTCTCTGTGCCTTCCCAGTGCATAGCCCTGGGTGATTGGAGCCAGAAAGACCTGGGTTTGAATCTGACCTTAGCAGCCATATGATCCTAGACTATTCACTTAAGTTCTCAGTCTCAGTTTCCTTACGTATAAGATGAGAATGATAATAGCACTCACTTCTCAGTGTTATCATCAGGAACATATAAGATATTTAAACCCCTTGCAAATCAATCTTAAAAGCACAATGAAAATGCTAACTGCTATTTTTATAATTCCCATCAATGTTCACAGACACATTTTTGTTAGAAATCAGAATCCTCCTTAGAGTTAATGAATGATAGCTAGAGCACTCTGCAAACAAAAATGTTTTAAAATAAATTCCTACTCTCTACCATCTAATATTCAAAAATACTCATCCTTAAACTCTACTCAGAGTTTGGAGCCCCCAGAGCCAGGGCTATTTATTTGACTGCCCTGGACAGATGTCAGGAATATTCCCAGAAGTAGCATAAAGATAGAAGGCTCAGCTGCTAGATTTCCCTCTGCTATTCCAAATTTATCTCTGGAGTCAAGGTAATGGTAATGCGACTTCCCATGTAAGACTGAGCCAGGTCCAGCTGAGTGGCATCTGGTCAGTAGCTGACTCTATTTCAGAGACACCTCTGGGCAAGAGGCAAGCAGGGGAACAGGGGAGGGGGTGGGAAGTAAAACAATAATCAGAGGTTTGCTCTACCACAAGGATTTTTTAGCCAAGGTTTCTGGAATTCTTTCTTCTGATCTCTATGTTTGAATACAATGAGTTTCCCATTTTTTCACATATTTCCTATGTGTTTCATTTTATGCATTTATTTTATCATTTTTTTCTGGAGAGGTCATAGGTTTCAACTAAGGGGTCTGTGACATTAAAAAGATTAAGAGCCCTTATTACAGATTTCTACCCTTCCCCCTTTGAGAAACCACACAGGTTTTTCAATCTTTTTTTTAAAGTTAGATTTTGTTTAATGAATACCATTCAATCTATGAAGAGTTAAATAGATTTGATCATTCATTATTGGTAGAATTGAAAAATGCATATTTAAAAAAAAAAGTTTGGTATGACTCAAAGGAAATTAGAAAAAGAATCCCATTCTTAATGTTAGACTTTTGTCCCAGGACTTCTATTGTTGGGGCTATATCTAGAGTGACAAAAAAACAAAGACTAGAAACCACCCAAATGGAGTTGGTATGGAAGAGTGAGTTCTGGAGTTAGAGGTCAAGGGGTCAAAGCCTCCTTAGGTGCTTTGGGGCATGGATTAAGTCATAGAAAGAGGATCATTTATCCTCATTAAAGGACACTTAAGAAAAAGCAGCATTTTTATACCACTTTGAGGTATTGACTCTACCACAGGTGGGGCACAAATAATTCATGTGCAAACTTGGGTTGGTTAATCTAAACTTCCACAGTTCATGTTTCCTTTGAGGTTTCAATTCTGCCTTCCTCATAGAGTGCAGCCCCCTCTCTGATGAAGGCATGCCAGGCTGGGTGGTCTTGTGCCAGTATCTCCCATGCTGCAAAATCAATTCCAAGGTTTTTAAGAGAGAGACCTTCAGGGTATCCCAGTACTGGTTCTTCTGATACCACTGTGAGCTCTTCCCCTGTGTGAACTCTCCATAAAACAGTCTTTTGTCAAGTGTATGTTTGTCATTAGAACAACATGGCCAATTCATCATAGTTGTGTTTTCTATAGTAATGTCTGAATGCTGGGCAGTTTAGCTTGAGAAAGGACCTCAGTATCTGGTATCTGGTATCTTCTCCTGCCAGGTGATATTCAGAAACTTCCTAAAACAATTTAAATGGAAGCAATTCAGTTTCCTGGCATGGTGCTGGTAGTCTGTCCAGATTTCAGAAGCATATAGCAATGAGATCAGGACAATGGTTCTTTAGACCTTCAGTTTGATAGTCAGTCTAATACCTCTTCTGTCCCATACTTTCTTTCTGGGCCTCCCAAATACTGAGCAAGCTCTGGCACTCTCATTGTCAATGCATACCTAGCTGGAAAGGACACTGCCAAGGTAAGTGAACTTGTCCACTTCTCCATTGGCTGTAATTGATGGCTCCACATTTGGATGGTGTGGTGCCAACTGATGGAGCTTCTGTGTTTCTTGGTGTTAATGGACCAAAATATCATTAGAAGCAGAGAATCAATTCATACTTTGTTGCATCTCAGCTGCAGAGGATGCATTGAATGTATAGTCATCTGCAAACAGAAGATCATATACAAAACTCTCTCCACTTTGGTCTTGACTTGTTAATCTTTTGATGTTGAACAATTTACCATTAGTGTGGTAGCTCACCTTGATGCCATGTTCATCCTCAGTGAAGGCATTTGACAACATGGCTGAAAACATAATGCTAAAAACCATGAGAGCAAGGATGCAATCTTGTTCCATTCCATTGGTTACCAGGAAATCTCAAGAGAATAGTTCATTAACCAGAACCTGGGCAAGCATGCTATAATGAAGCTGACATACAATAATGATGAATTTCTCCAGGCAACCAAATTTGGACATAATTTTCCATAAGCCTTCATGACTGATGGTATCAAAGACCTTGGTCAGATCTATAAATGTTGTATACTGACCCCTGTTCTCTCCTGGAATTTCTCCTAGAGTTGTTGGATACTAAATATCATATAGACTGTTCCTCAAAACTTTCTGAAGTCACACTGGCTCTCATGGAGATAACCATCTTCCAGGTGAAGAATCGGTCTATTGAGAAGGACTCTGGCAAGAATCTTACCAGCAATGACTAAAAGAGAAACATCCTCATGATGGACACAAGATAATCTTTTCGCTTTTCCTTTACAGAGATAAACAATGGAGGCATCCTTTAATTCCTGAGGATAACCTCTTCATGCCAGATAACCTGGAGAATTTCAGTCACCTTTTATATGAGCAATGGACCCCACACCTTGTAAATCTCAGATGGAATAGAAACAGAACTAGGTACTTTGCCATGTGAAAGGAGCCTAGTGGTACTCAAAACCTCTTCTTCAACTGGAAGTTAGGAATGGATTGACTTTAATTTGATATAAATGATCAATGGCTTCTGCATTGATTGGTGAATCTTAAGAACAGTATGGAAATGTTCAGTCTATCTCTCTGGAATCATGTCTCTATCACTAATCAATGTGGCTCCATTAGCACTGAGTAGTTGAGATGCACCACAAGTCTTTAGCCCATAGATAACTTTCAGGGAATTATAAAAGCACTTTGGATTGTTAGTATCTGCATAAAACTGAATTTCATCTGCCTTCTTACTAAGTCAAGAATCCTGTATCTCTCTATGCTTCATTTGCACTTTACATGGAATTAAATGCTGTTTTCTTGGAAATGGATGAACTCTCCTGCTGCTAAATCCTATGAAGTTCACATTTTTCATTTAGTAGCTTTTTTATTCACCATTATTTTCATCAAACCAGTCCTGATGTTTGTAAATATTTTGATACAGATTAGTAAATGCAAACCAAACTACCCACTCCCTTTCTGCTCCACAGTTGCCACCTGTATCAGTTGACTCAACTTTCCCTCCAAGTCAGCAACTGTTTCTGCTTAGAGAAGCATTCTTATCTCTTGACATTAATTCTTCTGGTAACCTTAGGGCCACTTCTTAGGTTGATTATGAATATTTAGCTTGGAGAGGATGAGTCTGTGATCAGTCCAGCATTCTGCATCACACATTTCCTTCAATACTCTCATATCCTGTCTGTCTCTTCTCCTCACAATCACAGTCTAATAGATGCCAATGTTTGTTTTGAGGCTGTATTCAGGAAGCTTTATTGCATTTAGGTAAATGGAAGACAGTTTTTGTGATGAGAAGGTCATGAGATGCACAAGTGTTTCAGTGACCATTGCTGTTGTTTTAAGCTCCATTCCTCCCAAGAATGCCTTGACATGTCTGGTAATCTGAGTGTACTCTAGTATTAATAATTAGTGTTGGCATCAGTACCCATAATTATGTTCATTATCTTTTATACATGGATGGTAAGGGTCTCTAGGTCTTTATAAAATTTTTCTGTGATCTCATCAGGGTTCATTATAGTGGGAGCTTAGGCACTGATGAGGGTGGCATGGAATTTCCCTACAAGCGGCAATCACATTGTCATGAACCTATCATTAACTCCTTTTGGTAAGCATAGAAGACTGTTGGTTGGATTAGTTTTAATTACAAAACCTACTCCAGTTTCAACAGTGTTTTCCTTCACTGTGACCACTCCAAAAAAAGTGTACTCAGCTCAAATTTCAGTAAGATGGTCAACATTTGCCATCCTTGTTTCACTCAGGGTTGCTCTTTGTGTAATTTTTTTTGTGTTTCATTCACAGTCTGGGATCCCCTTCTGCCTCAGTAGTCAGACCAGTGTTGGGTAAGTATTCAACTTTTAGGACATCTTTTTTAGCCCTTCATAGAAGGAAGTGAGTAGTCGGATCTTTAAAAGGTTTCTGAATCCCACTGCTGCTTCCAGTGAGAAAATGGCCCTATGACCTGGGCCCACTGTGTGCAGGATTGTGACTAGAGCTCCCAGTGTATCTGTATCTGCTGCTTCATCACTTTCCTGTCAACAAAGGACTTGGAGATATTACTGATAAAATAGTATGGACAATGTCTTCTGATACATGTGATAACTGGATTTAAATGAAGCAGAGTTGCATGAAGTCATTAGCTTCACTCTCTTCCAAAGTCATCATAATTCAGTAGCAGAGTCAAGACAACTAGTGATGGGTGACCTTGGCATCTTCCATGTCTAACCAAGCTCTAAGCTTTCCACAGTGCCTACTTCAACTACCTTCACATCCTTTGGAACTAATTGTTCTCATCTACCCATTCTACCAAAGGAAGTCTTCATGTGCTTGGAGTAGACAACCCCCAACTCATTTTTGAGTGTTGCCCCACCCCCTTACTCTTAACCTAGTTTAGTCCATCAACTGAAACAGTTTACTAGGGTGTGGCCACTGTGTATGCTATGCAGCCTTTTGGAGCCAATAAGAGTTGGGTGACCCAGGTGGATATCAAAAGTGGGAGACAGTCCTGAATTTTCAATTTTCAATTTTCAAATATTGTTCATTGCTGCATCAATGATGATAATTATCTCCTAGATTCGGGTAGTGTTTTGCAATTTCCAAATTGGCAACAAGCCCATATTCAATTTTCAAATCAGAGGTACTAATCTTCCTTGAACACACCCTATACCCTGCCTACATATGTATGTATATAGACACACACGTTAACATATCAACACATTAAAATCAATAGGAACTGAACTAAGGATTGTTGTGGTAGCACCTGCAGTCTGAGGGTCAGACATTTATCACCACTGAGAGGTAAAATCAATTACCCAAGATTACTGGACCAGTATGCATCAGAATCAAGATATGAACTCCAATCAACTTAATTTAAAGGACTGTCTGTATCTTACAGCTAGATGGAAAACATGGACCAAGTCATTTCACTACTGTAGATAACCTTCATGTACCTTTTGTCTCATTTAACTGTTATCAGTACTGAAGTCAGATGCCTTTTGAATATAATAATCTGACTTGTTAAAATAAGATCTTTTGAAAATTGAATAGCTCGGAGACCCTGGGTAAGTCATTTAACTCTCTGACCTTAAACTTTCTCATTTGTCAAATGAGGAGACTAGAGTATATGCTCTTTTAAGGTCCATTCTGGTTCTAAATGGAAAAGACTCAAAAAAAAATCAAAACTAAAAAAAACATATAACACCATACACCATAATTGCAAAACATAAACCATAGCAACACTAAAGGGCAGTTGGACATAGATCAATTGTCATGAACAATCTTAGTCCTGGAGAATGAAACATCTTATTTATCTCAGTATTATATATGTGTATGGGGGGGGTGAGACTACAGGTATTGAGTTGAGTGTGGCATAGGATGTCAGACATACTGAGCCATTTATATTCTCTGTCTCTCTCTGTCTCTCTGTCTCTCTGTCTCTCTGTCTCTCTCTCGCTCTCTCTCTCTCTCTCTGTTGTTCTAATTGAAAGTTTCAGTGGTTGGTGGCAGGATCCAAGGCAGTTTAAAAAGAGAAAATATGACTATATTTTTTTAAAAGCTTTTTATTTAAGTAATTGATCCATATGTGTCAGAGTGTTCTTTAAAGCAGATGGGTCAAACTCATGGAAGTCATAAAGCTCCTGGATGCTGCCCAGACCAAATTTAAATGTAATGGGAAATGTTTAACAAAATAAATAAAAACACAATACAGCACAGATACTGTTAAACTGTGGTTTTTCTAAGTCAATATGTGGCTAAAGACATTCATTTCTATGTGAGTTAGACTCCACTCCATTCAAGAAGCAAGGTCTGATACAGGAATGCCTGGTCCATTGAAGAAACTTAAAAATAACTACTGACTGATTGATGGATGGATTAAGATACTTGAGAATATAAGACAACTGAAGATTAAATGAGACAGTCAACAAGGGTCAACATGGGATTGGGAAACTGGACAGAGCAAGAGCCCAGCCATGGTCCATTCAGCATCAGTAACTTCATGGTTAGGCCAATTCAGGACAGCCTATGCCCATCTGGCTCTGCCCCACCCCCCAGCCTAGTTTGTCCTGGTACATCATGGGCTTGTTGCCAAGATCAAATAAGATAATGGATGTGAGTGTGCTTTGGAAATTGCAAAGCGCTACCCAAATCTAGGAGATAATTATCATCATTGATGCAGCAAGGAACAATTAGCCTGGCACAGAATTTCCTGGTGCCTATAGTAGAGAGGAGGAGGAGGAAAGAGTAGGGGAAGGGAGAAGAGGAGAAGAGGGAAGAACTTCAAATAGGGCTCTTGATTCCAAAGGGGGTTCATCTCCCTGGGAGGATTCTGATGTAGGTCCTGGAGGTGGATGGAGTGGGGGAACCAGATGGTACAGAATCAGGGCATGAGCATATGAGTCAGGGCTAAAAGATTTGGGAGCTGAAAGGTCCAAGGCAGCAGCAAGGTCTGGCTGTGAGCCAGAGTTTCCAGGTTTGGAACAGAGTGGATTGTCCAGAAAGGAGTTGGGGTCAAAGCCAAGACCGGTAACAAGGCCAGGGGATCTTGGAGGAAGCAGATTCTGAAGCTCAGGATCAAAGGTTTGGAACTAGGTGAGGGAAAAGTCAGGGAACTAGACTAGGACTTTGTTTCACACTGGCCTGGTTATGTGAACATGCAAGAATGGAAACCCTTTCATAACAGGATGCCCCCTTAGGCCTGAGCACCATAGTTTTAGGAAAGCATCACTTAGTTGGAGCATGATCGCCAACAAGCACTCTCTATATATGCAGAGAACTAGGAGTCCAAAGACTAAAATGAAACCATTCTTTGCCCCAAGAAATGCTTGGATGCTCCCAGGATGTTGACTAGGGTGGTAAAAGCATTCTCCGAACCATGCCACAGAAGGATCAGTCAAAGGCATTAGGGATGTTTAGCACTGAGACAAGCAAACTTAGAGGGCAAAGGGGTTCTGTCTTCAAGTATCTGAAAGGTTGTGCTGGGGAAACAGATGAGATTTATTCTTCTCAGTCTGGTAGCAAAGGATGGCAAGGAAACAGAGACAGAAAACTTGCCAACACCAAAAGCACCCCAAAATGCAATGAGCTGCCGAAGGAAATGGTCTGTGCCCCATCTCAAGTGGTATTTGGGGAAGGGATGGATGCCCCTTTGACAAGGATGTGAAAGAAGGGAAATCTCCTTAGCTGTGGGTGGACAAAGATCACAGATTTAGAGCTGTTTGGGACACTGGAAGTCCTATATTCCAACCTCCTATTGTACAGGAGAGAAACGTACCCAACTAGTAAGCAGCAGAACCAAGATCCAAACCCAGCACCATCTGATTCCATGTTGAGGAATCGTTCTCTTCTGCTTGCCTCAAAAGGCCACAGCTTCAGTGACTTTTTCTAGACTCCTCTGGACTAGAGAACTGTCTTCTTCATTAATTTCTCCCTACCACTACCACCCCCTAATTTGTTATCCACTCTTTAGCTCCTCAGCATAATTTACAAGGGCATGTGGGAGGGGAGACTAAAATAACTCAAAGGGACATTTTGAGGGTTAAAAAAAACAGAAGCTGAGGCAATGTTTTAAAGTCAAGGTAAGAGCTGACACTGTGTGAACATAAGGGATTATTTATTTTAATACCATTGATATATTCCTGAAGGAGAGTCTCCTGGGGGATGTCCTTGGAGCCAGTAAGACAGAGACCAAGGTTCTCCTGCTGGCAAATTCCAGATGAGGAATTCTGGCTTCTGGCTTCCTTCAAGTCCCGGTTGAAGTCTTTCCTGATCTCCCTCCATGCTATTGCCTTCTTCCGGTCATTATCTCCAACTTCTCCTGTCTGATTCTGAATTGTCTTGTCTTTCTAATGTTGGTGCCTCCAAAAACTCCCTGAGACCAAGTTAAACAGAGTTCTTGAATTTGATTCGTGACAAAAGTCTCCCAACAGAAGTTCCCCCAATGCTAATGAAATCAATATCCTGGACCAAAACCAATCAAATTCTTAGAAAAGCAGGTATGAAGATTATAAAAAATAAACTACTTTTAATGAACTTTAAGGAAATTTGGAGCATCCCTTTTCAAAACCATTTTGTCATTGTGGCTGGAATGTGCCAATATCATCTTCCTTATGGCTTTCTTTATAATCTCTGCAATTTTCTACTCCAAAATGCCCTTCTCTGGCCACAGCCTCCCTCTCTACTTCATCTCCCCAATTGGAACATAAGTCACATGAGTGCAAAGACTGTCCACCCCCTTTTATTTGTATCTCTAGGACTTAGCCTGGTGCTTTGTACATGGTAAGTGCTAAATAAATGGTTTTTCAAGGTTTTCTTCCTTACTTGAAAAGAAATCTTAAAGGTCATCTAATGGTAGTCAAACCAAAAGCAAGAATCCTCTCTGCTCCATCCCCATAAAGGATGTGTACAAAACAATTTTAGGGGGATAATTTTTGTAAAGTAAAGGACAGTCTTGTTGGCTTCATGGCTCTATACATCAACCTATTGGGTTTAAATGAAACAAGTTCTATCTGCATTGCTTTCAAACAACACCAAAAACATCCACACCCACAAAGCCCAGACTACATTTGGGCATACATTCCTGGCCAAGGAAGAACAAAGAATTTATTTTAGAGGCCTCACCATTTGTTGAACATTCAGGAGAGCAGTCCTATTACTTTAAGGCTGGAAATATTTGCTGTGATAAATCATCAAACTCACTTTTTGAGAGTCTGTGAAATTACTTACATTTTTTAACCTGATTCAGCAAATTATTGCTTCAATCTTACAGATACATTCTGTTGCAAAGGTTTTGTCAAATCATTCACCTGGCATAGAATATAAGTAGAATTCAGATAGATACATATATCCAGAGAGAGAGAGAGAGAGAGAGGGAAGATAGAGAGAGATACATACATATACATAGATAGTCTCACACACACAAATATTGCACTTTTTCCCCTAGTGTTTACTGATACTGTGGGGTAACATTTTATAATCACAGTATTTTGATCTACAAAGAACCTCAGAAAGCACTAAACCCAATCCTTATATCTTACAAATGAGGAAAGTCTGTCCCTCAAAGAGGAGGTGAAGGTCACATAGCAAGAGTTCTAGAGAACTTAGGAAACCAGTTGGGATTCAAAGTCATGTGGGGTTCAGTATGCTGGATGAATGATTCAGTTCACTTTGCCCTTGATTCAATATTAAAGACAAATTGGAACTATTTGTGATGAAAATGAGCAAACTTTAGCTGTGTCTCAGGAGCCCTGCCTGGTACTTCAGTCTTTCTGCTGTCATTAAGTGAATTCTAAGATGTATCAATTAGTGACATAGGACATCCGGGTATAGGAAAGAATGTTCAGGCAAAATTCCAAGTATGAAGAGGAGCACAGAAGGGCTGCCAGAGGATATGATCTCAAGCAATTCCTTCATCTCTCTAAACCAGTTTCTTCATCTGTTAAAAAAAAAAAAAGGGAGGGCATGGGGGTGAACCTGAAAAACTTTCATGTCTCTTCTAACTCAAAATTGATGGTCCTAGGATCTAATTATCTATTTTATAGATGAGGAAACTGAGGCCTACTATGATGACATGACTGGCCCAAGGTCACATAGGAAGCAAGTAGTGGAGATTCCTTGAAGGAAACAATCCATTCTCTCAGATTTGAGCATTCTCTCTGGCTAATCCCCCATACCTTGAACATCCTGTCTCCTCATCTCTACCTACTGAATTCTATGGCTTTCTTTCAGTTCCAATAAAATCCCACCTTTGAAAGGAAACCTTCCTCAATCCCTCTTAATTCTATTATTTATTTCTTATTTATATTTTAAATGGGGGTTTTGGGGGGACAAATTTGTTTCCTGTTGCCTCCATCATCGGACTATGAGCTCTTTGGGGATCTTTTGCCTCTTTTTGTGTCCCTACCTCTTAGCAGAGTTTCTGACATACAGTAGGTGATTAATAAAAGCTCCCTGATTGACCAACTCTGATTTCGAAGCCAGTGTCCCTTATTGCTTCCTTTCTTATATTTCCGTAACTCCTGTGGTGGGCCCTTTGTTGGGAATCCTGAGAACTGAACCAGGAGGCTATGAAAGGGAAGGAAAAGAATCAGAATCTGTTGGCTCTCCCCATATATCATTTTTTACAGGACCCTAATAGATCTTCTTCAGCTCAGATTAAGGACCTGAGAATGACCGTAGACTTCATAGAATGTCTCATTTAAGACCTTCCCTATAGGTCAAAGTCAATTTGAAATCAAACAAACAAATAAAAAAAAAATACCATGACCTTAAAGCAATCCACAATGCCCAGTCAAAATCAATCAGGAAAGGGGCTAGGGGTGGGTGTGGGGGGGGGGTGGAGAAGAGAAGAGGGAAGGAAAGACTCCCTCAGGGATCAGTCTGAGTCAGGCAGAGGGCAGCTCCAATCCAATCCTGCCCGGCCCAGTGCCTCTATTGATTGCACACTCAAGATTGGCCCATTATTTTCCTCGAACAGATTTTTGTCCTTCCCCCACAACATAATTTGTCTCTCTATCTCCCTTGGCTTTTTTAGTTAAAAACAAGAGAGATGGAGCTTGAAACCTAATTAAGGAAATGGCTTATGTAAAAGGAAACAGTCAGAGATCATTATTCACATGGTAACTCTTGTTAGTTTTGGAGGAGAACCTAATGAATAATCTACAGCCCGGTACACTTAATATCGCATTGTAGATGTCTCAGACTTTTAAAAACTAATATAAGCAATTGGTATAAAAAGCAAATAAGCACATTCATCCTTCTGGCTCCTACAATAGAAATTTCTGTTCTCTTGTTTGGGGGGGGGTAGAGAGAAATGACAAAGGTCATCCTGGCAAATACCTCAAGCTCTATGAGAGAATGTTGTACAATGGAAAGAGCACAGACCCTGCATTCAGGAAAGATTCCCATTCAGTTTACTAGCTGCACGACCTTAGACAAATCATTTCAATTCTCTGAGACTCAGTTTCTTCAACAATAAAATGGGGATGATAATACTCACCCTCCCTATGTTCTAAGGACACCATGGGGGGAAAACCTCAAAGCACACTAAATATGTGAGTTGTTAGTATTGCTATATACACTAGATAGCAACACCCAAACAACTGCTATTGTCCAATAGCAAAGCCAACAGCTCACATTTAAATAGCCAGCCACCTCTCTGGATATCCGAGAGCTCAATGACTCAGGGCTTGCAGAATTTGGTCTGTACCTGTCAAAATAAAGGGGAAGCCAAAAGGGATTTGTTGAGAGACACTCAAATAGAAAGAATGCCGATAAGCACAAATTCTCAGAATCACATAATTTTGAGAATTGAAAGAGGGCTCAGGGATCACCCAGTCCAGGCCGAACTCAAAGGCATATCCTCACTAATGAATCCAAGAATGGGTCATCTAAGCTCTTTGAAGACTCAGCCTGAGAGAATCTTCTACTAACCAAGAAGCTCATCCCTGTGCTACTTTCTTAGGGAGGCTTCCTGGCATCAAATCTAAAACTGTCTCTACAATGGTCACTTATCCCTCCTAAAAGTCAAAAATAAATAAACCAATAAGCAAATAAATCCCTCTTCCACGTGCTTTGCTTCAGTTGAGAACAGTCATCATTCTCATGTTCCCCCTGAATTGTCCCTTCTCCAGGTTAAGTATCTCCAATTCTTTCCATTTCTCTTTCAATGGGCTTGTGGCAACAGGGCTTGCTTGGTTCCTAGCTAGAAAGAGAAACTACATAGAAGAGTTAGTCCTGCTTCTCTCTGACTAGCAGTCATACCCTAGATGAGCTTCTCCCTGGTCTGACTCTATCTCTCCCCCCGACCATCTACCTGGTAGCAGATTCCCCATCAATGATCTCACAGGGTCCCAACACACCTGATATATAATACTACCTTATCCCCCATGAGGCAGACATCTCATGTCCTGGGATCTATTCTGCCCAGGACATGATTTAACCTTAAAATTTCATTTGGGTACATTCCATGATGCTTATACCAGATATCTTTCTATGAATCCCACTCAAGGAACCAAACATGCCTGTAATAGCTCTAAACAAGGTAGAGAGAAACACATGCTAGGACTATTGATTTGACCTGGGAAGGGACCTTAGAGGGCATCTGGTCCAAGCTCCTCATTTTACTGCTGAAGATATTAAGAACCAGAGAGGTTTAACGACAGAGAACCATGAGATCATAGAGTTCTTGAAGAGACCTCAGAGCCCATCTAAAGGAATCCCTTCATTTTAAGATAAGGAAACTGAAGCTAAAACAGAGTAAAGGGCCCAGGCCCATGGAATCATAAATATGGGCCTAGAAGGTAAACCAGAGGCCATCTATTCCAACTGAATTATTTTATAGATCAGGAAACTAAGGCAAAAGAGCTAAAGCATCTTTCTCAGGTTCTCACACAGTTATAAGGTCGAAAGTAGGATTGGAACCTGGGTCTTTCTGACTATTCAACCAACCATGACACTTCAGGAAGAAAAAACCTAAGCAGTCCTCTCAAGAGCTCTGAACAAAGTTTGCTTCCTATTCAAGTGTTACTTTAAGGACTAGGAAGGAGCAACAACAAGCAAAGAAAAAAAAGACAACGGAAGACAACAGAAAGGAAGCATGACCTGGTGAAGGGCAGAACAAAGAAGGAGGACTGGAGAGGTCTGTGCTCACAAGGTTCCATCTGTTCTCCCTCCCTACCTCAAACACTTGGCTCTCGGATATAAAAATACCATGTCCAAGGCAATCAGCTAAAAGGAACTATAGAGAACAGATGTCCTCCTCTATCTAACATACACAGGCCTTTGGAAAGCTCAGTATCAAAGCTTGCATGTCATAGGACATGAATTTCCTTCATTCCAAGAGAAGTTGTGTTTCTGTTTGTTGTCTTGATTTATGATTATTCAATCCAGTCATTCAATAAATATGTATTAAGTGACTACTGCATGCAAAACAATATATGCTAGATACTAAGGATTATATAAAGCATGGTCCTTACCTTCATTGAACAAGAGTCTGAAATATTTCAGAGACAGGCAGTAGCCCTCCAACTCCCACCCCTAGTATCCTGACTCTCAATGAATTAGGGTCCTCCATACTGAACCTCCTCCTTCCCACCACCAACATCATTCTGCTTTCCAGCTCCATCTCTGAGAATAGCTATCAAACCAATACTGCCATTTCTCAAAGGGAATGTCAATAAATTGTCCTATGGATCCCCACCCTCCCCGAGACTTCCTAAAGCAAAACATACTTCTGTGAATACCACATTCCTATTTGTGTTGACTTGTAGAACACAACCCACCACCCCAGAACTTATCACTGAAGAAGAAAATGGCAAACCACTCCAGCATCCTTGCAAAGAAAATGCCAAATGGGACCACAAAGAGGTATACAAGATTGAGAAGCAACTCACAACAACAATAAAAAGTACTAATCACAATAGCTGAGACATAGTAAGTGCTTTTTCCTTCCTTTTCCCTCCTTCCTTGCATAGAGTTGATATTTGTGAACTCATCACTAAGCCTAGTGGAGCCGTATACAAAAAAGATTTCCTAGGTACAATGGGGAGAAACATTGATAATCTTTAAAATGTCTTAGAAAACTGTCACAAAACTATATAAGGACAAATATTCCAAATCAACAAAATAAAATCAAATAAAGGACTACAGTCTATATACTATAAGCCAAGGAGCTTGACTTCCTTTCCCAGAAAATTGTTAAATAATTATCAAAGGGATGGTTAGTAAAAAACTATTTAGAAAGGGAAGCAGTGCTTACTAAAAGTCCAAATGGCTTCATTGAGAACACATAATAGAGTAATTTTATTTCCATTTTATTTCCCTTATTTCCTATTACTGGGATAATAAATCAGAAGAGTGATATAGATATAGCATACCTATTTTTCACTGAAGTATTTTTAAAATTTCTCACATGTACTTTCTAGAGGACAGAGATTCTGGCAAAATGAGTGTATATTTAGGAGGCTTCACATCTGACTAGGTCTTTGCTCCATGAAAAATGGATTGATGTTAACCAGGACGGATATATAAATATATATGTATATATATATATATATATATATACATATATATATATATATATATATGTATATATATATATATATATATATATATACCGGAATATCTCAGTAATCTATGTTTGTGTTGGGGTTGTTCAACATGTCCACCAATGATTTAGATAAAGCCAGAGAAGAGCTGTCTGCCAAAAGTGCAGATGACTATAACTGAAAGAGATAACTTAGATGTAGGATTACACAGTCAGAATCCCAAAAGATCTTGATGGGCCAGAAGAAAAAGCAAACACCATTAGCTTTATGACTAAAGAAAAGAAGACGTAAGCCTAGACACCAACTTTTCGTGGAAAAAAAAAATCTGAGAGTTGTCACACATCCTAACTCTTATAGGGCGGATAAAAAAAACTAACACAATTCTAGGCTACATTAAGAGAATAGCAGACATGAGGTATGTTTGCTGTCCTCTGCATTGTCAGATCACACTGGAGAATTGTATTCATTTCTGAATGCCATATTTGAAAGAAAATATTGGTAAACTGTGTGTATAGAGGAGTGAAAGCAGGATGAAAAGGCGACTGGAGATCACAGGATGATTTGTCAAAGGAAGAAATTGGGTTTATTTAAACTAAGAGAAACGTTTTATGAGGAGGAGCAATACAACTTCAAATACTTGAAGGGTGATAATGTAGAAAAGGGATTAGCCATATTTTTAATTAACTACATGGAGCAAACCTGGAAGGAAAGGACAGAATTTTCAAAGAAGCATGTTTTGACTTTATATAAGTGGAAAAAACCATCCTAATAACTAGAGTTGCCCAAGAGTGAAATAGGCTGCCCCAGGTAGTAGTAAGTTTCACATCACTGGAGGCCTACAAAGCAAAAGTTCAAGAATCATTTATTGGAGATATTGTAGAAGGATCATAAGATCTCAGCTCTAGAGCTATCTCAGAGACTGTTAAGCCCAACACCCCCCTCCTCCTGATTTTACAGATGAGGAAACTGAGACCTAGAGAGGGAAAGAGATTTGCCCAAGGTCATACAGAAAGTAAACTCAGTCTAGCTGAACTCAAAAAAACCCTTCCATTCAGAGATTTTGTGATTCTCTGTTCTATAAGACCCCTTCTAGTTCTAATTCCTGTGGTCTTTTTATCCGCAATTAATCATCTTCACCTATGGGATGGTGTTTAGGAACCATCTAGACATAATTTTGTTATATTGGATCAAGAAAGATATGAGTTTTGGACATTGATACAGCACTTTAAACCTTCCACTTAAGAAGTCATTAATCCCCATTATACAGATGAGAAAAGTGGGACTCTTGGAGGTTCAGTGCCTTACCAAGGATCGCACGGCTAACAAGTATCTGAAACAGGATACCAAGTCAGATCACTGACACAAAATCTCCATCCTCCATCCCTTCAGCCTCCCTGGCAGGTAGCCCAATACCTGTGTTTGACTATGTCAAAAGTTACAAAAGGTTTCATAAGCCATCAACGGCTCTAAATGTTCTCTAATGTCCACTTTAACTCTGAAACTATGATTTGTGAACTCCAATTCATTCTCCCAAGTAATCACTCAAAATATTTAGAAATATACATTTATTTAACATGAAGACATGGCTAGGGATAGGGATTGGCTATATAATTTCTGATATGGGGATTCTCCCACTACTTCTCTTCAACTTAAAGTCTTAGCAAGTTATCTAACATTTCAATAGAAGAGCTTCAATTGTTCCAGATGGGTTAAGAGGTGTTTGCAAAGGAATGTGTAGGTTCCCAGACTAACTAGCTGCCTATCATTGATCAGATTCATAATTTGTGCCATTACTGATACTGATACTGATTCAATATTAGTGAATTTAACTCATGGTTACTTTCTATCCTGGGTTGGTTCAGACCCTAAAACAATCTTAAAACTGGATAATCTATACTTACATCTTCTCACATTGTTCCCAGAACTAATTTAAGTGGCACACATTTTAGTCATAATTCTATGGTTTTAGAAATTGCTTGGAGTAGTAGATGGAGAGCTGGCCTCTAGGCCAGGAAATCTTGGGTTCAAGTGCTACTTTCTGAATGATCTGGGGAATTCTCTAAAACTGAGTTGCAGAAAAGGTACAAATTGGCCTTGGTAAGGTTAGTTTCCTTACTTGAAAGCTCCCTGTATTTATGAAATGATGTTTTCAATCTCTAACCTTATGCTATGTCATACAAAAATATGCCATGAAGAATGCAGCCAGGCCAGTCAGGAAACCACCAAGTTGAAAGTAGGTAGCCAAAAAGTTGGGTCTCACATAGACTAAATTTGATGAACTGATAATTCAATGTAGTCAGTTCAACAATTCTCTAAGCCCACCTTGTCTATACAAGACTATGAAGAAATGACTTTTCCCCATCCTTAGCAAGAAGGCATTTGGTGAATTGATAATTTGGTGTAATCAGCTCAACAATTCTCTAATAAGCACTTACTCTGTGTTCATAGCCAGGTTACCCAGAAAGCCCCAGGCCCCCTTTTGCCAACATTGTTGGGCTTATCTCAATTGAAAGCTGACAAATAGCAGAGGAGAGTGTCTTCGTGACGTGAGAGAAATCATTTCTGTAACAGCAGACCTTCCTTCCCCCACTAGAGAGGCCCAAAGCAGAGCAGCCCTTCCTGGGCTTTCATTGGCAGATTGAATTTTGTTTAACAAAGTACACTTTGTTGCATGAACTGATGCTGAGCAAAATAAGCAGAACTAGAAGAACATTGTCCACCCTAACAGGAACATGGGGGTGATGGTCAACCTTAATGGACTTGCTCATTCCATCAGGGCAACAACCAGGGACAATTTGAGGTATCTGTGATGGAGAATGCCATCTGTATCCAGAGAAAGAATTGTGGAGTTTGAACAAAGACCAAAGACTAATTCTGCTCTATCTCATACTATATGTTTCTTCCTTAAGGATAAGATTTCTCTCTCATCACATTCAACTTAGATCAAGGCATACTATGGGAAAGATATAAAGACTAATGGACTACCTTCTGTGGGGAATGGGGGGGGAGGGAAGCAAGAGTGGGGGGACAATTGTAAAACTCAAAATAAATAAAACCTTTCTAAAGTTTAAAAAAGTACACTTTGTTTCTTACTGTGATACATAAGGACCTAGAAAAGACAAAAAACATAAAAAGATCCATTTCTTGCCCAGAGATGCCCTGGTTACCATTTGAGAAAGTCAGGATTGCCCAAGACACACATCTCTTTGGGCAGTCCCACACTAACAGGGGGAGGGATGAAAGATAACTTCATTAGTGAGGGGCCACAAGTGAGGGAGCTCATGGTCCCTGCCCTTCTTTTAAACAGCCCCAGCTCATTTCCTCACAAGCTACAGAGGCAGCCTTGGAGATGGAGTGCTGGGCAACTCATGCCTCACCTGTACCATCACCTGCTCAGTGTTACCTACCCAGAACATTCATTATTCAGTCCTGTGATGCAAAACATGAGAGAGAATATGAAAAGATAAAAAATTAAGCAGAGAGTTCATCACTCCCCCACTTCTACCCCACCTCCTACCTCAATCAACTGCCTCTTGCCTTTAAAGCAGATACTACAGAGTCAACAGGAAAAAATCCTAGGGCATGAGGGTTGTGCTTCCGTCTGATTTCTCTACTGTTCTTTCTAGGCCAAGCTAGGATTTCTTTGAATGATGGTATCTTCACAGAATCACAGTCTTGGAGTAGAAGAAAAAGTACAAATTGGTCTTAGTAAGAGGAGTTTCCTCACCTGTAAGTTCCCTGCATCAATGGAATGATGGTTTCAGTCCATATGTCTATACTATCTGCTATACAAAGAATATACCATGAGGAATGAGGCCAGGCTAATCAGGAAACCACCGAGTTGAAAGTAGGTAGCTAAATTCAGGGCTCACAGACTAAATTACAGACTGATAATTTAGTGTAGTCAGTTCAACAATTCTCTAAGACCACCTTGTCTAACCAAGACATTATCAAGAAATGGCTTCTCACTATCCTTAGCAAGAGGGTATCTAGCCTTTACCTAAAGGTGGCCAGAAAGAGGAAACCCACAACCTCCAGAGAGAGTCCAGTCTCCTGATGGATAGCTCCAATTCTGAGCACGGATTCCCTGAAGACAAGTCAAAGTTTCATCTCTCTAGAACATCCTCTCATTGTTCTGGTTCTGTTCTCTGGGGCCAAGGAGAACAAACTAAATACTCCTTCTTTATAAGAGTCTATCCAATACTTAAGGATAGTTCTGCTTCATCTTTGTCCAGCTATGTAGCCCCCATTTCCTCCCACCTATTCTAAATGAGAGTAGCTCCAAGGCCAAGAAGAAAAGGAACTTGTCATCTTGTACTTCTAGATATTTCCAACACTGAGTTGAGAATGTTTATTAAGCGCAGTAGATTCTCAGTAAATGTTTCTTGATGATGTTGAGAAAAGTAATCACACCTTACATTTTTGTTTTAATAGCTGACATTAAATTATGCCTTACTGATATTATTACCTTTAGATCCAGTGGGAGAAGGAGATAAAATATCTTTTGTGATCCCCATTTTACAGATGAAAAAACTGAGCCTTGAAGGTGAAACACCTCATGCATAGCCATAAAGTCAGTAATGCAAGAGGTAGGGGAATGAAACCCAGATCTTCCTTTCTCTAAGTTTGGTACTCTAGTCACTCTAGCCAAGTGGCAAGACCTAAGTTCAAATCTAGTTTCAGACACTTTCTGGCTATACTTAACCTCCGTGGGCTTCAGTTTCCTCAGCTATAAAATGGGGATAATAGCATCAATCTCACAGAGTTGTTGTAAAGATAAAATGAGGTAATATTTATGAAGCACTTTGTATAGTGCCTAGCTCATAGTAGGTTCCTAATGATTGCTCATTTCACTCTGATTTCTTCCCTCCTTCCACTAATCTTTCTTTCCAAATGTGCCTTAGAATTAACAAAGAATTTTCACATGTGATACTCACAATGCTGTCCACATGGGGTGGATAAAATTGCTATTTTACAAAAGAAAGAACTGAGGCATAGAACAATTTAGCTGACCCACAAAACATTGCATGGCCAAGTCAGGATCTAAACTAGAGTGCTCCCATTTCAGGACAAATATAATTTCAACTATACTTGGCTGATGGCAGATAATGCTGCTGATGATAACAAGGTGATTAGGTTCCTGGAATCCTGAAAAAATAATGATTTATGAGACTATTTAAATAGGAACTCTAATGCTTTGAATGGCTTGAACCTTGAAGTTTCCTCCTTAGGAATATCAATAGTCCACCAGCCTCTCTGGTGGTAAGATTGGTGTCAGATCCTAAGTGGTAATAATGATCGGAAACATTCTCTATTCTGATATTCCATTTCCTGCTTCAGGCTAGCATCCAGAAAAGATGTCTGAACTCCAAATGAAAAGGTCTGGGTTGGAGACCTGGCTCCAAAACTTACTAGTGATTGAGACCATGCGGAAGTCAACTCATCTGTCCTCTCAGTCTCCTCCTCTACGAAACAGGCAGGATTACATTGCATGGTTGGGGTTTGGGGAAGTGGTTTACAAACTATGAGTTATGGGAATTTTAGGAGTTATTATCATCAGGCCTTGCTCACATTTTCAGGTTAAAAACCCAAGATGGTGAATCAAACTGGAGGTTCCTATATACTCTAGAGGCTTTTGAAAAACAGGAAGGGCTCTAAAAATATAGATTTGCCATTTCATTTCTGCCCCCTGGGGCCAGGCAGAAAAAAAAAAAAAATCTCTGCCATGAACAAAACTATCCACAAGCATTTAGGAAAAAATACCTTCTACATCCACTTGGGGATAGAGATGAAAAGAAAGTGATAATCTTGCTTCTCAAAGACTTTACATTTTTTTTTTTTTTAGTTTTTGCAAGGCATTGAGGTTAAGTGGCTTGCCCAAGGCCACACAGCTAGGTAATTATTAAGTGTCTGAGGTCAAGTTTGAACTCAGGTCCTCCTGACTCCAGGGCCGGTGCTCTATCCACTGTGCCACCTAGCCACTCCCCAAGACCTCACATTTTAATGATTGCTGAAGAATAATAAATAATAATACATAAGCTCAGACCAGGAATAGAATGCTACCATGCAACCTGTGAAGATAGAATGAGTCTCTTTTTTCCCTAATCCTCATAGTACATGATAGTGACTACAATTCTGGACTTAGATGTAAGGAGACCTGAAATTAGAAATTCCATTTCTAATAATATGAGTCCTATGATCTTTAGCAAATCATTCCACCGCAAAACGGGCACGATAACACTCATGGTACTCACTTCTTACAATAAGTGAGGGCAAGAGGTCAGGGCCAAGTGTGAGTTCTTTGGGAACTTAAAATGTTGGGAAACAAGAAATGACAGTTATTTTTCATGAAGCTTCCTGAACGGTTATTCAACATTTGTTCAACATTAACTGTATGCTAAACACTGGCGATACAAAGAAAGCCCTACTACCATCATCACAAAAATAAAACCAAAAACTGCCTTCACAGAGTTTGCATTCCAAATAACACTTATCTTGGGTGACTTGTGATCACATACAAATTAATTGAGTAAGATCCTTGACATTTTCAATAATTCTTTCATTGGTACCCCAGGTATTATTTATTATAATTATTATTACAGGGGGCAGCTAGGTAGTGCATTGTATAGAGCACCGGCCCTGGAGTCAGAAGGATCTGAGTTTAAATCCAGCCTCAGACACTTAATAATTGCCTAGTTTTGTGACCTTGGGCAAGTCATTTAATCCCATTGCCTTAAATAAATACAAATTTTAAAAAATAATTATTACAAAAATAAAATTAAAGACATTGCCAAAACTGTCCACAGGCAACACTAAAATGACTTCAGATGAGAATGTAATTTTTTTTTACAAAAAATGTCCTCTCCAATTTCCTCCTATTTTATGAAAGCAAAGCAAAGCAAACCAACCAATAAAACTGACCACCCCTTTTGGCAATCTAGTCATGTGATATCTTGGGGGTTTCTCAAAGCTCCTTCATCATTTCAGACAAAGACTAATCAAGACCAGTTCAATTCATTTAAAATTGAGAACAGAAGAGTGAAGAGTTTGCCTCATCTGGTGAAACAAAGCTCTTTGTGCTCTGTTTGGGAAGGAAGAGAACTCCACAAAGAAAAGGAGAACACAATTCAAAATGGATTTAAGGGACACTTTGAATCAGACATTTAGTGGGATGCCCTGGACCATCAAATTGGCTGGTAGGTCCTTCCCCCAGTACTTCTTCCTGGACCACAGATCAAGGTACTGCTACTGGAAAAGACCAGTGAACCCAGAGCAGAACTAGGCATGGGGCATCTAACCAATTCCTTTAACAACAAACTCCCCAGGCCAAGGGAGATTACTATTAAAAACAAAAGGTTAAGAAGAAACAGAAAAGGTGACAAAGCAAGCCTGTTTAGTCCCAGCCCTACTGTCATTCTTGCAAACAATTCAACAGAATTGAGGTACACTCAGTTCTTGAGGATCTGTATTTAGGCAGAGTGACAAAGGACATTGCCCACTGTCTAATTAGAACCCCCTCTCAATTTTCCACCTTTTTCTCAGATTCAACCACTTGTACTTGTCTTAGATGGCAAAGTTTCTCTCTTGTAGTTGGAGATTGAGTCATCCAAGTGACAGTGCCAATCTTTGCGTGACTAGGGCCTTGTTTGTAGGGGGGTGAGGGAGGCATTCATTTAGGAATGAAAGAACAAGTTCATTTATAGACAAGAAGTAAATATCTTCTCTGTAACTGCATACATTAAAGAATGATAATTTGATTCCTGTCAGCTCTAGAATTTGATTGTGATAGCACCACACTCAGAAGAAGAAATAAGGAAAAGCAGATGTTATTTTCTAGGAGGTTTCTGGGAGATGATGGGAGCATGACATGCCCCCGCCCTGACCTTATGAAGTAGGTTACTGGACAATCACACTGACCCTGGATGGAAGTGGGTAAGTGGCAGGATCCTTTTCCTGATTGGAGAAATCGAGTTGGCTCAGTCGCCATGAAACCCAGATCTACTCGATGAGGATGGGTCCTCTTGGGTCCATAGTCTTACAATGGATCTCATCCTGCTAGTAATCAAAGCAAAGGCTTGGAGCCAGGTCCCAGAGAGTTCTAGATCTTGAAGGCCCACCAGGTTCTCTTGTTCTTTTCTGTCCTGGGAATGTTGCCATCCTCAGTCACCTGAGCTAATGGGGAGGGAGGGGAACATGCAGGAAGAAGAGCTATGGCTTTCTTTATCTGCAGACACTTTTATGGGCTCCTTCTCAATCCTTGAATTTTATTATACATTTCTTTCTACTTATAATTTATTAAATTTCAAACTCCCTGCAGCAGAGCGGCATATGATTATGACAATTCACCCGATTGATCTTCTGCATCAGACTCACATCCACACATAAGACCAATTCCAATCCATTCAGCAAGCATTTATCGATCATTTGCTGTGTCTGCAGAGACAGTCTGAGGCCCTGGAGGAGAGCTGAATATTTAGATAAAATGCACTTATCTTCTCTCCTAGAGCTCAGGCTAGGAGGGAAACATCTTGGATAATGGCATAAATGGTGAACAAGATAATGATTCTACTAGCCAATAAGCAGTTATTAAGTAGACGCTATGTAGGTGTGCTAAGACACTGCTAAGGATTGGGAATATGAAGAAAAGCAAAAACATAGTGTCTGCTCTCAAGAGGCAACCGGGCTAATGGGGAGATAGTATGGGAAAAAGCGATTTGTATGAGCAAGATATGGAATGGAGAATTTGGAAATAATCAGCAGGAAAGGCACAGACATTAAAGGATCAGAAAAGGATCTTGTAGAAAGTAGAGTTTTAGTTGTTATTTGAAGATCACCAAAGAACCTTGGAAGCAGTGGGAAGAGAATTCCATGAAGAGGTCAGCCTGTGAAAGTAAGCAAAATCTGGAGATGGGGTATCATGCGGCAGCACAGGAAGCTGACCTTAAGGAGCCACCTGAGTTTATTGCATGTGGGTGGCATGGTCCACCCTGCACTTCAGAAAAAATCACTTTGGTGGCTGAATAGAGGATGAACTGACATGGGAGAGACCTGAGCTAGGCAGACCCACCAGCACTCTGGTTCAAATGTGGGGCAATGAGGGTCTGCACCAGGATGGGACAGTGTCAGAGGAGAGAAGGGGGTGAATTCAAAAAATGCTGCAGAGGTGAAATTGGAAGGCCTTGCCTTGGATATGGTGGGGCTAGAGAGGGAGAAGTCCAGGATGATTCCTAGATTCAGAAACTGAGGAACTGAGGGGAGGATCTTAAAAGTAAAAGGGAGGATAGCAGTGGAGGGCAGAGTTCAGAAGGAAAGTCAGTGAGTTTTGGATTTACTGAGTATAAGATGTCTAGAGGATCTACAACTCAAGAAGGCAATTAGAAATGCCAATACCTATCATCAAATAGAGATTTAAGGTTTGCAACGGCTTTTCCATTTATTATCTTCTCCAGCAATTATCTCAGTGGTCCAGTAGCTGTAAAAATGGTCTTAGACTCAGAAAAACCTGGGTTCAGTGATTCTGCCTCTGGCATTTCTGAGTGTGTGATCCTGGGCTAGCCAAGAGACCTCTCTGAACCTCTACTTCCTCATCTGTAAAATGCAGGGGTGCAACCTGAGGCCCCTAAGGATGCTTCCAGCTCTAAATCTGTGGTCTTACTGCATTGATAAAGGATGAGACATTCAGAGGAACAATTGTAACTCCAGATGACAAAATCAAGTCCCAAAAAATATCTTTTCTGGCTAGAATGAAGGCTAGACTGTAACAAGAAGAACCATAATGGGGACAAATGTAAGACTTATATTATGACTGGAAAAAAATTAACTGTGCAAGACCAGGCTGAAGGGAAATTGCTTGAACAAGAGCCAAAGTGAAAAATCATCTTAGGATTTTAATAGACTCTACACTCAACCTAAATCAACAATGTAACATGATGGCCAGTAAAACCAATGACATCTTAGATTCCATCAAGAGGTGGAGGGCTGGTGTCCAGAATGAGGAAGGTGACAGTGCCACCGTCTTCCCACAATAGAAAGCCACATGAACATGGGGTACCATGTTCAATTCTCATGCCACATCATAAGAAGGACATTCATCAGGGGACAGCCAGGAATCTTTCAAGCACTGAATATGTGTTGGCCGTTGTAATAGGTACTACAGATAAGAAGACAAAAATGTAAGAATGCCTGTCCTCAAAGAATTTATATTCAAAAGAGACATTCAAATGACCACATCAAAATCTAGTCTTGCTTTGCAAAGCATACAAAAATCACATTTGCTTTCTCTTCTGAAATGGCATTAACAGAAAAAGGCCTGAAATGATGGCAAATGAAAATACATACACATGACAAAGGAAGCTCAACTCATTCAAGTCATCTAGAGTTTGGCAGATGAATAGCACCATTAACATCATACAGAATCATGGAATATCAGAGTCAGTAAGGACCTTAGAACACAACTGATTCAACTGGTGTCCAGAGAAAAAAATGGAATTTTTCCATTTTCATACAACTCAGCAGCAGCAGAGGTAAGAATAGATCCTGAATCTCCTGACTGCCATTCCAGAACTATTCCCAGAGAGACCTAAGGATTGAGGTCTTGGATGAATGAATTAAACACAAATCTATCCGTGATTTCTCTCTTTTTGTTTTCATCAAGATCTGTGATTTCAACCGTGTTGAGAATTGTGTCTTAGAGCATTACCTGAGGCAAAGAGTGGTTAAACCAGTTGGCTATGATCCCACAGTTAAGTGTCAGAAGCAAGATTTGATCCAGTCTTTATGTCTTCAAAGTCTTCCATCCTTTCACTCACTTAACTAGCATTTATTTTTTATAACTTTTTTCAAATTGAAGTTTAATTTGTTTTCCATTCCAAATTCTGCCCCTCCTAACTTCTTCCTCCCCCATTTTTCACCTCTTGAGAAAAATAAGAAAAATAGAACCTATTACTAATAGAAAGAAGCATTTGTTTAAGGAATAAGTAATATGTAGTAGGAAGACTAGGGTAATTAGGGGCACCATAGGTGAATTCTTCTTCCTGAGTTCAAATATGACTTAAGCTGTTTACTAGCTGTATGACTTTGGGCAAAGTCACTTATTAACTTTATTTTTTTCAGTTTCTTCATCTGTAAAATAATCTGGACCAAGAAATAATAAACCAGTCTAATTATCTCTGCCAAGAAGACTCCAAATGGGCTCATGAAGAGTTGAACATGATTGAAAAGTGACTGAAAAAAAAAAACACCGCCACCAGGAAGTATGCAGGGAGATGAAGATACAAATACAAAGCTAAGCATTCTCCCTCACCTCAAGGGGATTATGTTCTCTATCTTTACTCTGAACCAGGCAATTTCCACAGAGATGGGGGGAATATTGTTATAAAAATTCACCTTCCCCATGCCTATGAGCAAGTCATCTAGAGCTTTAGAACCAAAGAGAATAGTCTTAAAGGGCTGATGACTTTGAATATTCTTTAGTTTATACAAAATTGAAAAATAATTCTCAGTGAAGGCCAACTGTGGGAGGAACAGAAAAGGAAAGGGGGGGGGGAGTTTTTTTTCCCTTCCTTTTAGGTGGTTACTAACTGGCTGCTGATGGAGTGATTAAATCCACAATGTACATGACTAGAATTCTTACATGAAAAGAAAGAAAACCGCAGTGGGGTAGGGTATTGTCTCCAGCTGAAGGCTACAAGACTTTGCTCATCCACCATGAAATGTGACACAAACATGGGCCCTTGTGCTGTTCCCAAAGCAGCTGCTCCAGTTTCTCACCCTGGCCCCAGATTTGGAAATTACTAGTTGAGGAAGTGGTTTATTTCTTGTTTAATTTTCTTTTCCTGGGGCCAGATTCTGCTGAGCTTTTCTTTCGTTCAAAAATCCAAATGTCTTTCTCAAAGTGGAGAGGGATCATTTGCTTCCCTAAGATTCAGCTCCCTCAGAAGGCACTATATATATATATATATATATATATATACACACACACACACATCACATCAACACTAGGAGAGAGTTTTACTGATTTAATTCAACAATTGCTTATTAAGAATCTACTCCATATTAGGCACTCTACTGGTGACCAGAGTAGATAAAACAAAGTCAAAATCACACTCTCTGCCTTCAGGGAGAATCTGTCTTCTTGGAAGTTATGTATTGTGTGGAGGGGGAAATTAGGCTAGAGATTTAGCATCTGTGTTCCTACACATCAATCAGCCATTTATTAAGTGCTTATGGTATACCAAGCACCTTGCTTAGTGCTGGAGACATAAAGAAAAATAAAACACTAATACAACTAAATATGTTCAAGACAAGATATGTTTCCTACCTTCTCTTGGACTTTTTGCATACCCATTAATTTTGAAAGAAAATGTAAAAAGTATTCTGAGTCAGGGTCCTTGGTTTTCACCAGTCTCTCAAAGGAGTCCAAAATACTTAAATCCCTGCTCTAGAAGATAAGTAAATGCGATAGATGGGAAGTGACATCAAAAAGGAGGGAATGTCAACAGCGAGGGGATCAGGGAAGGCTTCATGTTGGAGCTAGCACCTGGCCTAAGCTCCAAAGGGGACCTAGTGGTTCTGCGAAGTAGAGATGAGAGGGCATGCCAGGCATGGAGGACCACCTGTGCACATGGATGGGCATGAGGAAAAGTGGGGTTCTAAGGGTGGCTTCAAGAACAAACCCTTTCACTGCTACAGAGGAAGCAATCCCTTTGACTTCTTCAGTAGACCTGGCCAGAGTTTGCATTCCACTGGTCTCTCCCACCCCACAATGAGGTGTGGAGAAAGTGGGTGTTTGTAGAAGAATGCTCTGAAAATGTTCCCTTTGCATGCATTGCCTCAGAATGAGCATTCCCTTTGGCAGACAACTCACACTAGTAACTCTATGGTGTTTTAGGTGCAAGTGAGTCATCCAAACATGGAGACAGAAAAGAAGAGAAGGGGAAGAAGCTTCGGAATAAGAAGCTCAAGAAAGGGAGCAATAGTAATCAAGAAAGGGTGGTCCAGGCTCAGGCAGAGAAACAGACTAAGGCAGGGAAAGGGTTCAGGGAACACAAAGATGAAGCCAGAAATCCTACTGTAGTGCAGTTGCTCCATCCTTGTGTCAGAAGCCAGACAGTCCAACAGACAGATGATACAGGACATTTCTCTTCTATCCTTAGAGAAGCTGAAGTCAGACTATGCTATGTTTTAACCAGGTTTGCCTAATTCTTTTCCTCAATTACAAGGGAGGATTCCTAATTCAACTAGTTGTTAGCTGTCCCCAAAACAAGTGCTTCAAATTATATTCTAGGTTTGCATATCCATCTATATATTTTCCATCTTATGGAATGTAAACTCCCTGAGGGCAAAGAGTCCTTCATTGGGTGGAACTAAAAGGTGCCAATAAAATATTTACAAAATGTGGTGTAAAATCCACAAAGTCCTCTATTAATAGCTCAGCATAACATAGAAGTAGTCTTGGGTTCTTAAGTTCACTAGGTGATAAAATAATTAGAGGGTTGGACTTGGGATAATAGAGATCTTGCCTCAGACACTTAAGTTGTGTACCCCTAGACAAATCACTTAACATCTCTGCTTCAGTTTCCTTAACTATAAAATGAGGACAGTCCTTACTGCTCAACATTGTTGTGAGAATCAAATGAGAAAAATATCCATTAAGTGTTTTGTGAGCTTTAAAGTGTTATGGAAATGTTAGTATCATCATCATCATCATCACACCAACAGAGCATAAACAAGTTTTTCCAAGTTCAAAATCTTTTGATATTGGTCCCATCAGGAGGCTTAGCCTGATACTCAAGGACAAAGTGTGAAGGGATTCATTATCAATAGGTGGGCCATTAAGTCATGAGCATTCTTTTAACCATGCAAAGCTGTGCTTTAGAATTCTTGATTGTATTAGCGGCAAAGCTATTCAGTCCATCAGTTTAAGCTCATTCCATCAATTCATAGGTCATAGATCTATGATTGGGAGGGAAATCAGAGGTCATGGAGTCCAGCCTCCCTCTGTCGGCTGATGTGGACACTGAGCCCAAACCACTGAGTGCTTCCATGGAGGCTCCAGAAAGATATAAATGCACATTTTCTGACTTCCAAACCAGTGATCTCTCATCTATGAAAAAAAGTTCTTTAATCTATGGTCAACCAGGCCATCACCCTTTCATAATGTTGCAGGTCTGGCCCTCGAACAATGGTAAAGAGTTAACTATTGTTTTCTGCTGTAAGCCTTTTGAGTTTCATAGGACTTGCCAGAACTTCTTGGGTTTGGGGAACCTCTGAGTCCATCAATACTACTATCAGGTATCACATTTCAGTAGAGGAATAAATAAAAAGATATAACAAAATAGTGATAGTCAATAAAGCAGTGGCAGGGAACATGGGAGGGAGGGTTGAATCTGGGGATTGTATCTTCCATTCACACTGAGCCATTTGAATATCATGAGGTCACTAGAAAGCCTTGATGGAATGTGAGCCTTGAAATTTTCTGGGCTTTGTTTATCCTCTGCAATCCAGGTGGGCTCCCCTCTGATTTCCTTGCCCCTTTGAGGCTCTGGACTCTCTCCCTTCTACCCCACAAACCATGCTATGCCTGCATAAATCAGTGCTTTTTATTTTTCTTGTTGAGCTAAGTGTATAATCCATCCCAATGGAGACCAACAAAACCAAACAGCATGAGAAGTTTTCTCATGTGTCAGGCCCATCTTATCCAAAAATAATATGGAAAGAGTTTGAACCATACCCTCTGCACTCCTTAATCCACAGGTTTCCCCCTTGGATACAGTCCATTTCTAGGGTGAGATTTTTCTCCCAAGAAAGTGAGCCTCAAACCTTGACCTGAGCTGCCATTATTTTACATGTGGTCCACGATTTCAATAACATTAGACAGATTGGTGAATATATAGGAAATTCTTGGTTCACCCAAGGAAACATCACTGAGATAGAATGGCATGACTGTTTCAGGCTAATGCAGAGTCTGAAGTTCTGACCACAAATAAATATAACAAGGAAGAATAAGTTTGGAATCTGAAGGGTCTGGGTTCAAGTTACTCCCCTTTCCTCTTCCCTCTTCTACAAAAATAGGGAGGTCGATTAAGCTCTTCCCCAAGCATATTTAAAATTTGAATCAAAGATCCTTGGAAGAACTGGAGGTGAATCCTTTAAGATTCTCTAAACCTCAGTTCTTTCCTGTGGCATATGGACACTCACTTGCTTTGCCTCACAGGACTTTTGAGGATAAAAGCTATGTTAACCGCACACATTACATATGTGTGATTTTTCCTTCCTGTTACTATAGTTTTTCTATTATTCCACAGAATTGATTCATCTAGAGCCAGGATGTCATCAGGTTGTGACATCACTAAAATATTGCTCTAGAGCTGTGGAAGGACTCTAGGAAGCCAGAGAGTCCAACCTCCCCATTTTAGAGGGGAGGAAGTTGAGATTGGGTGGGACCATACTGCATAGAGTGTTGGGCCTGGACTCAGAAAGACTCATTGTCCTGAGTTCAAATCCAGCATTAGATACTTCCTAGCTGAGTGACCCTGGGTAAGTCACTGTACTCCGTTTGCCTCAGTTTCCTCATCTGCAAAATGAGCTGGAGAAGGAAATGGCAAACCACTCCAGTATCTTTGCCAGGAAAAGCCAGTTGGAGTTATATAGAGTCAGACTCCACTGAAACGATGGAACGACTCCACAAACTGGGTCTGTGCCTGAATACATTTATTCAGAATATGGGTCCATTTACTATCATTCTTTAGATATGGTACCCAAGCCTGGGCTGCCCCCTCCTGGCTAAGAGTAGCTTTACCTTGCCCTGTCCAGTTATAGCCTCATCTCTTGGAAGCCTGTAACCCCACTGAACGCCTCTATCCTCTTCTCTACCCGCTCCATTTTCATTCTCCTGGTTCCTTATATGGGTTAGTAAAGGTCAAACAAAACCCCTTGTTTTTAGAATTATTGGCTTCTTCTTTAGAAACCTTTAAGTTTTTCTTCTCCCCCCACCCCAACTGAGGGACCCTGATGCCAAGGACACATGGTCTACAGCAAATTCCTATAACTCTGGTCACAATACCTGCCAACACTGGGGTTCCCCCCCCTCAAGTCAATGAGATCATTATCTTGGTTATTTTCTGGGCTTTAAATCCAAACAATAGAAGTCTTCTCTTTGAAACTCTGGTTCCTGATACCTGAGACTTCACATGTTTTTTCTGGGATGATACATCATGCTAATGCTAGACCACCCAACATTGCAAATAATATCTCTTGCATGAGACCAACAGTTTTCCCTCCTAGCAAAACAGTCAAGTTGTTTTGACTTTTGCTCTCAGTCTATTTCTCAAATTCTCTTACCATGGCCTGACAACTAATATTTTCCAGTGGCTAAAGCTGGGACACTCCTCTAAGCTGTATCTGTGCATACACAAAACCAAGTTTCGGTTCATTAATTTCTTTCCGAATATATTTTTTTTTAATGTCTAACTTATAGCAGTTAAAGGAATTATATTTTTGAAGGTTATAAAAACAACTCTCCACCCCCTCCAAAAAAATCACTTGTGGCCAGGCTGCCATTAATTTCAACACAGAGATAGTTTTATGGATGAATTACAAGGTCCTGAAATTCATGTGTTTAGAATGGAAAGAACAGCCCAGACCTGTGGGTTGTGGTATATTCACTTATAACAACTAAACTAATCTCCACCAAAAATGCTGCATTTACGATGTTTCTTTTCTGATATGACTGTTTCACGAGTTTCCTTTCCTAAGCATCACCCGGAAGAATTTTGAAGAATTGGGTTTGGGAGTTCTTTTGCCCTGAAATCAGCCTTCTAGTTAAAAATCATCTAAGGATGAAGAACACACAAAGCCTCAAATCAGACTGTGCCCACCTGGTTTCAGCACCATCTGGTCCAAAGAAGCATCTTTTTAAATGGAAGGTAAATTATCATCATTACCGTGGGCAGCATCAGCAACATTTTAAACCCAATGACTAACCCTCACTCTTATAATTTCAACATGCCATTTTAATTTAAAACACATTTGCAGGCAGCTGTCTACAAAGTCTGTGAGAAGGATCCAATCTGAGTCTTTCAAAGTAATATGGGCTCATGGGATTTAAAACGAAGACTTTTATAACCAAAGAATGAATCCTTCATTTCACAAATGTATTAACTGAGACCAAAAGAGACTTTGGCAGTCAGAATTTGAACCCAGGTCCTATGAATCCAAATTCAGTGGACTTTCTATTATGCCATGCTAACAAAGAAAAACAACACATATAAATGCAGAATTAAGAAGTCAAATGTCCCACACTCATTCCTTTCATCTGAACTTGGGTTGTGAAGGGAAAGAATAGGAAGAAGAGTTGGAAAATGTCAATAACACTATCCAAAATATGGAGCTGACTCCCCCTGATCCTAGGGCTTAAAGCAAATTGGTCATTTCTAGAGCCCCATGTTCTTACTTCAGAATTATTCTTCAGATAATGCATGAATTCCCTTTTGTTTTGACTGTCTCTGTCTCTATGTCTTCATTTCTGTGTGTGTGTGTGTGTGTGTGTGTGTGTGTGTCCGGCTCTCTCTCCTTCTCTGTCTCTGTCTCTGTCTTTCTGTCTCTCTCTTTGTGTCTCTGTCTCTGTCTCTGTCTCTCTCTCTCTCTCTCTCTCTCTCTCACACAAACACACACACACACACACACACACAAACACACACACTCTCTCTCTCTCACTCTCACTCTCTCCCTGTCCCTCCCTTCCTTCTCTTTCCCCTACTCCAGACCTCAGACTCAAGTGTTCTGTCTTATTCCTTGGATCTGTTATTACCTGGATTCCTGGAAGTTTCAGTCGAGCTTTCTGGTTGAGAGACCCTGGAATGACAGACCACTGAACACAAACCTTGCACATTTCTAAGTGAATGCTGACTTTCATGCATGCAGCCTATTAATCACTCACTAATACCTGGCAAAGATCATGCCTAGCATGTGGCACAAAGTGTCTAGTATGTCCCAACACACATAAATCACACACCAAAAACACTCCATACTAGAGATTTGATCCCATCTAAATTCCTGTTTTCTACACTCACAATATGATACCCCAGCAAGTGGTTCTCCTATACATCTAATGCTGATCACATTTGGTAAATGAGTCACAGACTTGGGGTCAAGGGACCACATTGAGAGGCAAGCTAAACCACTGTTCATTAATTTAGAATAGCACTTAAATCTATTTCCTATATAGTAAATAGAAACAATTAAATTTGATTTCACACAGATATGGCATGTGCCTTAACTGATGGTAAAGCTTTCTGAACTCTTCAAAGGAAAGGAAAACTTCAAATGCAAGAGATTATTTTACAGCTGTACTCTGTAATTACAGAGGAATTACAATTCCTCTTCTCCCTATTTCCCCTTCCCTCCTAGAGATTGCTTTGTATGGCATGCATATGTATTTTGTAGTTTTTTATCTGTGTATTTGGCATTTCTTCGAATAAAATATAAATTCCTCAAGGACAAAGACTGCACATTTTTGCCTTTGTATTCCCAGCACCTAACCTATTGAATGACACACAGAAGCTCCCAGAACACAAATCAGAACATCTCCTCCTTCTCACCTGGCTGTACTACTTTGGGATGTCTGTATTTACCATCATGCCCCAGGAAGCTCATTATTGGGAAAGCCTTCATCACAATGAAAGATGCTACAGCTTTGGGAGTCTAGGTCAGCAGCCCTCTCCCTCCCTCTCCCATATTGCCTTTTACAAAGATAATCCTAGTCAGAGCATCGCCTCATTTCTACTTTGGGAAGTCTCTGACTTTGCTATTACCTTCCCCAGTTTTCCATCCTTTCCCTGTTCTTCAACTTCCTTTTGTATGTTTTCTTTTAAAATTAGATTGTGAGCTTCTTGAAAGCAGGAACTGACTTCCTTTTTTTGCATTTGTATCCCCAGTGCTTAGCATAATAATGTCTTAGCAAAAAGTAGTATGTAATAAATATTGATTGATTGACTTTTGTGTGATTAATTGTTGCCTGTGGAATTGAATTAAATTGCATAAATAGAAATCCAGGATGTGATACTATTTAGATAATAAATGATTATCCTTTTTCTAATGGTAACCATCTCTAGGATGGGGAGTAGAGTGAGGAGTGGTGGTAGTAAAGAAAAAAAAGGAAATTCACCTGATAATTTTCTTGTATATTTGAAAAGAATAGCCAATTGTGCATAGTAGATTGTAATATCATATGCAATCAGTTTTTATTATTCTACTATGTTAGGGAATTTTTGTTTTATTCCATAAATTAAAAATAAAATTCATCTTCTTTAAAAAAAAAAAAAAGAAAAGAAATTCTTGGAAATTTATCATTATTTTTGTCTTTATTTGATCCATGTAATTCGTTGATGTGTGCCACCAGTGCACAGTCACATTGATGAGATCAGAAATCCATTAAAGAAGCTGTGAA